>NW_010972620.1:13480855-13511806 GCF_000737465.1 Haliaeetus leucocephalus | reverse complement strand
CGGGAGGGGGAGCTCTCATCTCGGCGGAGAGAGGAGCGGAGCTGGCCCCCGCCGGGCGGCCGGTGGGGTGGGGTGGGGTGGGGTGGGGGTGCTCGGCGGCCCGCGAGGTGCGGGGCGGCACAGGCCGCGGCTGCCGCTGAGCACAGCACCTGCCTGGGGCGGTGCGCTGGCGAGGAGTAGAACTGCGGGAAACGATGACGCCAGGTTACTTCAGGGGCGTTGTTGCGTCATCTGAGCGCCTGAAATTAAAGCGTGTAGCTGTTACCGTCCGAGGGACGGGTACCTCACGGTATCGGCTCACCAGCCTGCTCGCGGGCAGGATCGGGCCCGAGATAACAGAGCTTTTATTACAGCTTCTCCGTAGTCTGAGTGTCACAAATCCTACTGGTCCGAGCTCCGCACCGATTTAAATAGCTCGGCTTTCCTTCAGTGGGCGCATTAACATTTAATTGCCGTGTCAGCGAGCAGCAGCGGCAGCAGCATCTCTCCGTGGAAGCGCTGCTGCCTGCACCAGCCGCATTCACAGAGGTCAAAATGGAGATGGGAACCTGGTGGGCGATTTAGTCATTCTGTGTGCACATGAAAAGCCTTACAGGATTGTTACTAGGGTACAAAAATCATTTAACCGCCTTCTCACAGTCGGTTTTCCTTAAAAAAAACAATGCCACCTATGTCTTTGGGCAAGGGCATCAGAAAGGGGCAGTGGTGCAAAGAAATACAGAGTAGCCCCTTTTCCTTACCCACCGAAAAGTGCAGACAAAAAGAACCAGAATAAATTTCAAATGCTAGAGTTCTTCCCTTTTGAGCAAGTTGAGCTGTTACCAATAATTAAGATAGGGAGGAATTTCTATTCAAAGCAGCTCACACTCATCCTTTAGCTGCATAAATTAATCTGTGTTTATTTCTTGATTCTTAACAAGGGGAAATGTAATCTATAGCTTTAACAAAATGAGTACTAAGTGGTAAATCCAAGCTATTTCACAAAAGCTATTTCAAGCTTTCCCTCAAGCTACCTCATAAAAGCTATTTCAAGCTTTCCTTGTCTCTGATTTAGTACGTTTTATAGCCCATGCTAACCCACCAGAGGCCATAAGTATTTCATTATCTCGGAGCTAGCATTTGATTAATATGACCAGAATTCTTTCCCAAATTATTCTTAACTAAAAATTAGATGTGTTATATCAATTATTAAAAGAGAGAAAATACATCAGTTAAAAAGTTTGTGTTGAAATCAGGATTAATAAAGATATACATTATCTGAACTCCTCTTACTATAAACTAAGAAAATAAGTAAATATCCGCTGCACTAGATATAAACTACTTCTATTAAAGCTCCTGTCAGCATAGTCCTCTACAAAGTCTGTACTGAAAGCTTTACTAAGTCTTTCCTCTGTGGAGATGCAGTGGCAGCTATATGCCCCACAAAAGGGAGAATCAGGCCAGCAAAGTTTCCCAAAGAGATGCCCTTAATTAAGTAGTTACTTTGGCCTGATGCACTTCACTATCCCTCAGAGTTTGTTTTAATTTAGAGAGGGAGGTGCAAATAAACCTGGCAGCCTGCTGCTTCCCCAGGAAACTTAGACTTCTCTCTACTCCAAGGCAGCTTTTACAGGTCGCTGTTCCATGAATCGCCAACGCAAAGTTAGAGCTGTCTTTCCCCAGAGAAGTTTCGGTGAAAGACAGCAGTGGAGATTCTGCCTCTCGCCAGCTGTCCCGGGGTGGCAACCCCGCAGGACTCTAGGAGGAAGACCTGGCACATCCCCCGGCCAGCCAGCGTGAAGAAGGCTTGCAGAGCACACACACCCACAAGAAGGCCTGTCTTCAGGGTCACTAGGTGACTTACCTCTGTAGTCATCAACAGCAGAAACAGTTGGCTAGCTTGAGTCTTCAGTGAAGAAAACCAGAGCCAAAACATTTAATCCATAGTATGGACACAACAAAATTTAGTGAGTTCTTACGATTTCTGGCTATTTGCTTATATACTTTGTTAAAATATGCAGATTATGTATTCATTTTATAATACTGCCACTATGAAACCCAAAGTAACATTTTTAAGTGCCACAATGCCGAATACTGTGCTGTAGAGAGTTTTGAAGAGACTCTGCAACAACCCCCTCTGCACTCCCCCATGTCTGGCTTCAAAAGGGAACATCTAAGGGCAGTGTTTGTTTATGCCAAGATACACAAAGTGTTCTGTTTGCTCCTGGTCAAACTGCCAGGCTTGTCTCAGCTTGAGAGCTTCCAAGTTCTACTAGTCAAGTACAACCCTCTTCTCTGAGTAACGAGAGTACTTCCAAAATGACAGAGCAGTTGCAGCTGCCCAAACTAACCAGTAGGCAAAAGTAATTTGCAGTCACGCTGCCCTAGATTGGAAAATTAAGTAGCTGCATAAATGTGACAGGTCAATGTTTTATGCAGCCCTTTCAAGTACAGATTAAGCCTCGTCTGTGTAATACGGTGCTCAGAACTAGCCGTTCCTTTCTCCAGCACATTGCTAGCTTGCAACCAACAGTAGAGCAGTAAAGACCTCCTATAGTATCTTTCCTGAGTGCAAAGCCCATAAGAAAAGCTTTAGTGAACCTGGTCAATTTGACCCTTGAAAATTAAACTGCAGCACCAGCTAGAATGGCATTTATCTGGTTTCCATAATATCATAAGCGCAGAGAGAGAGCCACCTTCTCCTGCATAGTCACCACTCTCCAACAGAGAGTGTTCTTGGGTTACTCTTTTCAAAGGAGGAATATTCTCATCCTCATCCAGAATTTAGGCAGACAGTTTTTGTCATAATAAATGCCAGGAACAAGTCAGTGCTTCATCACAGGTTGAGATACAGACCTGACAGGTACTTAGTAAAGTACTGTAATGCATCACTGGTCTGGGTCTGTGTGCCTGGTGAGGGATCCTTTGGTGTTCGGTTTCCATCTCCCTGCCTGCAAGTGCTGTCTCCGACTCCTCAGAGTGGCTTTTCAGAAACTCTAACAGGCACAAATGACAAAGCAATTATGTGAGTTTTGTGGAGAACCGTGGGAGTTTTCTATGAGATTATAAGAACTTTATCCACTATCACATCATTTCTTTTATCCACCGCTGAGCCATCCTAATAAGCTTTTTGAAACACTGCTGCCTCGTGGAGGTTTAGTGAGAACTAAATAATACCAACCCAGGGAGCCCTGGAACTGAACTAGCCCTTCCTCGCCCCACCTAAGGGCAACGCTAAGGGCTCTGCAGAGCACCGGCAGAAAAGACAGCAGGCTGGGTTCCTGGGTACTGCACGTGGAAAGCCCTGGTGACTTCTATCCCAATTTGATCTTAACATAGCTGTGCCAGCACAGTTACGTACTGCTTAAGCTATAAAAATAGTAGCAGATTTAAATCAAAACAGCAGTCCGTATTGATGGCTTTTATTCTGTAAAAATGCTAATTCTGTAAAACCACTTTTAAGATCTTCATTTGGGATTTAAGTTGCTTAGCAATAAATTTATTAAAACTAACATAGGCTAGTGCAAAGGAAGTAACACAATAAATAATAAACTTGCATTTGTTCCTTTCCTTCTGTAAAGGTTTAACACAAAAATAGATAAGAATTACTTTATCAGCTTCTGAAATGGATCCAGCTCTTAAGTGCATTGTAATAACCATTTACCTCTGCACCTGAATGCCATAAAACAGATTATTATTGCAGCACCAAGGAGTTTCATTGTCCCGGTCATTCATTCAAACTTCTGGTCAACCCGGAGTTGTTGTTTGGGAACCATAGAACAGCTGAGGTTGATGGGCACATCTGGTGCCTTGAAAGGTTGTCTAGTCCAACCTCCCCTGCTCAAAGCAGGGTCAGCTGGAGTTCAGGGCTGTGTCCCTTGGAGTTTTGAATATCTCCAAGGATGGAGACTGTGCCACCTCCCTGGGCAACATGCTCCAGTGTTCAATCACCCTCACAGTAAAAAAAAAAATTAAAATGAATGAGCCCTTGTAGTCTCGCAGCCCAGTGAAGATGTGGTCCAGATGAGCTGCTGCCGCTCCATCAAAATTCCAGTGCATGTCTTAGTGGTTTTTATATCTGTCTTATGTGCTAGAAGAGACCTGTATTTTTCAGCTTCCCTGTTAAGGTGGACGGTGAATGATACTCAGTTTTGCCGTCACCACAAATTGCTTCCACGTCTATATATACGACTGTTGTACAAACATTTAATCTTGTGTCAAAGAGCATGTTCAGAGTATCACAGTTTTCCTCCTCCTGAGTTGGTGGTTGTACTGAATAGTACTACAGTAATAGGAGATAGGCTAGAACATTGTCATAACAGGGAATCCTGCAATTACAGTCAATATAATGGAGAGATCCTGGGGCTCTTTTTAAATGTGTTTTTCAGATTGCAGTATTAGCAGTTGCTGTTCAGGAAACTGAAAGTATTGAGACAAGTACATTCAGGTAGAAGTAAGGAGTATGTAGCAAAAAACTTCTGTGGTTTTCAGAATGAAAGATTTTTTTTTATTATTACTTCTGAAGAATTGAAAAATAATGGATAAACAGGACAATATTCAAATTCTGCTTCTATACTTGTTCGTGTGCTTTCAATCCAGTGTTAAAGGTGTGCTGCTTAGCTGATTATGGTCACATAAAGGTCACGCAACATTGCTTCTATCCTCAGATCCTTAACTACACTGCTTGCTAAGCACTCAATTCTCTGTAGCTAGTATTCATGGAAGGATAAATTAATAATTTTCCATGTGCACTGAACACTGTAGGCTTAGTGTTTTCTTTCTTGTATTTCACATAAGCTTCTGAAGAATTTATGCAAATCTAGATGGTGATCCTTAAATTAAAAATATTATATCATTTCTTGTTCTCTTTAAGCACGTAGAAAAGGCTGTTATTCCAATACAGCTTGGACAAAAAAATCTTTTATTTTAAACTCTTAATAAAAAAAGCTATCTGATTCTTTCTCTTTCTTTCTCTATCACTTTGTGTCCACTGAAGAACATAAACATCTAAGCGAACCACTAGTAGCTCGCTGGTAGGCAACAAAATGAACGGTAGTACTGATTTTGTTGATCATAAATGTATTTGCCACAGGCCAAACCACTGTAAGTTTTGTAAAGCATGGTGGCTGGTGGCATTTGGGTATTTGCCCTGGTACTCAGAGGAAACAGCAGCACTTGCTGCCTTACTGCAGTGAAGTTTTACGTATTGTTATCATGCAACAAGTATACCATGCTAAAAAAGGCAAAACTTAACTGAGTTAATCTCAATGAACAGAGTTTTTAATGGTAATTGTATATTTTTATATATATGTATATAGACCCCAAGTGCCTCTATCTCAGGTGTATCTTAGGTGCATACACATATATGTGTATGTATTTAGTTTATACTGTGAAGGTAATTAACATAATTCCTACATGTTTCAAACTAGCAGTGCTTGATAAAACATAACATTGTCAAGGGTATTACTTCTACTTCTTTAGGAGAATCTATATTTCAAATATAAACTTGGCAAAGCAACCAACATGAAAGCTTGAATTTGGAAAAATCTCCTTTCTGGCAAAAGAAGTGTGGGTGGTGTTTTATTCAGACATATTGTTTCATTTGGTTGGTTGAGGGTATCTGAGTCCTCGCTATATGTAAAAATTTTCCAGGAAAGTGCATATACTATTTTTTTTTTTTTATATACTAGAGGAACATGGATTCGCTGTAACACAGTAACTGTCATAATTGCCTTTTCAGTTCTTTATTGGGGCCATTTAGGCAGTGAAGAGCTTGCAGCCTTTGCATGTTACCTTTCCCTTACTGTACCTTTGATCTGATGTGTTAGTACTATTGCTAGGAATGCAGAACATCATCAGATTATCTGTAAAACTAAGCTCTGTTCCCTTTGAATAACTTTTTACTCATAAAGAGTAATATCATCCACTGCATACAGAAATGCACAGTGAACAAAAATAAAATAAGAGAAAATGAACAAGGAATCCAGAAAAAAAACCCAAACGTTGGTGGCATTTGATGTGTAGAAGAGAAGAAATGGGCATGCTAGCGTTTATGTATGGATTGCCCTGGGTAGGTGCTCCTCCTGGTAAGCATCTCCTCCTGGTAGCTGCTTAAATTTAGATATTTCCAAAATAAAATGTTTTATTTTGGAAATATCTGAATTTAATGTTTTGACATTTTCAGCCCCCAACATCTTTTTCATTTAAAATTATTTCCCAAATCCATCCCAGTTTCTGGATCTTTCAAAGAATCGTGTTTGGCAATTTTGATAACTTGACTTGGTTTTTTCCACCTTTTCCTTGGAGGAGTTCTTGGAAATCACCTAGGAACTTGTCCTGTTATTTAGTGCAAATTGCCACTTATGTATAGGAGAGATTACTGTATAAGCTTGTTCAACACAGCTACCAAAGCCAAAGGGCTTGGAAGAGGGAAGGGCAGATATTCTCTGAAATATATATAGAGAAAAGAGGAGTGGGCAGCAGGTATCAGTTACCATTCTGCAACATGCTTGAATAGAAATAATGTAATCATGAAATACATGGTCTTTCTAAATTACTTAGGTAGAGAATTAGTAGTAGACAAGGGGAAGTATTTTCTTCCTTCATAGCAGTCGGCACTGTGGAGAGATGAGAAGGAGAAATAAAAAATTATATAACTTTAAAGTTCATGGTGATTTTCCAGAGCTTTCTTTTCTGGCAGGCAGTACAGCACAAAAATCAGATAGTAGAAGTACGGCTTGAGTGCCATGGAGCGTTAGAGCTCCAAAGGAGGAGTGGAGGAAAGTGGAAATTGCTTACAGTTACCACTGATCATTTTTGCTTGTTTTGTTTTGTTTTGTTCTATAATGGCATTTGTGGCTGTTAAAAGAAGATAATGTTCAATTATATTTTTTCACTGTCATCATAACTGATTTTTACAGCAATAAGAATGACTGAATGTATAGTTTATCTTCATGGAGGGGGAGGGAACTATTTCAATCAGCTGCATTTCCTGGCACTTACACAGTACATTTCCTATTCTGTAAGCTATCTGCCTGGGGCTGCTCTGCAGGGCAGGAAGGGGGAAACTTCCTTACTTGCAGCTCCTGTAATTATTAAGCATTCATTTACATGCCTTACTTGAGGGAGATTATTCTTCCTTGGCTTCTACTTTTCCCCAGAACAAACATTACATACAATGTACGTAACCTTGTCACAGGTGATGGATCAGTATTAGTGTATTGGGACTCTATCATACATACATATATTTATATATATGAATGATACATTGTTTATATAAAACTTATTTATTTTCTGTATTTATATAAACATATGATATCTATAAAACACTAACATGATTCAGCCTGTGCACCTCTCATCTTGTTCTGACATGCTAGCACAATGTCTGCTCCTCTCAGTTTGCTTGTGCTAGTATGTTCAAAGGGGAATGATCTGAAATACAACCCTAACTTGGTGTCACGGGAGGAAAACCTTGCAACACAGGTTTTAAAACCTTTTCCATTTGTCCGAGTCACAGATACAGGTGGGGTCTTTTTAGTTTTCATTATTTTTTAAGGGAAGTCAGTGCTCCTTCATTACCTCCCAGAGCTGCAATGCAGAGCTGCATTCCTCATTATAGCAGAAAACCCTGCTGCTGCCAAGCATGCAGAATGTACCGATTCTAGGCATTTTGGTGTCCACAAGAATACTTCCTTAAGGCAGGAAGCATGGTTTCTTTTCCTTCCTTGCTGGAGGCTGAGAGGGTATCCTGGGAAATCATCATGCTGTATTTCTCATACTCTTTTTTTTTTTTTTTTTTAATAAGCATTGCTTCTGGCCGAGTAGGCAGGATGTTGGAGCACATGAACCCTGGTCTAACTCCGAAAGGTTATTTTTAATGTCCCTGTAACCTCAGCTAGCTCGGATCCTGCTAGCAGTGCCAGTGCGGCAGCCCCTCAGGAATGGGCTGACCAAGCTTTTGCAGAGTGTGCTGATCTCTCTGCAATCTGTTCCCGACTCCCCGGCAAGTGGACGCTAAGTGAGCTTGGGTTTGATGACACATGCAAGCTGATTACTCCCTCTGAAATACCAGCAAAACCAGGAATGTTCCGAAATGCAAGAGCTGGCGTCCTCAAGACCCTGCTGAGTTGTCCTTGTATCTGGGAGGAGTGCCTCCGGTCCGTGGCTGTACATCAAGGAAATTGCCACTGTTGCGGCACACATGGGCTTGTTCCCTTCTTCCAAGTGCAGCTTCTGGGCTGCCGGCACCTTGCGCAGGCACAAGGAGGGCTACAAGGTACTCTCAGACAGGGAAACAGAACCTTGCAATTTACTGTCTTAAGAGAGCTCTGGTTGTATACAGTGATACCACTGTAGCATCGTTTATTTGTAATAGTCTTGCCAGGTACACTTTACAGATCTTGTCACTGAATTAACTGATTATTTTGCAGTTTTACCTAGTTACATTTATGCATACTTTTACACAACAGTCACAACCACCCCAGTAGTAGGATTTTTTGAGAAGCAGTTGAAATTAGCTTCCTTTTTTCTAATTCTTAGATCCTTTGATAGTGTCACTGCTCTCAAAATAACTTTACAGAAATTCTGAAACGAGTTGTACTCCTGGAACAAGCATTCATTTCCTATTTGGTTCAAGCTAATAAAATATGGTTATTATACTGCTGTTGCAGTTTGATGTACTCCAGAACCCTGCATAGAAAGGCAGAGCTTTCCTAGCGGCTGCTGTACCAGATATTTTTTCTAGGTCTCAGCCTTGAAGTGAGTTTAGTTTGAAGGACTTATTGTTATCTTAAATTGGGCTAAGGAGAAATTAGAGATAGGTTTAAGACTGGACTAATGCCAGCACATATGGATTATTTGAAAGCAGTGGATTTTTATTGATGTTTGCAGTTTATAATCCAGGTAGCTAATGCCTTCAAAAGTAAACATTTAGAGGATGTTCTCTTTTCAGTAATGTTCTATATATCCGAAAATTTAGACATTCACAGGTGCAATTAAACTTTCCAAAACTAAAGAGATTTCCTGACCACAAACTATTGTTTCTGTTCCAGCTTTGTCCTTTTTCTTCCTTTGGTTTGCACTCTGGAGCAACATACTTATTGGTGTTTTTCCTGAATGGGCAGCATCATTATGTTATTGTACATGGAGGATAAAAGGGAGCAGGACAGAGTTTTCAAATTTCACAGTTATTTGGAAATTGTGAAATCTGGGGTTGTTTCTTTCTTTCTTTCTTTGGCTTTTTTTCCAAAACTGGCAGTGTGTTCTTGTGTTTTAGAAATTACTCCCTCACAGGACAATACCATTACCTGGTTAATGATAAGGTACTCTGCAACTAGTATTTCTACAGCTCTAGTATTCAACTCTTAATAATAAGTTTATAAAAAGACTGAGTTCTTTTCTTCCCAGGGGAGTCTATGTCTGTCAGGACTTACATAGCTGAAGCCAGCCAAAGTTGTGCAGTTACATTTTCAAGCACTTGCAAATAGCTTGCCAAAATTTTCTTATTGTTGACATCCTCAAAATATATGTTGCCCCTACCTTCCAGATTTTTTCAGTGTTCATGTTCTCAGTATTATAAATGCTTCTGAACAGCTAATTCATATGTTCATCTTATATATTTTATTTTGTGAATCTCAGCAACAAAGTTGAGCTAATTTCTGAGCAGTGTGTCTCCAGGAGTGAAAATAGGAAATGCCACACTGGAGCACATTCATTACCCAGCTGCTTGGCTGTCCTCTTGTCCAAAATGGCTACAGCCAGATGCTTCTGACAGAAGTCCAAAGAACCTCCTCTTCCCTAATGGTTAGAAATTATTTTAAGTACTAAAAAAAGAGAAATACATTTTTTAAGTAATTTGTCCACGTTTGACTTTTCTGAATGCCATGTTCTTGTTCTCAACAACTGCCTGTTGCAATGAATGCCACGGTTTAATTGGGGGGGGGAGGGAGTATTTTTGTTTATGGCTTGGTGTTTGCTAGAGTTGAGTGTCATCTTGTTCCACACCTCCGATGAGTTTTTCAACATTTCCCTGAGTCTTTAATCATTCTGCAGTGTGGTTTCTGAGATGGCTACATTAGTACTGCATGCAGTATTTCAGATAAGGCAACAGCATTGATTTGCCATAACCTGTAGTGTTCTTTTCTTCCTACTACCCTGCACATGTTGTAACCTTATTTTTTTATTCCTGTAGCTGTATATTGAGATTAGTGTCTTGCTGAGTTGTTCACAACAGTAAGTTGCCTTTCTTTAACCACTAATTTTAAACCTTGCAAGCATTTCTTTCCTATGTACAATATTTTGCATTTCTGGACCCTGAACTTCACTAGTCAGCCTGTCCTGCTTGTTTAGTTACCTACCTTCTCCTGAAATTTTACACTTCCATTTTCGACTATGATTTCAGATTTCGACCAGATATAAATGCGGATCTTACTGGTCTGAAACTCCACTGATTATCCCATGAACTTTTTATAAAAATAGACACGATATTTGTTGCTTCCAGTTCTTTTGCACATAAATGGTTTTTAATGAAGGACTGTGTATTCTTAGCAGATCAGCCTGTTTATTCTGAAGCTCTTTCAGCATTCTTGGATATTCACCATCTGGGCAGGTTGACAACTTACTAACATACTGCTGTCGCTATCCAGGCCTTCAAACAGGAAGTGAGAATGGGTCAGAAAGTCCTTTTTCAATTGAAATAATTCAGTAGGAAGCATAAAGTAAGGCTGAGTTGAAAACAACTTTTAAGAATTCAAAAATTGATTTGATGAATGGGAGATTGGGAACAGTAACATAATTATTGCCATCATCCACTTCAGTTTATTTGGAGAATAAATAAACAATTATATGAATATAAATATGCATATTTGGGGGCAAATTGCTTTCTACTGTAACAAATTTGAAGACAGAAGTATTACACTAGCATAACTAATTGGAGAAATTCGAAGTCCCAAAGCACAAATACAACACCGCTTCTGTATAGCACACTGGAGGTCTTTGTAGCTATAGTTAATTTCAGAAAAATTCCTGAATGGGAATAGGGTTAGGTTGGCCTCTGAGCACTTTGTTTAAGTGAACTATAAACAGAGACATGCCTGTAACACCAGCCATTAGAATTCAGAGTCATCAGTAATGAAGAACAGTTGCCATTAGCAGTAGGTCAGGCAGTGTACTGCCGCTCAGTCTTGAGGAATCGAACTCTCCAAGACCTCAACATTTATTGGTTAGTTCCCAACCACAAAAACATGTTTAGCCATTCTAATCAATAGGAGTCTAAATCACAGCTTTACTACCACGCTCAGGTGTCCAGATCAGCAAGTATGAGAGGAGAAGGCTTGCAGGCATATGACAGGTAGCTGCAAGTGTTTGCAATACGTATTGCAAATCGGAGAGAAAACCTGGTAGGCAGTGGGGGAGGCATTAACAGCTGAGTGAATTGAGTGTTTGGGTTTGCATTTTCCATCTGCTGAACCTGGCTTAACTTGCGTCCCGCCCTGGCAGGGCCCTGGCCCTTTCGGTGGGCGGTAGCCTACGTACTGCTCCATTTGTTTCACCGCTGTTGAGACTGATGTAATGGAGGGATGTCAAAAGGAAAAATTGCCACAAATTGAGATCATGGCTGTAGCGCATTAAGTTTGTAAACCGCTTGCTATATTTTGCAAGACCTGGGTGATCGTCTGGATTTTCAGGGGTCCCTGCTGGGGAGGAACACATTATGTGTTTCATGGTAAGGAAAATATTTCCTTGAAAGGGAAGACTCCCAGACACTTGAGACTTGCTGTGTGCTTATGTTCTGCCGCTAGTTGTAACATTTTGGGCATGCTGACTTCTCTGTTTTCTCTTGGTGCTATTATCAGTAGTGTTCATCAACAGTCTGAGGACTGTTTGTTACTTCTATGGTTTAAATATTCTTTATTTTCCACTGAATACTAACACAATATATTGTAATGCGCATATACATAAATACAGCTGTTAGACATTTAGCTTCCCACTAGAACATATCAAAGCATATCACACATTATTAGCGAGGCTAATAATTGTTTCCCATCCTCAAGTGTACTTTGAATGGCTGTTATCACCCCTTCTAATAAAGTTTTAAAAATATATATATAATTAAGAGAAGTTATAATTAAAATGCAACTCCAAACCCATAATACAATTTGTCCCTATTTCTGTTTGTTTTGTTACCTTACAGAATGAGATTTTTCCTTACTGAATTTTCTTCTTAGTAGGAAGGGTACATTTTGGAATATTTTTTCAATGGAAAATAAGTAGAAACAAAAACCCTGCAAGTTCTAGACATTACAACAGACAAGGAAAAAAAAAGCTACACATGGTGTAATATCAGGTATTCTGAATGTATTTTATATCTCCCTTCCAGAGTAGAGAAGTGTATATTCTTTTATATTTGTGCTCCCTTAAAAATATAATGAAGTAGTTGTAGGAATACAATACAATTCAATTAACAGTTTTTTCTGTCTTAGATATTAACACGACTAAGCAGCATCAAGGATCAGCAGTATCCATTAATAACCTTCAATACTATCTTCTATAATACTTTTAGTATTTTACATACTCTGTCAGTCATAAACAAAACGATTAGGGAGTTTAGAAAATCCATTACAACCACAGAAGACAACCATTCAGCTGCAAGTAACATAGACTTTGCTGAAAGAAAGGGATTTTTTTAAAAAACATTTTAAAAAAGTATCAATGTATATATGAGAAAAGGTTCTATTTTAGTTTTTGTTTGGGACTTCCACTGATACTAGAAGGAATACTGAGCAGAGAACCCGGACGGAATATAGCCTTATGCTCAGAGGAGCTGTTAAAATGTCCAGTCTCTGAAATTAGGAACCGCATAGGGAGCCACCTAATGAGCCCTTACGCTCTTCTACGTTAAGGATTATGAGTTCTGTTCTAAAAATAACCCCATTCCTTATGTGGTGCAATGAAATGCTATACTTGCACAATAAGAAACCGGCTGTAGTCCCTGTGAACCTCCACCTGACATAAATTGACTTGAGAAAGGGATTTTCAAAAGAGTACAGATTTAAATTCAGCATTTTATAGTGATTTGTTGACCCTCCAGAAATGACACAGGCATTAAGAACTTCCCAAATCATTGGTGCCTGACTACAGGTAAAATTTCCTGAAGGAATAACCAAACTGATAACACAGTTGGGTACTTCAGCAGATTAACCCAGCAGATTAATCCCTTACCACCCTCCGCTGTACTGTGGCTCGTTTTAAAGGTATTGTGAATGTAAAATTCTAGTGATTCACGCCCTTGCAGGCTTTTAAACTCTTCCTTTAAACCCAGGAGTAACAGTGAATTCCCATAAGTCCCTCATATTATTTCAGAATAAATTAACTCAGGAAAATAGTCATAGCACTGCTATAGCATAGGGCATGTAGCTGGCTGGCTCTGAAATACAATTCCATGAAACATAACCTTCTCAAGGTACAATTGTAAGGCAATGTGTTGGGGTATAGTGTTTGTAAATAAATGTTGGTAGCAGATTAGCAAGGTTATCCAACTCCAGTTAAACTCAGCCAGATGTGCATAGTATGTCCATAATGAGAAGGACACATAGCCATTATCTATATAATTTGATAGAGAGTGCACATAGGCAAGTATAATGGGAGAAATCAGATCAAAATCAGTGCACATAATTCAATAGGACCTTAATTAAAAGACTGAAACAAAAGGCAAGATGAAGTAGAAAACACTTTATGATTTGCTGGTAGATTGGAGATTGGCTCATGACTTTCCATTTCATTCCTTTGCCATGCAAGGTGGATTGAAGAAGAGATGGACAAACTGAAAAACTGGGTTCATCTGGGGTTTGAAATCATACAAAAGCTAAAAAGGTATAAAGGAAACCTCTCAGGCAAGTGATGAATTATCAAGAGGATTTTTGGAAATGTATTTATTAAGAACAAATTTGGAGGTTTCAGCTGTGAAACATAGTTTAAAATCTTTCTAGTCACACTGTAAATACTTATGGAATAGGTAGTTATTAAGCCAAATACTGACCAGAGTATATGCAGCTATGGATAAAAAGGCATCGGAAAAATTAACTTATTAGAGTAGCATTGTTCACATGGGATTTTTTTTCTTTTCAAATAACATTTAATACAAAAAAACCTCTATTCTTTATTACAGAAGCATACTGTTTAGGACTGGCTTCTTAAAATATACATTATATGTCTTTTTTTCTTAATGATTATTTTTCTGCTGCAGGTGCTCTCAGCAGCACCATAATGCTCTGCCATTTTGGGGGTCTCTGTGAGTACATGGGCCAGCCAGCTTGCAGAATCAGCTTGTGTGATTACCTTAGTATGATAAGTCTTATTTGCCAATCAACGTCTGTGAATGTTAGAAATGTGTATAAACATATACAGTATTCATGTGTATATTTTAAAGATGGCACTGGAGCATAAGGCTTGATAACTTCAAGTGAAGTGCATAGGTGTCTAAAATCAACTTGAGCTCTCTTCCTGAGCTGCACCAAAGTATCTTCAGCAGCAGTGTAGGTTTCTCACAAGTGATGCACTAGATGTACATAAACAAAAGACTATTTTAACTTTGAGTTTGTAATAGATTTTCATGCCAAATCCAGACTTGGCATAATTTAACAGATATAGGTAGCTTTCCTGGAGTTGCATATGTTACATTTGTCCTGCTGCATTCAAAGTTCCCTAATTTCAGAAGTATCTGTTACTAAACTTCATTGCAGGATAGTGGAAAAAAATGACTTCACATTCATTAGCTTCATTCAGAATAATGAATAAATTCATTGAAGATTAAATAATTGCAGTTACAGTGGAAAGACTTGACAGGGACACACAGAATTCATGCAAGTGATGTGTGACAGTTCAGATACAGAAATGATGCTAGCTGAAAAATAAGCTGTGCTTTTAGCTTTCAGCACAGTAACAACCCCAGAGTTATACCAGAGATTTGTTTTGTGCTGCTTCAGCATGAGGTGGAGAAAGACAGACCTTTACATTGTCTTTTATTCTGTTGAGTTCTTTGTAAATTTTTAGAAAATCAGGTACTTCCAGCTATACACAGTACAAAGCCCCATCCTACAACTGGATCTATGTAACTGAACCCTCCATCCTACAACCGGATCTATATAACTGAGTGCTTTTTTCTGGGTGGAGTCCTGTTTAAATCAGCAAAGCTTCACATCAATGCAAGGATATGTCCAGGCAATAATTTATAGGATTGGGGTTCATTGCTGTATTTTTACCAAGAACTCCTTGTTATATGTAAAATCCACCTGATCTTCAATATTGTGCATCTTCCATGCAGTACAACACTGCACTGGGCAATATGCCTTCTCGGGTTTATTTTATATGTGTATAATATATACACAAATAGAAAGTATCACCTGCAAATAATATTTGGAATGTGAAAGACACAAAATGTAAACATTTTATTTGGCAGTTGTTTCAAACAGGTGAATAAATAAATGGAAAAGTACATCTTAATATTCTTTATAGCAACAGATGCAGTTGCACACATATTTACATATCGTGGATGCAAAGAACAGTTAATTTCTTTTTGTTAAAAAATGCAACTTCCAACACCACTAGACTTGACAATTAAAGATGAAGATACTAGTAATACTTTGTTCTAGCAATCTCAACTTTTAAAGGCATTCATTTGGAAGTAAGATAAGAGAGTCATCATGCATTTAGTTCATTTTGTCCACTTATGGTAGAAAGTCTGGTGTAATCTCAGAATTATGAGAGTCATGCGCTTAAGTCAACTATGACATGTTTATAAATCAATGTAGTTCCCTTAAAACTTGAAGCAAAGAGAAAATCTCGTTTATCGATGGAGACATGTATGAAAGATCTTGGTGCCTGTACGTTTAATTCTTGAAACTTCACAAATTTTGCCTTTTCAGCATCCCAATAATAGACTTGAGTGAAAGAATAATCACTTCCAAGAATGGCATATTGATAATTACTTATCTGAAGCGGTTGGAATACCATTGACCCTCGGGATGGCATCCTTTGTAAATCCAGAAATGCTGAACCACCCCATTTCATTACTTTAGAGTCCCCAATAAATCTTGTTAAGCAAATGTATACATCCTCTTTCACTTTGAAATGTTTCACTGCATATGCATCTTCCATATCTTGGATATCAAAACGCTTAACAAATTCATTTGTTCCTTTGTTCCATTGATATATTACAGGTCTTTGGGAACTACTTGACAGAATTAAATGTGGTTTGCCAGATATTTCAAGGTACTCCACATCAGTATCTCTGTACCAGGCGTGCAGAGACTGATGGGAATAGAATCCATTCCCATTCCATTTGTAAACTGTGGTGAAACCAGCCTTTGAACTGTCTGCAACAACAAAATACCAGTCTTCAGCAATCCTGAAAGTTTCAATGTCATTGGGTTTTCGGATTTTAAGGATTTCAATATCTTGAATTTTTATAAACTTATTAGCAAAAATATCTCTTTTATATATGTGGGAGCCTCCAAACAGCTGTGCGACAATGACATACAGCTGACTCTCAATAACTATAGGTTTACACACAACAGTTGAAGTACCTACAAAAAGAAAAGTAAAAGACAGGGTTAGCACCACTTTTTGGATCAGCTGTTGTAATGTTATTTGTTGAGCAGTGTTCATACCTGTAATGTTGTCATAATTCCTGAACATCACTTCTACATGGTCCCATTCAAGAAAGATGCATTTTCCGCTAAAAGGCTGAGCAATAACCACGTGTTCATCATTCATGTATGAGAAAGTATCTACTGATAGAGATTGGTATGGCAGGGACTGATAAACTTCAAATTCTGCAAAAGTGTACACAACATACAATAATTACAGAGATACTTTCCATACTGTACTGAAAAAACATCTGCTTAACAGATGTTTTTAACCAACTTACTACAAATTACAGTATTTCATTACTAGTCCGATGTTCCTGTTGATAAAGGAGCACTGCAACTTGGTTTTCAGTCTTTCTCAATTAAAAGAGGTGCTGTTTTATGTCCCAGTTCTCCAAATCCTTATATAGCATATTAAAGTCTGAGTAGAAGCTGCAATATAAGACCCCACCCTCAAGTGATCTGCACGTCAGACTTACACCTGCACGGAATTCATACTGATTTTAGTGGAAGTTCCATCCAGTATGCAGACTTCCTGCAAAAATGGACCCTAGAATAAAAAAATATATAGCTTTGACTTTAACAAGATTAAATAATTTGAAGCACATTACCTGTAATAATGCAATCAAATTCTTTCGGAGAGAGGCTATTGATTTTGCGCTTCTTATATTCTGGTGGGCTTTCACAGTAGATGTCTTCAACTGTTGCATTTGTGCTGCCCAGCCATTCCACTAACCACTTCAGTTTGCAGTCACAATTAAATGCATTGCCTCTAAGATCTCTACAACAAATAAATCATGCATTGAAAAGAAGTAGTCAGCTGATGTATTCCTCTTTCCAGGACAACAACAAACTGAGCTCTTGTTAAATATGTGCCCTCTTGCTTATTCTCAGTTGATGCCTTTCTGGCTTAATTTGTTCTGACCCATAGTTAAATCTACATACCAGAACTGACACAGATTTAATTATATTAAGGTAATCAAGAAGAACTTAATTTGATGATCAGTAGAAAATTTTTGTTGATTTCCCCAAGTTTAGAGGTACAGAAAAGCCTACCAAACTGTTGGCCCCATATTTCAGGAGGTTGTTTCTTTTGAATTACCCTTTCTCAATAAGAGCATTCTAGATAACAAAACTGGAACTAATGTAACCTGATGGTCAGCCAGTCAGTATTTGCTATCTCCTTTAGATATACTCATTTAGGGCTTTAGGAGACACAAGCAAAGGAGTTCTGTTCAAGTCTTTTACAGCTGTCTTCAGGCAGATTTCTGATCGTATGTACAGGAACGGGCAAGTGCCAGGACCAGACTGAGTAACCACCTGGCCACGATCAGTCATGCCAAGTAATGCAACCAGATATACTGACCATCTCCACATCTTACTCTGCAGCTCTACCCTATGAATTCAGCCTACCTTGTTAATACAGGGAGCAGGCAAAGAATGTTCTGCGCTCATTGTCCCAAATCAGGTGAACCAGAATTTGGTGGGTTGTAAACAGGACATATTTCAGTGAAGCAACTATAGGATTTATCTGTTTATCTATATTTTGTGTTTTTACTGGTATTGAAGTTACATATTTAAACAAGTTCATGTTTTGGTTTGGTTGCAATTAGATTTGGTATGGGATATGGTACTCACTAAGACACATGCTTTTGTGATAAAAGATAGCCTTACCAGAAATTATTTGCACATAGAAATGTTACTCCATTAAGTACCTTCCATCTTCCCCTCATGCCATGCTCTCTCATGCATCCTTAAGGATACTTCCTTCTTATTCACTCAGCCTTAATGAACATGCAGGTCTCTTATATAATTACTAACTATATTACTTATCTTCATAACTGGTGGAATATTCAAAACTAAAGCAAATTATCAACAACAGTAGACAAAACCCAAGCCTACCCATATTGGGTAGTCTCTACCCAGTAATAAGATCCCATTACTGGCTATTGGTTTGCATAGTTACTCAGAATGTCCTCTAAAATCACCTCTTTATATTTTTAGTATAATTAATAGATTAATTAATTGCTTTCTTACACATTTGTTAAAGAATCCAAGCCTTTGAATATGTCTTTTGGAAGCGATTGGAGATTATTATTTGCGAGACTCCTGTAAAAGAAGACACTTCAGTATCAGTTCTAGTTCATTAAATTACACATTTTTGCAAGGTGTAAAATGCAAGGTGGTTTTTTTTTCTTAAGGTAAAGAACCCTGGTATTCTCCAGCACTCAGTTCTAAAAGATTGCTTTTAAGAATAGCTCGTTTATTTTGTGACTTTTTCTTCCACTAAAATGCCATGCCTCCTCCTGCTTTCCCGCTCTTCAGCAGCCTTGCAGCATCTACAATACTTGACTGAGCAGGGTAAAAAGTGCAATCACCTCTGGTGTTTTGCCAGCACCATTATTTAAAAATAATTACTCATGATTGGATCTACTGATGTTTTCCTTATGAGATACCAATACATGGTGTTCATATTACTGCAGTTTCCCCACTTTCTTGTATCTCTTCTGGAAGGAAAATCTTAATACTAGGTTTCATTCCGTTGGACTTAGGTTTAGGTCATAGTTTTTGGAAATATGCAGTAATAGACAAGAAATTGCTGATTGGCATGAATTTCTTTCCTGGAATGTGCCTCTGTGTGTGTGATTATGTGTGTATGACACCAGCAAAAAAACTGCTGTTAATTCCCAATTTTTAATGTTGGGAAAACTTGTTTAAACTCAGTGAGTATTCTAGCTAGTAAAAGTGATGAGGAAATGTGAGCAGGCTTTGAACAAGCAATATATTACATTTCAGTCAGACACGTCTGTGTGAGTCCACCAAAGGTCTGGGTTCATCTGAGATGTCATTGAGGGCATGACAGGAAAAGAATAATGTTGTAGGGGATAGCCTATGCCTCTCTTTATTAAGAAAATTATTTATTACTTATAAGAAATGAAAAGGGAAAGAAATCATTCTAGTTTAAGATCCCAGTTAGAATCTGTAGCTAGTAAGACTTAGAACTGCTTCTGTTTTCGCTTGTAAACATAAAAGTTAGTTATTAACTACAATTTCTGTAGCCAAGCAAAGCCACTTAGGTGCATACTTGAATTCAAGAACAAACCCAGACATACTAGGTCTGCTGCCTCATTTAAAAGTGTTTGCCTTATCAGGAGTAGTAAATACGGGATGATGCCATTAGTCCATTCTGACTTCATCGCTTTCAAAGTACATCTGATTGTAATACTGTTTGGTGTATGTATCATGTGCTTCACTTATGCTTAATTTTACGCTCAAGAGCAGTTCTTTAGAAGTCAGGTAAGTCCTATGGAGAAAGTTAAGCAGACTTGCAAGCTGAGGCAGGTTTAATACCATATATATTCTTTATATATTATTATATAGCAAACTGAAAGGGATGATGTACTTGGGAGTAGGAGTGGTTCACCACTTCCATGAGAGTATGACTGACAGAAAAATTTACACAAGCTTTATGTAATTGCCAATTTTTGGATGAAAATTATGCATTTTTTATTCCACTGTTAAAAAGCATACTTATATATTAGAAAACACTGGCTTTCCTAGATGGTCCTGTACGTTGTATTTGTTTATAATAAGAAAGTAAAGGTTGAATCAAAAATACAGTTAAACTTATGGTTGCAGTTCTGAAAGAAATGCAATAAAAATTATATATTGTGCATAGAAATTATTGTCCAATCCTAAGTGTAAGATTTTGACATTAAGTTAGTAAATTAGTAAAATAATGCTACTTTTTCCTTAATTTTTCTGTTCTTAAATCTACTCTGAGCAGAAAATAAATTGTGCTGCATAACAATAAATACTAGATGGCTTGCTTTGACAATAAGGACACACTCTAATTATCAAAGTTAATTGCATTATAAAAATACAAACGTTTGGATAGCTTACTGCATTCCAAAAGTTATGTTGTGAAAATGAAGTGAACAGAATAAATAGAACAAAGTTCATCTTCTCTAATTTAGTGGAATTCATTTGTATGCTTATTTACTATGATTCTTTTTAATATATTTTATGTACACAAGTACTCTCTTGTTTCTTAAATGAGAAACGCCTCAGTGTGCCAAATGATATTTCTTAACATGTATGCGCAATTTTCCCCAGAGGGTGGGGAGTGGTTCTGCAAGCAGATTAAACTAGTCACATTCTGTGGTTAATGGACCTGCATTTGCAGTTATTTTTGCAAATTTTTCATTGTCTTCATGGATAGCGCTCCATGTGCAATAGCAGCATGGTGCGCAAATGTATGTCCCAAAAATGTGCATGCAACCACATGCAAACCGCAGTCGCTCCTCAAATGTGGTTCTATCTTTTGCATATGTTTTCTCTTACGAAACTGCTGAAACATCCCCAGAAACCAGCATAACAGGCAAGACAAGATGTTACTCTTGGACTGTATGCTCTGTGGAGAAGAAACTGTGCCTTCCTCTGTGTTAAAAAAGCAATTTGCTCACTGGCAGCAACAGCTACTAAATAAGTAAATGAATATGATAAATAATGTACTGGACCCATTTGTGAATATAAAGCTATTCATGTGCATAAATATTTTGAAGATGGGGTCCCAGTTACCAGCCTTATCCAATTATCTGCCTTTTTTAACAATACTGTAATTATGTCTATACCCCTAATATGGATTTTTATGGGATGTGCACATCCTGTTTATATACCTTTTTCCCTCTCCTCTCTCCTTCCTCTTCCTCAGACCTAGAGCCATTCTATAAGTAACTTTATCTACACAAGTAGTCACAGTAGGCTTGGTTTCAGCCAGCTGTTAGTCTTGTCTGTTCTGACCAAAAAGGGAAGAGTAAAATGTTTTATGGTACATTTACTATGTGGTGAAGGATATGGTGAATTGCAATTCAACTATTATATTTATGCATTAACTGTTTACAATGGAACCTTTGCTTTCTCTCCTGTGTCAAAATATATGAAAGAAAAAGTTAAATGACCCTGTTTTAAAACCCTCTTGGAGGTTATTGTGTTAAGGCCAAAAGGTCAGAATCCACTCCCCTGCCTATGACACACACCCCAAGATATATGCTTCAGAATGCAAATGCTTGGTGCTGGGTATAAACCCATACTGGGCACACCCTGGATATTTTAGCCTCCTTTTCTTACAGTATTTTTGTATTTTTTATGTTTTCTTACAGCACATATTGTATTTTCAATAAACTTATCATTTGCTAAAACAAAATTCTTGCTAAAAGATTAACTTGATGTAAGATAAGGGACAAAAGCCTGTCTAAGAACTGTCTTGCTAGCTCAGAGCGTGAGGATGCTGCTCTTGTGTTTGCAGTGAAATGTTACAGGTATTTGTTGCCAGTGTGCGTTTCGCCTGCTGAGCATCGCGTGAAAAATGCCTCTGCTGGTGTGAGCACGGGAAGCCTTGCTCCTATCAGCCACACTAGCATCCAGAGGGCCTTTGACTGATTTCCCTTCTCGGCTAATGCAGCAAGGGGGCTGCAGCATGTCGGAGGACAAGGGTTGGCCATGTTTTCAGGATAGCTGAAGGGCTGAGCAGCAACACGAGGAATGTTAAGCAGACCCTGGTGTCAGCGCGTGACAGATCCCGACCGTGGGATGCTCTTGCTGGTGTCCAGGAGAGGACAGGGTGCAGTGCAGGGCTTTGAAGCCAATCCTGTGGAGTCTAAAGGCTGCTATGCCCTACAGTTAAGTGGAAGAAGTGGATCAGTAAGTCATAATAGATGTGTCTTGTTGCAACTCTTCCATTTAAAATTGTTCTGGGTGGGAATTTTCAAATTTGATTTGGTCAAATTCTGCTGGATACGGTTAGTGGCTGAAGTGGACACGGGTACAGACAGTGGTGGCCTGTCCCAGGAACGGCTGTAATATTCTCCAGGATCCACGCCAGACTGGGGCACCTGGGAAGAGGTGTGTGTCCGCCCCTCAGCCTCTCACCACCACGACACCTCGGTGCTGACCACAGCTCCCACCTTCCTCCTCTCCAAGTCCCAAAATGGGACTCACCTCGTCAGTGCCAATCTTCCCGACCCATCCCGCTTTCCCCCTGTTCCTACGTGCTCAGCTGGAAATCCCCAGTGCTCTGAGCAGAGAAAGTCGGGGAGCTACTGCGAAACGTGTACTGCTTGGAAACTGTTTTGGTCCTGGCCTTCTACACACGCCACAGTTCAGAAGTCTTTGGTGGAAACACAAAGATTAACATTCTAATTAAATGACTATTAATACCGCTTAAACAAATGTGAACAGCTATATATCAAAATGCGAAATTCAACAACACAGTGGTTCAGTTACTGTATTAAATATACCAAGTAATATATTCAACCACTTTACTTACAGGTGAATTAAAGATTTCAGTCCTCTGAAAGTATTTCTTGAAATTGACTTAATGCTGTTGTTCTCTATGAACCTGTAACGGGTCGTAAAGTCATTCTGGTCAAAGCAATGCCTGGAACTTGGAAGCCCACCCACTCTATTCAATAATGCCAGGAAATATACTTTTGTCCACTCACAAATATTCTAGATGAGGAAGGCCCATGAAAGCATCATCACTAATAACATCAAAAGTGTTGGATGTAAACAACCTGTGTAGAGAGATGCAAAACAAAAGACCATTAGATTATTAGCATCTTTAGAAAATGGTTCAGCAAGCCATGGCAGGCCAAATTTCCACTGCCTGGTTTCATGGTTTTGTCTGTGCAAGCCCTACAGTATTGTAAGGCTGATATATTGCACCATAGTCTGGTGCAAAGGGAAGGACCAAACAACTCGTTGCTTTGCCTACTGGGGCCATCTGATAAAATTCCATTGACTTCTGTGGGATGCAAACGTGGGTTTATCATGCCAGTAAAACAATGGGATTGTACAAGTGCCACTGGAGACATACTTGAACGACAATGAAATGTTCAAGTACTACAGAGGCCTAAATTGTCTTGAAGAACACTTGCTTTTGATGACAACATAGGGAAAGTATCCAGCTGGTTAGCTGGTTAGACATCAGGTTGAATTTGCACCACTGACAGCCAGGAAAATCCCTGAATTTACAAGTTAAACTTGTGAGCATATTTGACCTGAGGGTACTGAGAAGTTACTGAGAAAAAAATGGAAAATCTCTTAATTTAGTCAGTGTTCAAATCAGAATTAGTTTTAAGACCACATTATACCTGCTGGAGATAGCTCTTAGTGTGTGCATGTATTTTTCATCCATCTAGCAGTAAAAATACCAGCAACACATTTAATTTTATGTAATTTTGTAAGCATTAAAAGGGACTAGCATTGATTTTTTTCAGCTTTGTTTATACTTATCAGCCATGTTTGCATTCTTCCATTTTAATTCAGCTCTGGACTGCCACACCCTTAATATGGTGAAGCGTTGTCAAGTACAATGAACTTTACCCCAGTGGAATACTAGATGCACATCTATATTTTATTCAGTTGGACCTGATGGATAAATAGATTTACCCTGTGACATCCTTAGGCATTCAGGAATGCAAGATTTCCAAGTATGAATTAATACACTTAATGAGTTAATCTCTTATTTTGAAGTTTACATTAAGAATAAATTGCAGTTAATTTATTTTCTCGCTTGGTTGTTGCAGACTGTGCTTTTTCCACTTTAAATATGTCCCTTTATATGTATGAAAAATATAAGCAGGAAATTCTTCCTTTTTGTTAGAAACAATAAATACTACTCTTACTTAGAGAAAAAGAGTATTTTTGTAAAATCTCTGAACCAGAAGACCAATTTAGTAAATCTGCTCCCTGCAACTAATTTTACTTTTCTGATGTGATTTCACTGGATAATTTTTCCTTTTCTGCACTCTACCCTCCTTGTAATTTAAAGAACAGGGTGGTATCTCTTTAAACAGTATAGCTATTTTAGAGATTACCAGGTTTATAGCACAGGTCTTGCACTTGGTGAGCTCATTTGCCTCCCATCTCGTACCTCTCCCCAATGGCTGTATCACACGTATTTGATGCACAAAGTGGCTTTTCTCCCACTCTCTGACCTCAAACACCAGATTTGCTTGATCTGTGACCCACCGGCTAGCTACTTCTGGGGACAGAGGCTGAAGATACTGCACTGTAGCTAGGGACTATATTGCTTAGCAGGAACTGTACGCTGCTAGCACGTACAGATCCTGGTGCCATGATTACCCCTCTTCTTTCTATGGACTTTCATGTCATCAGTTTGTAAGAAGGGCACCCTCAGCACGTTGCTGATAAGCAGAGTTATGAGTGCTGGAGATGAGAGCAGGGAGTTTTTCTCTACATTTAGGGAACACTTCTGCTGGCACTTTACTGTAGCTGTGTAGGTTCTTCCTATTTTTGTTGTCACATGAAGAGCACAGAGCATACCATCCGTACTATTCGAGAAGAAAAGCTCTCCTGGCCTGGGACTTACAAGTAGTGTTTAGCATGAGACCATGATTTTTCCAGAGGCCATTGCCGCTGCTACAGTAAAATTAGTAGCAAATAATAATAGTGGCAGATATGTTCCACACTCAGAAGTGTGTGACTGGCATACTGGAGATACCAAGGACTTTAAAAATGTAATGCTGGAGACTATTACATAGAAATACTTATGGGCTGCTAAATCTTGCTATTGGCTAAATTAAACCTACTGATATAGCTATAATCATGCAAAGCTAAAACTTACTGTAATTTTTAATTAACCTGAGTTTTCCGTATTCTTATTTCCCTTACTGCCTTCTGCCAAAGGTGGAAATTTTTCCTTCCCACATACAATCTGGAATATTGGCCCCACAGACACAATCTTGCTCCTATGGTCTGTGTTTAAAGAGTCATTTGCCTTAGATCAGCAGCTTTTCTGGGGTTAGAGCTTTTGTTGCAGCATTTATTAACAGCAGCTTAGAACATGCTTTTCAGTGTATGGCAGACCATGCAAATTATTACCATTACCAAAACGCCATAAGCCATTGCCAGACGCCACTGTGCCAGGCGCTATAATAACTCGAAATAAGATGACTGTGTCTGTCCTACTCCACCCTACCCAATTCTGCCTCCCTGGCAGCAGGATCGCTAAGTGTAGGTGGTGTATCGTACCCAAAAGAGATGATGTCCTACTCACTCTCTTCAGATACAAGCTCCACCAATGCTGCTATTTCTTTTTTCTTTCCTTTGAAAGGCCCATTGCAGGAATTATGTGAAATGTGTCCCTTTTGTGATCTGTGACCACCTGGGAAAAGCTTCTCTGGAATAAAGCACCATGGAAAAGCATTTAGGTTTCCATAGTAACTGCATTTACCTATTTACCCTGTATCCAAAATTGTACAGTACGTCTGCACCTCCTTACCAGCTCCACTTGAGGTAGCAGAGTACAGCTAGGGTCAGGGCTTCAGCTACCAGTGCACCAGCAGTTTAATCTAACAGCCGTAGGGCTCCAATACATCAACGTTACACCTCTGACCACATCTAGAGTGCACAGGAAGTCAGTCTGGGACAGACGTCCGATTTTGATTTTGATCTCAGCAGGGAGTCCGTCTTACCGGATTTCTGAGACAAATCTGGGTGTGTGTCAGGCCGGCAGCACATCCACTATAAACAGTTCAGGTTACACCCCCTCTACCTCTGTATAGCTCGCAATTATATAATCGTATGCCCACATTTCTAGGAAAGCCTGTGAGCCTGTGAAAATCCTATATAGAAATGCATCTAATATTTAAACATCCCAAAATATTCTCTTCCTGTGTGTACCTCATGGCAGTATTTCATTTTGAAATAACCGCTTAATTTTTTTAATTGAAAGAAAATCTTCATTACTTTTGTGGTTTTTTTCAAAGAACATGAAATAACAAATAGGGTCAAATCCAGGCGCTATGAAGGCAAAACTCCCACTGAAGTGACTAAACTTCCACAGAAGTCAATGGCAATTTTACATGGAAAAGGACTTCAGGACCTGTCCCACTACAATGAAGGGCCTGATCTGAGGGGTTCTGAGCTCACAGTCGGCGGCAGTTGCAAATGGGCAGCTTTATATTGGGATCAGGCCCCAGGACTGCAGAAAAGAAACATCAATAGTTGTTGCAATGCTCAAGTCCCTACTGTAATGTTAATTAAAGTATAATGAAGATAACATATGTTCTGTCACTGAAAGCTTCAGCATGTAATCATTCAAAGGAGCACTGACAACAGATAGCCTTGTAAAATACTAAGTAGATACACTTTGAAAAAATTAAACATGCACTATCTTTCAAATTGCTAAGAAGTCCTGTATTTTGTCATCTAATGAATCTTCTCTTGCTGTTTCTTAGAAAATTAATACTGAGACCTTTTCTAAAATATTTATGGATACATAGACATTTCATAACAAAAATTGTATCATATAAATATTTCTCACAGAAGCTGCAGAGATGGTGTGAGCAAAAAACTCCCTTCTGGGATTTTAGTAAAAGCAGATCTCACAAAGGATCTGGAAAGAAGAAAAAAACAACCTTATATTAATGTAGTCTTCTCATATATCTGTGGTTATAATACTGATATGGTCATCACAGAGAAATTTATTTATATAAGTGAAAAAAAAACCAACCCCAAAAAATGAATGTTACAGGTTTCATGTAGTATGGAAGAAGGTATAAAATGGGATGTGTGCACATACACAGACAGACAGACAGATGAAAGAGATGTAAAAATCAGGATTCAAGGATGCAGCACAATTTTAACACATTAGCTGATGATTCTGAATGCTGGAGGTACTCCCTGCAGCAAGCATCCTTCCGTATGCACTGAAAACACCACACATCCTAGTTAATTTTAAATCATAAATTAAATAACCAAATGCTTACAGCCCTTACAGTGAGATAACATCAGGCGGAACGCTGCGAGGAATAGATCTGGCATTTTCACATAAAGCATTATCTTTGGTACAAGTACACCAGGCAGGACATTTTGGCTTCACTGGTTTCTTCCCTTCAGTCAGCAAAAGCACAGATAAAAGGCATAAGAAATAAGCAATTCTTCTAAAGGGTCTGCTGGCATTTCCCATTCTTTTGATCCGCTCTCGTTCCAGCCAGTTGAAAGAATATCCCAAAACATGAACAGGGGTTCTTTATTCAGCCATTGGATGTCTTTCTATAAGTCCAGGTCAATATTTGTCTCTGCTTTCCCAACCCTTTTCGTTCTCTTTCACTCTGTTTTTGTAGACAGAAACCTGCAGCTGATCTGTATGTTTCCACTCACTCAGGCAACGTACTGCTCAGAGAAGAGACCTGCGAGGTGCTGTAAGATGGGGAAAATCCAACCGGCTGAAGGGAAAAAAAAAAAGACAAAAAAAAAAAAAAAAGACTTGCATCACCACAAAAACACTGAGCACAACACAGCATTAGATTGCAAAGTGATGTAACTGAGAAATACACTGCTTTCTGTTTTCACAGGGAGGCCCTTTCCCTGTTACCAAAAATAGTACAGCATTATGTTTTGCTGGTGGGTGGGTGAGTGGGTGTGGGGTGGAGTGTATGTGTGTGGGGGGAGAAATCAGTCATCTCTTACTGGATCCCTACAACCTCGTGAACCTTTGAGAATTATGCTTCACATACTGCAAGCAGCAGAACTAACAGCAGTATCCACAGGAAAATGAAATCGAGTGAAACCATCAAAAGCATTGCTGCAAAAGCTGTTAGATTAATTTTTATCCTTAGCCCTTATTGCACATATTTGTACCACTGAAAAACAAGCTGCCACACATGGAAAATATTACAATGTATGAGAGAATGCCTACAACTGTCATTCCTAAAGAAAATATTTTCTCATGCAAAATAGACTCCAACTGCCTTTTTTTTTTTTTTTTTTTTTTTAAAAAAAAAAAACATTTTTTTTTTTTACTTTTTTTTTGGGCTGGTTAAATAAAGTCGATCAAGCACCGTTCAAGATGGACAACATTAATTAAAAGTTCAAGTTAAAAAATTTCTTTGCTGGGAGACTGGTTTGATCATTTTAGATGGAAAAAAAATTTGTTTTTTAAAGGCCAGCTATGTTAAACCTGTAGTTCAGAATGGACCTTCTTTGAAAAGTGACAGGACAGGGACAGATCTTGATGGCAATAATGAATCTTTACAACACTGCCTGGAGGCTGTAATTGAAATTAGTGCTAGGTGCAGTATGAATACTCTGTAAGATACAGTCCTCAGCCAGAAGACTTTACAGTAAACTACATTAAATATTTTATAGGGAACTTAAGCAGCACCTAAGTGTTATTACATAAAGAATGGTAAGACAAAACTAATGAATGCCAAGTAGCTGGAAAGCCATATGGGATGATTTTTTTTCCAATCTAGGATTGCTATTAGAGGAGTTTTGCAAACTTTAATAGGTCTTGACACTTTCCCCACCAGACTGGCAGCACTGTTTACAAAGCCTACTAGGGTCTACCCAATGGTACAGAAGTTTAATACAGTCACGCTCACTATTAGCTCCTTCACGTAGGTGCCAACTCCTCACCAGGAGACACTTGACCTCCTGAAGAGGAGATGTCTTTTGACTTCTGGTTGCTCCTCCTTTGATTCCACATGTCCACCTGGCTCTGGCCCATTGCTCCCACCCTACAAGCCATGAAATCTCAAGACCAACACCGGGCCATGTCTGCCTTCCCCGGGGAACAATGCCAGCAAGGCCTGAGCACATACCCAGATACAGGTGTCTAGCAGGAATT
Source organism: Haliaeetus leucocephalus (assembly GCF_000737465.1). Taxonomy (NCBI): domain Eukaryota; kingdom Metazoa; phylum Chordata; class Aves; order Accipitriformes; family Accipitridae; genus Haliaeetus; species Haliaeetus leucocephalus. The sequence goes on along the minus strand of NW_010972620.1, from coordinate 13,482,526 downwards.
TCATATGCTATAGGTGAAAGATGGCAAAGGGGAACAAGAGCCTGCAAAACTGTCAGAAACTCAGTGTATGGGCAGATACTAGGCAGGACCCCGACGCTGCTGAATCCTTGCCTGGGCGGTGGCTGAGATCTGCCTCCCTGGGATGAGAGCAGATCCACAGAGCTCACACCTGGTGGTGGGACTGCATCCTCTGAGGGACTGGGGATGGCCAGAAATGTCCAGAAAACTTTCAGAGGCAGAGGACCACCTCCGAAGGCCCTGCCAGGAGACGACTCTGGTGCCTGTGCACCAGCAAGCTCCCCGCCAGGCACCTGTGCCTGCGGAAGAAAGGGCAGCTCGTGCTTTCTCAGCTCCCTCGCCCTCTGCGGTGTGTTTTTTTAAAGCTCTTTATTAATTTAAGTGCGGGCCCATGTTTTTGCTCTTAAGAAAATCTTCTCTGTCAGCAGTCTCTCCTGAAGCAGGATTGACTTCAACTAGGAATGACACAGAGCTGTGTTATTTCTGAGCCCTACCACCTTCTGTAGGAAAATGGTACAGAAATACAGTAATCAAAGCACTGAAATCATTATAAAGCAAGTGTCAATGCCTTCCCCTGCGTATAAAGGTTACTCCTTGCTCTGGAAATGATCTAATTGTACAACTGAGAAGGGAGGTGGATTTGTGGGACTTGCGTAAGTAGGGTACACCATCTTCTCCCCTCCGAGATGTCCAAAGGCACAGACTTCAGTGAGGTGAGAACAGAAAATTCTCTAACTTTTTTCTGAAAGAGAAGAGGCCTGTTGTTGTTTGTTTATTTATTCCTGGCAAAGCTACCCATTGCCATGGCAATATTTTGCCATTGATGGTAAAACCCTGTGTTTCATTTCCTTCGGCTCATTCACTGAAATCCGCCATCAATTACTTAGGCATTTCTTTTTAGTTAATACTCCAGCCACATTGTGAACCTCCTGAAAACTTTGCAGTGTAGCGTTTTTTTGGTAACAAAAGCACATTCTGCAGCTAGAGCAGTAACCTGACTCCAGTTTTGTCCACGCAGAGAACGGCCTGGAAGTTAGTTTTCTGTTCCAAACTACATGCCAAAACAACCACTTTTTCCAAAATCGCAAATACTATGAATATTTATACCAGCTCCGTCGAAAGAGAGGGGTAAATCACATTTTCCAGGGTCCTTTTGTGCCAAGCTCAGCACCTCATTTCTTGCCATGTAGTAGTTTAAAAACAAACTGGTGTGTGGATTTCCAGTGGCGTAGCTGCTCTCCAGCCATTGCAACACTTGGCTCACCCTCTACCTATGCCAGGGCTGTTCGTTTTCTGGCTAACGGAGCAGGCAACGGCCTGCTGCGCCCACAGCCCAGCGCCTGCCTCTAGGTCCTCGCTGGCTCGCTCTCGCTGGTGTTTGGGGTACTGATTAGGCCCGATGTGGTTCAAAACTTGTTTATTTTTCTTTCGGCAAGGTTCCGGCAGGGCGGATGAGGGAGCCGTGGCTTGCGTTACTCGGTCTGCTCTCCGTCACTGGACAACGTTTTGGCTGAAAAATCTTCACCTTGCCGCGCAGCGGAGGTGCTCGCCGGCAGACATGTTCCCGTGCGGGCAGGGACACGCCGCCGCCCCGGTTTCGGTACCCCGCAGGCCAGCGGGCCCCCGCACGGACCTCGGCGAGACGCCCCCCCC
>NW_010972620.1:13464695-13480707 GCF_000737465.1 Haliaeetus leucocephalus | reverse complement strand
CGCGCTGGCCCTGCCGCTCCGTTTTAGCCAGGGGCGGCGTGAGGAGAAGCCCCCGAGGGCGGCGCGCGCCCTGGCTTCCCCCTTCGCCCTCCCCGCGCTCCGCCGGTGCCCTCCTCGGGTCTGCGCCCGCTTCGTCACGACCGGAGTCACCCATCGCCGCCCGAAGCAGGGCCGGCTTTAGCGTCTCCTGCGCTTCATTGATGTGCTCTGCTGTTTCGCCTTTTGAATTTTGACCAGAGCTAAGTCAGCCTTACTGGCTGACTACTTCCCACATAGTCACTCTAAGCGGTGGGAATCGAATAGCTTATTTCTTCCAATGCACCCAAATTGTTTGTAACAACCATTTTTGACAACAGTCAACCATCTAATAACCAGCTTGGTGCAGGCGTGTGACAGTCAAAATTAAAGATGCTTTCGCTAGTTGTCAGTAGAGGTATTCACCACCTACCATTCCTCGTGTGCTTTGGTCAGACTTGGCACAACTTTTGTGGCTCGGTTTCTAGAGCAAACATATGCATTTATTATTATTAATACTTACTGAAACCACATTTTTAGCAAGAATTCTCGGATATCTGGTTAAAACGTGAATAACTCTATGAGTAAACCTGTCTGCTAAAATATTTGAGGAAAGCAAACACAAATAGTCAGAACATAGAGCCAAAAATCATTTTTAAAAAGATTTAATACTTTTTTGAGGGATTAACTCTGCTCCACTGACTATATTTGCATTCGCCCAATATGTTTTCATTACCAACATACGACAAAATTTTAATAAGCTTCCTGTGGTTTCATGCTCACTACATTTCCCTTTGCAGACTCATATACTGTCACAGTTATCCTTTATATCATCCTGCTTTTAGAAAATTGTGTTGCCTTTTCAATGCTCGGGATGAGCTGCCTGCACATATATGGCCTAATCCCAAATCCACTGATGGTGATGGTGAGACTTCAGTGACCTTTACTGTGCTTGGTGTTAAGCCCATAATATACCACACGGATGCACGATAGTCCAATTCACACCCCAATATTCATGAGTCTCCTAAAGAACACAACATCGTCATTGCTATGTTACCACTGTGTTTGGAGCAGAAGGATTTTGAGATCAAAGACTCCTACAAACATGAGTCTGAGTTTTCGCTCTCTCAGTGCCACCCTTTTAACAAATTCTGCAGCAAACGGCAAATTTAAAGCAGCTGAGACCAAGGCTGTACTTTCAATAAACAAAACTAAGTCTTGTGAATTCTAAACAGTTCTGAAAAGACTATGCTTCCTGGTGGATCAGGCACCAAGAGCCATTGCCAGGAAGAGGCCTTCTGCAGGTTAGGCATAATAAAACTCGAGATGCCTTTACAACAGCTCATAGCACAGACTCGCTTGGGAATGATCACGGGGCTGCCCAGAACTTTTTATTTGGAAAGTTCTTCTGACTTTGCCCTGTCCTGTCTATACAGGTCCGTATTACAGATATCCTTCTTGATCACACCATAAGAGTTTCATTAAAAGCAGACCAACCAGGCCAGTCCCTGTGTCAAAAAGCTGAGGAAATGGCTACTTAATTGCTGCCAACTTCAGCGGAAAGAAAAACTCAGAGGGTGGTCTCCTTTCCCTTGCATAAAGTAGCCCGTTCCCAGTTCACCGTGGAGTTAGAAGTGATCATCTCTGAAGAGTCAGGTCTTAGCTCTCATGGACAAAATTCCGTGGTGATGCAGAACACCTACTCCACTAGGCATATCCTGGTGAGCATGCAGGTGGCTCTAGGACTGCTCGCTTAGGTACACCAGAATTTGACCAATGACAAATAGTATGTAAGGAGAGGTGTACTGTTACCTGAACTGTCATTCTTTAAGAAAAACAGATGCACAATGTATTTTATCCAAAGAGAAGCTAGGAAAAATTAATCTATGTTTAGGTTTTATTTTGTTACAACCAAGGACTTCTGACATCTTTATGATTCTTGATGCTTTATTTTCAATTACAGGTTTTTAAATAGTACAGAATATTAGAAAATACCTCAAAAGACACTTTAAAGCTATAAAATTTCTACCCCTTGTGAGTTTTGAAAGGCACTCTTAGGCTGGGAGGGACCTAGGGAGGACACCTCATCCAACCTCCTAGGTAACTAAGAGGGATAAAGGCTAAGAAGCTAGATATGAAGTATCCAAAATGTACAATGTTTTGATATCACATGACTTCTAAACCAGTATCACAAATTTTTAAAGACTTAATCCATTATCTTTGAGCAGCTGATTTTGACAATACTGCTTATGTTAAGTGTGTTTACATGTCCTGTGGCATGCTCGTTCATCCTGGTCTGACTCTCTTCCAAGGCAGGCAAATAAGTGCTGCACCTTGGTAGCTTTACCTTCTGTAAGTTAGAGAAAAAGGACAGGACAAACTATCAAACAGAAAAATCCATTAGTCATCCTTCAGGTCAGACATGGACATAACCTCAACTACTGGATTGGCCCTTCACTATGAGAAAGACCCCACAAAGCCTATCGACCTTGTTATGTACTGTCGCTCAGTTTCCTCTGGGTTTGTCTATTCCTCCTCCTCCAAATGAGACTGGATGCTTGTATAAATCCCAGAGCTGGGATTCCTCAGCTCTTCCCTAGCTCCTGTATTCTGTTTTCCAGCAGAGTGGAACCAGTTGCTTTCTCAGGTTTTTAAAAGGCTCAAAAGCTCTGTTACAAAGCAGTATACTTTGCAGCACACAATTCAGCAGCATGAAGTTAACTGCTTTCCTGAATACTAGCCACTTTTCTCCAGACCTAAACAAATATTTCTGGCTTTGTTTCTATTGTCTGTGTTTTGCTTTGAAAATGGTGACAATGGATATTTAGAGTTGGAAGGGAAATGAAAAGAGCAAACATACAAGCTCAAAAGCGAACAAAAGCCCAATTCAAAGATACCTGAAGCTGTGCTACTTCGTGGTTCACAGCAAGAACTGAGACCACACCTAATATAGAGGGAAGTATTAAGAAAGGAAACAATAAAAAAGAACACCAGGTTTTCACTTGCTGCAGAAGTCTGCACTTCCTCAATCTGTCAAGAAAACTTTCAAGAAAATTTGCCTGTAGTTAATTTATACTCTGGGAAGATCAACATCTCACATGTGCAAGGTTGGAAATGGGGACACTTTTCAGCCAAACATGCCCCTCCACTTCAGTGGAACTGACATCAGACTCACCACCTAGCATGCATCCTACCGCAAGATTCAAGTGCCCTCTATAGGAACCTCTCAGGGAGGAAAAGTTGTGGTCAAATATGCAAGTTACTTTTTTGCCTTTTATTTTCCCTACATAGCCCGATCAGACATTAAAAGCATGATACTACTGAGAGAATCTATGCTTAATTTGTAATTGGAAATGGTCTCATGACTTCTGAAGAAGTTGACGCGGTGATACTGAGAACGTAGTTCTGTGCAACGCTTTCCTTAATGGGATGGTTTCTCTCTTCACCACTCTTCCATGGGTTCTTGGTTCTGCCCTCTTCCACAGCTCGCTACTGGTATTTCTGGCTCTAATGCTATTCTCTAAAGTGGATTAAATAAATGATCTGGTAAAAGAACAAAAAACAAATAAAACCCTGAACAAGCCCAAATCCTTCCAAAACAAAACAAGAATTGCTAGAGCCAGAACACGCAGCTGAGGACACGAGCAGGCAGGGAGCATTGGTTTCGCTGTTAGAGAAAATGTACAGGGAGCCACACATTTGAGGAGTGGTTTCATATTACAAATGCTCACAAACATTTAAATGAACCATAGGACAGAACTGGTGACAAAATACCTCACTCTGGACCAAACAGGACAAAATATGAACCTCATAAAATGCCCTAGTATTTAGCTAGCATTGTTTAGAAGTTACCACCTAACTGGAGGACAGACCCTCAACAGGTGTATACAAACTGACACTTGATAATTATGATCTCCACTCTGCCAGCCCCTTGCACTATTTATTCATTTAGCAGTTGTTCATAGGAGGTATCCTTCATGCCTACAGTAAGAATACAGAGGGATAGAAAATCCAGTCCAGTAAGAAGCCTGTATCCGAAACAGAATGTCCCAGATTTTCTATCATGAGCAAGTGCTTGCTACAGACCCAAAACAACATACCACTGTCACTGTAGCTAAATGCCATTTAATTGGCAGCTAGAAAAGTCTATAATACATTTCTTCATGGAAAAATGTTTGAGCTCTTCCAGTTTGCCAAGATGATAATTAAAAACAGACGGCATGTTATAAAATCCTTTCCTTGACCTGTGCTATCTTACATTGCCCTTCTGTACTTTTTTCATGGCACTGGTTCCCTGCGGAATTATTCTAATCTTTATAAACTTGTCTTTAATTTTCCTTTTAATTTTGCAGCCAGAAAAAAAAGTAACTAAATGTTATTTATTTCAATGTACATAGGAAATTTATTTGTTACATGGCAGAGATAACAGGCTTTTGAGGAGAGAATCTTAACTCGTTAAAAACAGAAGGTTTCTACATCCTGAATAATTCACAATAAAAGAAAACTTAGCACCACTGAAGTCACTGAAATAGTTCAAGTAAAAGCCTTGCTGGCATGCCACTGACATAATGAATTGCACAATGAGAAGGACATGCCTCATCAAACATGTATTATTGTCTCATCATTGCTAATCAAAATGCTTTACAAAGCAGGGATTTGTATCAGTGCTGAAATATTTTAAGGGGTTGTTGGTGATAGCTCCACAAGTGTATTTTACTGATGTTTTTATTGTTCTTAACAATTCATGAATATTTGGAAAAATACCTTATTTTGGTAAGAGTTAATCCCTTTTACCTCAAGCAAATAGTAGATCTGCCTAACACCCCACCCTATGGTGGGCACACCGCCACTGCACAAGCCCAGCACACATTCTCCATCAAATAAGATACTACACCAAGCTGAACTCCCCAGTCCCTTTTCCTTACAAACCACATCCCCCTGCAGAGGAGACTTTGGAGGGCTGAAGCAGTCCATCACATCTGTTTGCTCATATGCCAACATGCTATTTACTCAGTACAGCTTTAAGAAAGATTTGCTCTTTTGGCTGCTGGCTCTCTCCCTCTGCAGTAGGAGAGCAAAACCAACACAACATCGTTATCTAAGAACTGGCTGTAGTTTTAAATGTAATTTTCATAGCAACAGAGAGATACATGTTTTAGTTACGACTGCTCAGAAGCTAAAGAATTTTCCCTACCTTGAATATGATAACATTCACATTTTGACCTTACAATGCTTCCTATATATCCCTTCTCTTAAGACAACAATCCAAATTCCATACAGCTGACTTTCTTTTAGACACCAATTGCTTTTAGGCATCTGCAAGTTTCCACTGTTGCTGCCGTTGTGATTTAGGCAGAGTCATTAAAACCGGAGGGCCTAATTCCCAGCCTCAATATAATACATCAGTAAGAAGTAATAAGCTCCTTCATGAAGCAATATTGCTCCCCAGCTAAATAAATGGCACACACTACTGATTAAACAAAGGCACATGTGGCTTTTCTTCCTAAGCTTTTTTTTAAGCAAATGGATGAATATATAATAGAAAAAGAGAAGGACAAAAAAAAAAATAACAAAACCAGGAGTGGGAACTCAGAAAGCAGTAGAGGCATCACAGAAACTGGTATCTTGGACCCCTGGCATTGGAAAGGGGGACCTGAGAAACGTCCCTAGAGAACTTCTTGGAGCAGGTATTGGCTGAAAAGACCTTGGAGCTGTTCAGTTTGCTCTTCACTCAGGGAAATGAATGCTATACATTCTTTGAAAATAAAGACTGAATCAAAGATATCTGATTCTATTAACAATTTATTTTCCTAATCAGAACAATCTGAAATAATGACTTTTTAGATAACTGCTCAGGTCAGAAGTAGTAATAATGCTCTACGCCATGTTTCTGACACCTTTGCCTCCCCTCAGGGAGGCAGATCTCCCTTCATATACACTTTATATACATTAAGATCTCTCTCTCAAGAGCTATATATAACTTCTGTTCACAGGCGAGTACCACAACCACTTATTCATGCTTTTCATGCTTTACCTGCTGTTTTCAAGGCTGCCCTGATGCTAAAAATAGCTTTGCATATTAGAGGAGGGTTGCTATAGATTCAGAATGGGTGATGTTAGGAAGACAGCTAAATCCCTCTTTGCCAAGGACATGGAGGATCCGTATGGATGTGGCTGACGAGCAGCTGTATTATTATCTGCGACCTGGGCTGCGGTGCCCTTTCATAAAGACTCTCAGGCTCCAAGGTTGGGGTATTTGTGTTGTTCTAAGACTGCACTGAACTGCAAATCAGTACAAATCATCATGTCACCATAAGTTCAAGGCTTTGTTTTTCATACTGTAGTGTTAGATCACAGTACAACAGTACCTTCATATATTAATAGCACATTAGCTTCTTTTAAACTGGGAAAACAATTTAATATTCTGTTGTATGGGCATATTTTTCTGCAGGCACTGATGTCTCCAAGTAAGAAAATATCAAAATGCTTTGCTAGTTGTTCTTACTACAGAGTTGAAAGGATGACAATTCATCATCTATTTGATTACTTTCAAGACAGCAATGAAACCACATAAAAAAATTGTACTACATACTGTTGTTTTGAACTTCTGGCAGTGTGTCCTCTGACAATGCTGACAAAGCTAATGTTAATTTTGGAAGTTACCTTCCTGTCTACAATCTAATGGATAGTGCAAGTGAAAAACTGCTTATACATAACTTTCCAACTCATATACTGCATCAAACAGTGAAGTGTGCTATAGATAAGTGTCGTTTGATTGTTAAGGTTATGAAACCTACGTTTTCAAAATTTGTCTGACCAAAATTTTAGAATCATAGGAAAGATTTTGTCAAGCTTGAAGACGTGGAAGTTTTGAGGACTGTCTCTAGAACATAGTTATCTCTATACTCTGCAATTAGAAGTATCTTAAATCTTTTCCAGCTTTTAGAAATCACTTTTCTACATTAGGCGAATATCACTGATTGCATCCTTACAGGATGACGAAGATCAGATTAATGGAGATAAGCAAGCATCTGAATAAGACTTACTTTTCCTTCATAATGTAGTAAAATCCTTCCAAGTGGTAACAATCTGATCTTGAATCTGAAGGCAAGGTACATGAGCTAAAGGGCAAGTTGCAAGAAAGTTGCAATGGCAAAATATTGGTCATTAAAGTAACTCCTACCTAGAAACATGGGAGTGTTATTCCACAGTATAGGTTAGCTGCCAAACATGTAATAAAACAAGTTCGTTTCTGCATACAGAATACCTTAAACTTACTCAGCTATGTTAACTTTCTAAAAAAATTAGGTGATTTTAGACAATTACTATGAAAAGTTGAAGTTCAACAGAATGACAAAGATTATGCTTCAGGAGTTCTGTATTAGGAACTCAACTTAATGTTTCATCTCCAAATATCAATTTTCCTAGTTCTTAAAACTTGTGGATGATTATGACCATATCAAAGATAAATGAGGTAGTCAGAAATATATTTCTCTTTCCTTAACAGACTCCGATTATAGAAACCTGCCAAATACTGACTCTGTTAAGGCTGGGGTTCAAATAAAAGTTAGTTGTACAGGGAAAGAGTGGCATGGACTGACTAAAACAAGATTATTAAAATACATTAAAATGGATCCTAACATAACTTTAAATAATACTGTCCATCTTTTAAGAACTGTGTATTTGAGGACAGCGTAATGCAAACTTGAGAGAAGATTCCATGATATGCTAAAGGAAATATTTTTTCACTCAAATCTCATTTCACATCCTGATCCTTATCTTTCATGTGGTTATGTTTTATTTTGATTCAAGAAAGGCAGTCATGTACATACATAACTCTTAACATTTTAATATATCGCTTGCAAATTGAATGTGGTTTCAGCAAGTAGCAGGATCTCCCCCGAGGTAGAAGCTGGAATATTTCTTTTTACTTGCTATAGATGCTTTCCTCAGCAGTTTTTTGAGTCTGCCATTTTTACTTCTAGAGTTGTGGATATTGCAAAGCTCAGTGTTGCTGGCTATAAGTAACATAACTTGATATTTGAAACTAAGTTAGACTAATTGTTCCCATTTAGGACAGTTATCTTTCCCATTCCACTTAAGTGCCATGGAGTGAATAGTATCCTGGCAATACTTTCAATAGAAAGGTAGATAGTATTTCAGTACTTTATGTCTGAATGATATTGGTGATTAAATAACACAAAATTGTATTTAATTTGAAATATAACCCCTATTATTTCAAAAATCTGGCAATCTGTAGTATACTTTTACTAATGAAAGGTCAGTTCTAGCAGAAAAATGAGGTCTCTCGGTAGTACTCTATGAGCATGTTCATAAAAAAAACTGAGGAATTTTTACAGATTCATCCTACGTCACTGCTCAGAGCAGCCTCTTTATATCCCTGTATCCTTCAGTTTCCACTGAATGATCAGCTATTGATCACCTCAACCCAGATACTATCAGCCTCTACGTGCAGTTACTGTACTACTTTACTACATAACTAATCCCACTGAAATCATAAGGTGAAATGAGGGTTGATTCTGTCATCATTATGCCTCTTATACCTTATTTTTTAAAATCTATCTGTGAGATTCCAAACAGTTGACTAAACCACTGTATACTGCAAATAACCTCTGCTATGAAATATTTCCTTAGCTTTAGGACAACCAGTGGAAAACACTGTGATGAACATGCCTGACCAGCTGCATAGTGCAGTTTGCAGGACTGACCTTCTTGATTCCTGGATTAAGATCTCAGCTTTTGGTTAAGATGCAACGCATCTCTAAAAAAAAAAAGATGGTTGCCGGAACACGTATGTAGGAATGAGAACTTATTTCTCTACTACATTATATCTTAGACTCAGACTCGGAGGCACCTTTCTTTTCCAGGTTTTCTAGAATACTAGGTACACATACAGTGCTTAACTGCTTCTATGACTCAGAAGATAGTGACTCGTCACTCATGTTTTTATATAGAAGACTTTTGATTCCATACATTCAACTGTAAATGATTTGTACCTTCCCTCAATTCTCATCCTAAGTGAATATTATGAATATACATAGGTGGCAGACATTATGCACAAAAATGCCTATCAGGAAAAAAGGGAATATGTATCTTTTTCACTATGGTTTCAAAGTGCAATGGACTGTAATGTTGCTCACATATTCTTTTTATTTTCACAAAATAATTCCAGTGGGAAACAATATAATTTAAAGAAAACAAGTACATTGCTTGTTTGTCAGTTGGTTGGGTTTTTTTATTTCCACTTTACTATATTTTCCTTCTCTTGCTTATTATTTTCTTTCATTTTTTCATCTTATATAATTCTGATATCAAACTGGAAAAAACAGATCTCCCTTTTTCTTGGATTTATGTATTTGAATGCCATCAGTTGCTTTCCACCATAGCAGATCTAGACATAAAAGTAGGATTAAGCATTCTTTGCTCTCTTAGGAGAATGTTCATACTTTGGGGAATTTAAGCATAATGCACTTCTAAAATCTCCTCAAATGAAAATTGGAATGCATTCGAGGAGTTAGTTTCTGTATTCCACTTATTTCAATGCAGGTTGATAAAACTAAAAGTAGTATTTTGTGCATATTGATAATTACTTTTTAATTAAATTCTTGATAGGCTGAAGTCACTATACTTGTTTATGCATGCCTACATGCATGGGTAACCTTTTAGTGAGCTTTGTTCTCAGCAGAGCTGCCAGACTGTAAGCTCTGGAGACTGAAATTACCTGCACACAACAAATGTAGCACTAGCGGTGACAATTAAAGGACACTAGACAGGAGTCTATATCTCCAGGGGATTTATTAAGTAAGATTATTTACTTTTTGCAAAAAAAACCCTCCAAACTTTAGAGATAATATGGGAGGTTTCTTCCAAGAATTATTTTTTGCTGAAAGTCTGCTTTATTATTTCCATAACTGGATCAGTTAGTCTTCATAGGGTCATACTGGCATTATTTACAACACCCATCTTAACAAGGGCTTGTGATGTAGTTTATTTTAATGATATTTTTTGAAGTTCACAGAAATTTTAGGACCAAGGTTGTTGCTACGAGTGTTCCCTTAATTGCAACAGAATGAATGAACAACCTGGTTTTCAAGATATTATGGTAAGATTCTGTAGTCACAGTCAAGAAAACTAAAATAGATGTTAGCCATTAAAACAGTTACAGTTCTTCATGTATCTGTGATTCATTAGTGTGTTAAGAGTGTAAGTGATGCTACCATCAAATAAAGTGTTGAGCATGACTTAAACTACTTCAGTCCATGATAATGAAGATTAAGGCTGCTCCTCTGCCAACAGCAACAAAAAAATTTTGTGAATTGTGCTTAAAGTTGAGAGGCCTTATCTGCACCAGAGGAGGTGGAGCTAATGGAATAAATCAGGTTAGGCTGTATTTTCTAACATTGTGGCCTGAACTAGGATTCTATTTACCAAATTGATCAACTAAGAATAAGGGTGCAACTTCCTCATATTTTGCTGCTTAGGAGATTTTCACATCAACTGAAAGTTTCAACTCCATTTTTAATAAAAGCCTTTTTTTTTTTTTTTATCCTATCAGCAGAACAAACTTAATCTGGAATTTAAGATGTGCACTGTCCTCTTCTTCAGCTTTGCATTAGTGTTTATAAAACTAATTCCCAAACTTCGGTCTCAAAGTAAGTACTATGTAGATGGCCAACAGAACCACCACCTTCAGGTGAAGTCTGACAGTGCATTAGGCAATAAGTAGTTATGGAGGTTTGCAGTGATTTGTTCACTCTTGAAGTACAGGAGCCTGGAATAAGAAAGGTCCATGGGTCAAATGCTACTTTATACGGCCTTCTAAAATTCCACCATCTGTTGGCTCTGCCTTTAGTTATACAGAATTGGGGACAGATTTTCAAAGGAACCAAGTTTTTTCCAAATTGTTTATCATATTGGAAGCCTTAGTGTTCTAGAAATTCTGCCCCCACACGATGTATCTGACATTGATCTCCAGTGGTGTTAAACAGGAATAATTAAGAGGAAAACTTCCACTGATAATTGGAATTTAGGAAATTCTATACTCTTATAATAGGATTAGATATCATATTATTATCTCTATTTTATCTTATTAACAAATACAATGCAATACAATGATTGCGGTTACTTATACAAAGGTCTGAGATTTTGGAACAAGGGAGGAAACTGATGAACAATCAGATGCTATTTTTTCAAAGGCACTTTTCTAACAATGATTACACACTGAAATGGTAATTGCAACTTCAAAATAGCATAAAACAGCACAGCTGCTCTCAAAATAATGGATATAGCACGGGCTTGTCTATGATATTTTTTGTAAGTGACTCTATACTGGAAAAAATTTTAAATCCAGAAGTGCTTTTATTGAATGAATTACTTTATTAGCCAAACAAATAAAACTGCATTTGCCTCTTAGCACAGCAACATCGACATCTAGTGGCTAATTACACTCCATGTTTGATATCCTTTGTATGACCAAAACCATGGAACATACCATTTACTGAATTTGACAAAATAACTATGCATTGCAACAGCCTGCTCTCTTTACATAACCTCTAGATGATTACAGAATGATGGTAGTCTTTAATGACTAGTCTGGAGTGACCAGTCCCAGTGATGGGAACTGGTGAGCGTGAGCCATTGCCCCTCAGCACAGCCCCACTGGTTTTCCCTGACTGTCAGAAAGTCTTAGGCTTGGGAGTCAGCTGCCTGACTGAAGTATCTACCTTGCTTGGGACTTGTTGGGAGGCACAGTGCATCTCTAAAGTTGTGCACAGGTACATCTAAAGGAAGCACAACTGCACTTACTGAACGTGGTGTTACTGGCATACGTAAACATCCATTTTTAGTTCTACTTGCTTTTCTACAAATTAGTAGGGGGCTTCAGATAGAGGGAGATGAAAATCAGGAACATGACAGATGCCATGAGATTGTTCATACTACGAAGACATACAAATAAATTATTTGGCAACTTACTTCATAGACATGTAGAATATAGGAAGGTGCCAATATCAAATAATGTTAGAAAGTCTAATTTACCCATTTTTCAACAAAATAACTGGCTTAATGGAGAAAGAGGAAAGATTAGACAGGATAAATCTCAATGTTACTAGCATTCTTGATGGTTCCACATTACTTTCTCATAGTCAAACTCAAATGTAGTCATACATGTCCTCCGTAAACAGCTCTTACAATGGATATGGTTGTCAGTGACCACCTTGCCCACGCTCTCCGTTCCAGTGGTAGCTGCCTCTTCTGGCCTGCTGGCAAAGCTGCCTGATTTGCTTCATTAAAAATTGGACTAATTTCTTAATTGGCTAACCAAACTAATTTTGATCAAACAAATCAGAGGCTGTTGAGTTTAAGCAACTTTACTAGAAGATCTTAGGAGGCAATAATCTCCTGCAGGAAGGTTGAGGTATTTCTTCCTAGCTAAATACTGATAAGGACTAAACAGTTATGCTTAGTGTTTCTTAGAAAGAGAGAAATTCAAGTCTGAAAAAGAGCAATAAAACATCTAAGAGTTCCCAGAAACTATATGGAAAGGTTGAAGTACTTTTCATTTCTTTAGCTTCAAAAAGGGAAGACTGTGGTCATATATGTCTTCCAGTATTTAAAGACTTCTTATTCAAATGATGATCAATTCTTGCTTTCTGTACCAACTAGCACAGGGCATTAATAAATTATCTCAAGTAGCAACAAAGGAGATTTATCTTAGATATTAGGAAAAAAACTGTATACCTAAGGGGTTAACAGATTAAGCCATTTATGCTGTGAAATCTCTTATACTGGAAGCTTTTAGGAACAGCCCAGTAAGTATGCCAGGTATGATTCCTTGAATCCTGTCCATGATTCAATACCTTCTTCTGGTACATACATATTGATAAAAGTACCTCCCGTAAAAATATGGGGGAATTAAATAAATAAATGAACAGGTTACTTAAGTAAACATAATGCTACCACCAAATGATAAGAAGGTCAGAGGTCTGTCCTGAACACATATTACAGATGTTAAAATGCACCTTTTACTCTCCAGTACAAATGACATGAGTCAATATGTATTCATAAATCTCTTGATGTCAGCAACAGTTTTACCACCCATTTAATGAATTTGGATGACTGAAAAGTGGCAAATTAAATTAAATAATTTTTGTCTAGTTTTTTTTTTTGCATACTGAGGCTATCTCCATGGTCTACATAATACGATCCAAGATTACATAGGTGACTGGAAGAAAGACAGTATGAATGCAAATACAGAGAAGCTGATGAACTCCTGGGATTATTTCAGAATCATGGACATTACCTTGTATTGTTAAGAATATCCCTGGGAAGACTTTTGGGGGGAAGAAATTTCCATTTCTTCTTCCCAAAACTTTCTATGGAATTGTTACACTGAGTCATCAGAAAACTGAGTGATTGAAGTTGAGTAAGAATATGTCAATGATTTGAAAACTTGGGAGAGAAAACATTTATTTCTTGAAGGTTTTAAAATCATGTTGGACTTAAGCTTTCTGGATACACTAGGTCTCATACTTGGCCCATTTCTAGATTTAGGGCAGGAGTAAATTAAGAACTACAGTGATGTCTCCTTTGTGGGCCATGAAGTTCAGGGCTACTGTAATTTAAGAGTACAGTTTCACATTACTGCTAAACTGATCTAACAGAGAGCTGCTGCTGAAAGGGCCACCCTTGTTTCTCACCTCCTCCCTCTCTCCTGTCCCGTCCCTAACCTTTTTTTGCACCACCACTGTTACTCATCAGACACCACAGCAGGATAGTCAGAGGAGCTAGACTGGCAGAAAATTAAATATTGCAATTCAGCAGAAGTGGTCAGATGAGCACTAGTGCCAGTTCAAGAAGAGGAATGCTCTCTCCAGCAGCAGCTAACCTATAGATTGATTTACCTGTAACGGAAAGCTGTGCTCCTAAGGTTTGGTTGTACAATCACTGAAATCCAACTTAAAACTGTAGCACCTCCCGCCCTGCAAAGAGTTATGCCCATCTCTTCCCTTATTTTTCCCCATATCCTTCAGTCCTGTGGGACTCGTAGGAGAGAATTGTCCTTTTTGGTGTCAAAGCATATTGATGCTAGATTTAAATTACAGAGATATTCCCACAGGATCAACTATAATACATCTACCAAGGGCTAAGGACAGGTCCAGTTTCAACTTCCAATTTATTTACGAGGCCATTTCCGATCCACTTCCCCAGCTGTAGCTTACTGTAGCCCACATATAAAATGCAGTCAGGTGATGTTTGAAAGCAACACAGTCAGACATCAGAAAAGCATAACATAGTAAGATGAAATTACCTAGCTGCTATTCTCAGAAAAACTGCTTATAAAATAACTTCAGCATCTACAACAGCTGCTACAGTTGGACTCACTGCAAAATTTACCTCTGTCCCAGAAACTTTATTTTTTCTATATGCAGGCTTTTGTGGCCACAGCACGATGCCAAGAGATTCAAGAGTTGTAAATCTTTCCTCTACCTTTCCCACTTTTCTTCAAAGTGCATAATCAATGATATGTTGGCCCAGTTTCCAGAATCATGTCAGGATTCATTCACACTAAAGCAGTCTGTCATTTCCGTAAGAGAGGAACAACAAAAAGATGCCTGCTATTACAGCTTCGTGGGTATACATTATTTATTTTAAGATATTTAAATTATTAATTAGGATAATTCCATTTTTGCAACAGAGTCTCTGCCCTTTAGAGGAAACGGGCCACATTCAGTAGGACTTCAGCAGAATACGGCATACACTCAAATAAGCATTTTGCCACTCAGTTCCTTTCTATGGGACACCTTCAGAGTGATAATAACTTGACAAGTGACACAAATACTAGGTCAGGAGAAAAAATACTTTTGCTTTTAAAACTGAGATTCGGTAGCCAAAGTAAGGAGGTACACTGTCAACTATGGTGTATGATTGCCTTACTGCGTAATAGTGACTAGCTACAACTTATATTTTACAACTTAGATATTACAATGACAGTAGTAGTATTTCAATTTTGAAAATTTCCCTGTATTGTCTATGGTTTAAGACCCCAGAAATCAATAACACAGCAGTCCAGAAGAAAATACCCGTGATGGATTAAAGCATTTCAGACTTCGGCAGTCAAAATGCTGGTTCAGGTATTGTGCACCCTAATGTTTGATGGGAAATGATATCAAGTCCTTGGCAGCTACTTGCTGTACCTGATGACTCTCACGCTGAAGACTTGTATTTCCCTGCTAGCTTATGAGAAAACAGTTTCAGTCTAAAAGGGCTCCTTTCTCTGATGCAACCCACAGGCTCCCAAACTCTATCACCCGGTTGCTGTTGGTCCTCACAGGGAAACTGGGTCATATATTGCTCTTCCTTCTTCTAACTGCAAGATGCGATTGAAAAGAAGAGAAACCGCTAAAACATGTGGAAATCAATGTTACATATTACCTTGCCGAGGCTGCCAGGGCGTTAATACGGCCGTGAACGAGGTCTGTGCCGCGGTGAGGGCAGCGCACATACCTACTGCATGAAGCCCCGGCCCCGGGGACGTCTGGCAGCTGCCGCCCGCCGAGGAGCACCCTCCCGGGGCCCCTCCTCCCTCAGGGGCCTCCTCCAGAGCGACCCCCGCCTCCCCGACCCCTCCCCGACGGACCCTTTACCCGCAGCCGGGGCCCGCCACCCCCGGTACCCGCAGCCGGGTCCGAGCCGTTACGCTCCCCCCCGCCCCGCTCAGCTCCTCTCCTCTCCGCTCCGCTCCTCCAGCGGGGACTCCCCTGCCCGAAAGCGCCGGGGGTGGTGCGGGGGCGAAGCGGGACGGGGAGGAGAGGGCTTCGCTAAGGCCTCGCTGGGAGCCGCTGCGGCCGAGTCCTACCTTCCCAGAGGCGGAGACCGCCGCAGCCGGGGCCGCGCACCGGGTTCCCGGGCAGGGAGACTCCCCTCGCCCCTAAACATGATGAGCGGCTTTCCCCTCCCCTCCCCTGCCGGCGCGGCT
>NW_010972620.1:13381717-13464685 GCF_000737465.1 Haliaeetus leucocephalus | reverse complement strand
GGCCGCCCGAGGGCCGCTCCGGTGGTGGCGGCGGCGGAGGCGGGACGGGTCTGGCGGGTCGCGCGGCAGGCCGGGGCAGGGCTGGGCGGCTTTGGAAGCCGTGTCGGACCCGCACGGGCCGGTTTTCGGCGTGATTTTTCTCCGTGGAGCCCCACAAAGCTCTAATTCTCACTGTCTTAGTCTGCTGTTACCTTTTACTCCGGCTTCCCCTTTCATAGTTTTAGAGCTTTAATAAAGGGGCAGTATCTTGTGGGTGTCTTTTCTCTTTGCTAGGGGTGTTCACTGTACAGTATATGCAAATACTCCTCGTAATTGGTTTTACAAGGAAGACTAGGTTTGAAGATAATTGTACTTACTCTCAGGTTTTTTTCCTCCAAGTGGGGGTTGCAAAGCCTCAAAGGCAACGTCAAGATGGGAAGAGCCTTTTGCAGTGAAGCATGCTGACCCGCTGCATGGCACCCTTTATCCAGCCAGGACGGCTTCTCAAGCCCCATTCTAGATCCCGTGGTCCCTTCAGACCCTCCCAGAGTAGTTTGTTTGTACCAAAATGAGCACTCGGGTCTGTTTGGGCCACATCCAGGCTGCAAGCAGAAATGAGCGCAGGCCTGTGTGCTGGGCAGATAAAGGGAAGGACAAGGGTGATGCTTGGGAGGGGAGTAGCAAGATTAGGGCTGAGGTCAGGAGCTATGAGTTGGGATTTTGTGTGTAGGACTGTTTTGCCCTTTTTTTTTTTTAACTGTCTTTTTCTGTTCAGCTGCATGTTGTGATCAGGAGTCAACATGAACTATGATGTGTCCGTTTCCCTAGTGTGCATTTACCCCTGTTGAGAGAGTTAAAGGAGGTGCCTTTTCTGGATGCGGATACCTCCTGTAAATGCAGTGCTGGGGAGCCCACAGTGGCCTGTATTGACATCAACAGTTGATGTCTCCTCTATTTGCTGTCAGTTGCATACAGTGTTCGTACATCCACTGTGTTTAAGTTGCCTGTTTTCAGGAGCCCTGAGTTAGCGGGCTTGGTTCTGTCTCCAGTTGCTTTGCTATTCATTAATCCAAGATGTTGGGATTACTTAAATGTGATTTAAATGTATCCCAAAGCATACTGGTACTTGTTTTAGTTTTGTGCTTTCAGTTTGTTTTGTTGTTTGGGAAAAAAAAGTTCAAAGTTGGTCTAACAGACAAAACACACTACCATTTAAGTTATGTAGCTTTCAGGTTCACGTTTTGATAAAATGTTTGGTATTTATGTTACTAATTTACTAAAAGTATTCTGAGTTTTTGACAAATTCCATCAAAGTGAAGATTATATTGATGGGCTTATCAAATAGTGAAACTAGTTATTTTAAATTTTCTCGACAATTTTGCATGTCAATGTCTACATATGCCTCTTTTAAAATCTACTAGCTTGGGCATAAAGCTTTGGTATCTGCCCCTCTTTTACTACAGTTAGATATGAAATACATTTTCCTCATCTGGGATCGTTGTTTGGCTGTTTTCGTGGAGAAGGGGAGAAATTAGCCTTGAAATTTAACAACATTAAGCCAGTGCCTGTTTACACTGTCCTTCTAAAACATAAAGATTCATTTATGGATGAGATTCTTTGATGGAGTTCATTTTTATGTTTTACCTAAAAGTCAGGTGATTTTGGTATCCTCCTAAGGCATCAGGTCAGTAATTTTCAGTCCCAGTCTCCAAGAGAGCCGTCCAGCACTGCTGGAGCTGCTCATGTCAAACTGTGGTGGGTTGACCCTGGCTGGAGGCCAGGTGCCCACCAAAGCTGCTCTGTCACTCCCCTCCTCAGCTGGACAGGGGAGAGAAAATGTAATAAAGGGCTCGTGGGTCAAGATAAGGACAGGGAGTGATCACTCAACCAATTACTGTGACGGGCAAAATAGGGGAAATTAACTTAATTTATTGCCAATCGAACGAGAATAGGGTAATGAGAAATAAAACCAAATCTTAAAACACCTTCCCCCCACCCCTCCCTTCTTCCCAGGCACAGCTTCACTCCCAAACTCTCTACCTACCTGCCCCGAGCAGAGCAGGGGGACAGGGAATGGGGGTTACAGTCAATTCATCACATGTTGTCTCTGTCGCTTCATCCTCTTCAGGGGCAGGACTCCTCACACTCTTCCCCTGCTCCAGCATGGAGTCCCTCCCATGGGAGACAGTCCGTCACAAACTTCTCCAACGTGGGTCCTTCCCACGGGCTGCAGTTCTTCACAAACTGCTCCAGCATGGGTCCTTTCCACGGTGTGCAGTCCTTCAGGAGGACACTGCTCCAGCGTGGGTCTCCTGCGGGGACACAAGTCCTGCCAGCAAGCCTGCTCCAGTGTGGGATCCTCTGTCCATGGATCTGCAGGTCCTGCCAGGAGCCTGCTGCAGCGCAGGCTTCCCACGGGGTCACAGTTTCCTTCGGGCATCCACCTGCTCCGGCATGGGTCCTCCATGGGCTGCAGGTGGAGATCTGCTCCACTGTGGACCTCCCTGGACTGCAGGGGGACAGCCTGCCTCACCATGGTCTTCCCCACGGGCTGCAGGGGAATCTCTGCTCCAGCACCTGGAGCACCTCCTCCCCCTCCTTCTTCACTGACCTTGGTGTCCACAGGGTTGTTTCTCTTACATGTTGTCACTCTTCTCTCCAGCTGCAGTTTCTGTGACCCAGCAACTTTTTTTCCCATCTTAAATATGTTATCCCAGAGGCGCTACCACCATTGCTGATGAGCTCGGCCTTGGCCAGCGGTGAGTCCATCTTGGAACCGGCTGGCATTGGCTCTGTCGGACATGGGGGAAGCTTCTAGCAGCTTCTCACAGAAGCCACTCCTGTAGCCCCCCACTACCAAAACCTTGCCACGCAAACCCGATACACAAACCCAACTTTGGTCCAGTACCTGCCTGTCCTGCTGTTGCTTTCAAAGAAGGAGTGACCTAAAAATGTCAGGGCATCAGTCGTGGGTTGTGCTCTTTTTCACTCTGAATTTGTCTTTGAGTGATTGTAGTGATTCAGAGGAATGGCTGAAGCTGTGAAGAGTCCTCCTGTTAGAGTCAGAAGAGCAGCCTCTCAGGACCTAGTCCTTAGCCATGCCTGCCCTTATATTCATAGTCACAGCTTTCCAAAAGGCAGTCATCAACTTCTGCGAGTCCAACTGTATGACTCTGTTGGAGCAGCTTTTCTTGCATCTTTTTTTTTCAATTGAGTCATTCCCAGAATCATTTGGGAGCTGATTACTGAGTATGTCTACTTTTTTCCTGGGGCCCATCATCCAAAGGCTACCACTCTGGGAAAATCTCCTTTTATTCAAGCTTTTCTTGCCTGTTTTTATACTTCATCTGTCTCATGTTGACTTTCATACACATTGTGTTGGCTTGGACTTTCTAACCTTTGAAGTGTGAAGGAAGCTCTCAGTATTCATCTGGGAAGCATTAATTTTGCCATTTAAAACACTCCTGGATTACCATGATATTTTTAAAATTTAGAGGCCAAGTATAAATATATTTGCTGCACACTCATAATGTACTCAACCTTCTTTAAAGACCACATAGGCTTTATTAATAAAAGTAGTGACAGGCTTGCTATTAGAACCACCTCAGCTAGGAGACCTGCATCTGAGCTGTGGATTATCATGGGACTGTGCTGGGAGGACTTTGCACCATTGCTGCTCTTTTGCCAGTGCATGAGGCCCACTCACACCAGACACTGCAGATATCTGCTGCACTTTTTTTTGATAACTGATAATTTTTGTGTCTCCTGGGAAATAGAAAACTTAAAAGCAAATCAGGAAGTTCTGATTTGGTTTTGTTCAAATGTATACATATATGAGAGCTATGTCTTCTTCACAAGAGTTCAAGAGTGGAAGGAACATTACAGTATTAAGCAAGGAAAAAAGGTACAGTTTATTATTATTAATAAAAATAATTTTAAAAAAACCCTTAAAAATCAGGCCTTCACCATCAGTGTGAGAACTGTGTTTTACATACTCTGCATGACACAGACCAGTTGTTGATGTCAGTAGAGGATACAGTTGACTCTGCAGCATGGAATTACTGGGAGGCATTTGTATAAAGAGAAGGCATCTCATCAAAATCATCCTGAAGAGATGCATCTTTTTTGCAGATTTTGTTTTTCTCAGGTTTTTGTCTGAGGAGGAATATGATTGTAGGTAATGTAGGAATCAGCAACGCTGAATCAAATACACTGGTTTTCTAACCCAGTTTCTTTTCTCATCCACTGTCTGAATTATCAAGATACTTAGGAAGTATGTCTTGAACCTTACCCCGTGCAGATGTGTAATAACCACCTCTCTTGTTTTTAGCTCAGTTGTGTAAATGTTCCAGTTGTGTAAATGCTTTTTTGGTGTCAGTGCCAGTTTATGCAGTTCCCAGCTCTGGCTGTTTTCTTCCTGTGCTACCCTTCCAGCTGGCTGGTGTAGCTGTTTGGGGGGCTCTGGATGAACTGTCAGGAAGCTTATCTGAGTTAAAATTATCTTTTTTTGGATAGGATCCTTTGGAACTTGGGTGAGTTGTATGATCTGGTTCATGTGTAGTTTCACAACTGTAACTGAGCAACTGGAAGGAAGGTCCCAGAGTAGGAGTGAGGGAGAGGAGATGGGATCTACTTAAGCCATTAGTCTGCTGAAGGAATTGGACATGTAAACTGTGCCTTGAAAAATGGAGGTGATAGATCTGGGCGTCAGTCAGTGCTTGATTGTTTGATGGTATTAAGATAGGGGATATTTTGGTTTTCTTATATGCATTAATTTGACATTGTAGTCCCAAAGTGTGTAGAAAAAGAGATTTTATTTCATGGTAGGAATGTTGTGCTGATTAGATGGTACATTTTTGCAGGCATATTGTTATTTTGTATTTTAGTTATCATTTCAATCAGCTTTCCAGCTACCAATGTAAGATCTAATGGTCTAAAATGCTGTATCACGTCCAAAGAAACTTTTGTTCTCATCTTTATTTATAATGTGGGCACATCAGTTGATGTCCTCCAGCCCACTGAAAGAGTAGCTCCTGGGGAAGATACTCACCTTTTTCTTATATAAGGGAGTTTGTTTGAAAGTTAAGACCAAAGATGTAGTCATACTTTTGGTTATCTGCATCTATACAAAGATTAAATATAGGGACATCTGCATCTAAATTATTTATAAAGTGATCTTTTGACAGACTGACAATGTCTGTCTTTGCCTGGTGTTATGTGGAATATACTCTGTATTGTCTGTTCAATTTGGTTTGGTTTAGATATATGTGAGAATTTGTACTTGCTGGTTTGCTCTCTGTCTTTCTCTCTTTTATTTATATATGATGGACAGTACTGATTTCTAGTTATGCTGTGTCCATATTACATTAGCAGGTATATTGACTGTGTTATCTATTATTTTCAGGCACGTGGCCATGGAGGCTATGATTCTGATTTTAGTGATGAGGAGAGTGGAGAGAATTCTGTGCAAAAGACTAAAAGGTAACGTAGTACAGAATTAACACTTTGCATTATGTATTTAGTGCAAATGGCCTATTGCTGTGTGTAGAAGATTATGCTATGGTATGTAAAGTCTGGTGTTGAAATTGTTTTTTGAAAAATCAGTCTCTTTGGTTCCTGCATCTCCTCATGTCAAGCTTGCCAAAGCATGTTGTCTCCCAGGGGCAGCTGATTAAGATCCATTCTGCCATGTCCATCTGGTGTCTATATGCCCCTCAGTTCTTGGAGCAGAGTGTTTCATTTTTCCAGGCATTAGTATCAGCTGCTGGGGTTTGGCTGTGCTGTTCACTTCACTGTGATGCATCAGGACACATGGAACTGCTAAGAGAGCAAGGGGAAAAAGGCCAGGTGGCTGTAGGCTTTGTAGATATAAAACACCTGCTTGGAGGAAGTGAAGAACTGATGCTAGTTGTTTATTATTTAATTTGTGAAGTGACCTGGGAATTGGTGAATTGTGTTGTATTCAATCCTTGAAATGTGACTACACATCTTTTATTTGAGATCACCTTTGCCAATTCTTTCAGTGGTTCGCACAATTAGTGACCTTGAATTTTGTAGTCTGATCTCATATTACTAAGATATTTATTTATTTATATATTTATTTTGCTTTGGCACCATAGTCCTTTGACACTTTTTGCACTGTACTGAACATTTACCTACATAATGCATATATTTTTCTTACCTTTTCCTGTCTCTCCCTTGCACTATTATTGGACTTTATTTAAGAAGGCTTTCTGGAAACATTCCCAGGACTTGCATATTTTCCTTTGTAATAAAATTGAAAGAATGGGTTTTGTAGTGTCTGACTGCATTCTGGGGAAGAAATTTCGTGTTTTAATCATTGGAATAATAGCAGGCATTGTGCTGTTCCATTTATTTTATAAATATAGCTGTTCTCCATTAAAACAGTGACTGGTTTTGTTCAGTTTTCATTTTCTTTAAAAGGCCATTACACATTATACCATTCCACTTTCTAGGTGGTATATTAACTAACCATCAGGACCCTTTCAAAAATATCATCATTACCCTTGTTCTGGCACACTACTAATGATTCCCAGTAGAGCTTTTATACGGGTTTACTGTATATGTATATATCCTTCTCTTGCTCTATGATGATATTTATTTTCACTCTAAGGAAAGCAGTAGTCTTAAGTTTTCTCCATATTGCTGTTTTATGGAGTCTCCTTACGGGAATTTGGTGCCTACAGATCTTCTTGAGCAAATGATACCCTTAGTTTCTGGAGTCCTGTATTCCATAGCTTGAAATATAAATTCCCTGGCTTGCTTTCTACAGGTTTCTGACTCCCATTCTTTCTGCCAGCTGATAATTATGGAAAAATCTTTTTTTCACCTCTATTGAGGAATGAAACTAACTACATATACCTTTTACTAGCTACAGTGTGTCTTTATATTTAATTTTCTATTACTTTGTTGAATTCTGAAAGTATTTTTAGCTGCCCACTGTTATGTATGGTTCACAACACAGTACTTAAGTTTTAAATTAGTGATTCTTGTGATTACGCTATGAGATGCAGAGCCGTTTAATGAGGTGTTGAGACATTAGCATGAAAGGATGAGACAAGGTTACTAGCAGTCACTCCTATTCAGTGAACATACTGTCCTTCCTGTTCCTGCTTGGCTGTGTAGCTGAGATTTACAGAGGGCTTTAAATGTAGAGTGAAACTGGGGAATCTTCAGGGTTTTTTCATTGTGGTTCTATGGTGATAATATTGATAAAAATAAATATTACAGATTGCTGTTTTAAGCAATTTTCTTTAAATGCTGACTGTAAGCAAATGCCTTTCCAGCTTCGTTCTGCAAATCAAGTATAATGTCTAAGCTGGTGTTTGTTCTGAAGTTTGGTTTTATTCGTGTAGAAACTAGCAATATAACAGGTTTTTTTATTCAAGCTAGTGCAAAATTTGGCATATGGAAATTTTGTTGCTTATGTAAAGTTCTCAACTAACTTTTCTTCCTTTTTCCCCTCTACCTTTAGTAAAAAGGAAGATGTCCTTCTGATAAAGCCATTCCAAAAAGCAAAACAAGGCAGCGTGGTTCACAGACAATTCGCAGCTGAAGAATGGGATAGGTATCTTTTATGTATTGCTTTTGTGAGGCATTTTTCCCATAATGTAAGGATAGCTTTCACTCAAACATATTTGTTATTACAGGGAAGAAGCAAGAAAAAGAAGATTTCACTTGATAGCAATGGATGCCGTATCCTTCTATTTCATTTTTCTTCAAGTTTGAAGATGGTGCACAGGTTATCCATTATGGTGAAATACTGGGATTTCTCAGTTGTCACAGCAGTTGACAGTGCAGCACCAGATACTGAGTCGTTCTTCAGATTAGCTCCTTTTAGCTGATGAGATGTCTCTGAGAATGTCTCTACTCAGTCAAGGCATTTCCAGATTTTTCCTATATTCTCATTTGTCCTGTTTGGGATGAAATTATTACAAAGTGAATTTCATTTAGACTTGCATAAAGACACTTTGCTCTTTCAGTTGAGTTTATACAGAACATAATTCTGTATAAGGCTGCTATTATCTGTGGACAAATACATTTCTTCTGGAAATTAAGAATGCATTAGTTAATTCAAAAGTCTATTCAAAACAGCCTGATCTCCAAAAATATCTTCTACAGATGCTCTAATGTAAGCCTGTTTAATATCATGTGCAGGTTTATTTTAGTTTTTTTAATCTCTTAATCATATTTCATGCATAATTTGAAACTATTTTTATAACTACCACCTTATTTAGATTACAACCTTTCTCCTTTTATTTAGTTTTCACCTGGGGCAGTCCTTATATGTTTTGGCTGAGTGTATCTGAAGTATCATCAGTTCCCTGTTTGTTTAAATAGCTATTCTTCAGCAGTAACAGTTAATAAATAGGAAAGTAGAGACTAATTAAATATGGAAGGGCTTACTTAAATGTGGAGACTCCAGTAAACAGAAAGTAACTTCTCCTAACCTGCTTAGAATTTGGCCAGACACTACATAAACCATTGTATGCCTGCAAAGGAGACGTATCTTAATCAGTCGCACTGACATTGTAGACTGTCATTAGCCACAGAAAATCTCATGTATTCTGGAATGACTACAAAATTCATTGTGTAGAGACTTTTATGAGTTTCTGCTAATGTTTTTGAGCGATTCCTATTTAAAACATTTACTGTTACACAATTTTAACACCTAGTAACTGAAATGGCAGCACAAAATAGTATGTTGTGTTAAATGTGTTTGTACCAGTTAAACCTTCTGGACTTGCTTCCCTCTTCCTTCTGTTTGTGGTGGAAAGGAAAAAAAAAAGACTCAAACTGATGTTAAATTAACTTTTTGGAGGCCTTTGGAAAGTAAAATGTTTTCTCAATAAAATTCTAATGCATGTCAAAATAGTAGGTTCATACAAGTTATTCACACTGATACAGTAGTTGCCAGGATATGTAGCAGGAGATCCTGCTTCAGAAACACCATACTAGTTAATTGAAAATATTTTTAAGTAGCCATATAAAATGTTTTTATTTGTGAAGATGCTTATTTTCTGAATAAGTAATTACATATTTTTGCTCAAATTATGGTACAAAAGGTGTTTCAAATGATGTCTCTGAGGCTGAAGTGTTCAAAAAAACACATTACATATTTTCCCATGATTTTCATCTCCAAACTAAAGCAGGTAACTTTTATTTGTATGTTGGTGGTAAACTGTAATAAATTGTTCCATTTTAGCAGCCAGACTATTTTTATGATACAGAAATACAAGCCTGTTTTAAACCAAAACTGCAGTACTAAAAAGCTGTTGTCTAAATTACAGTTTAAATAATGAACCCAGTTTCTATGTATATGCATACAGAGCATCTTTGATAAAGGAAGACAATTTTATAAAGGTCTGGCAGCTGAATGAGGTTTTAAAGATGAAATTGCCTTGAATTCCTGTATTTGGAAAATAACTTTCATGAGAGGCTATTAAGTAAAAATTGCTAATTAATTCCTTTCTTTCTGGAAATTACTGGAATGTTTTTGAGAAAAAAGCCACTTCCTTCTGTTAAGTGTATAAGAAGTTTTTATTATTTTTTTAGCTTTAAACTGTGGTAAAATAAAAGAAGATAAGTCCTGAAACAATTCTTAATTGCTTTATTCAGTATGAAAGACATAAAAAGTTTGTGAATGACTACATTTTATACTACGGTGGCAAAATAGAGGATTTCCAACGTTCTGGGTAAGAATCATTAGCAATCTTTCCCCTCATGCCCCCAAAGCTCCACTGTTATAGAGAACTGTTAAAATATATATTATAGCTTTGGGGGGGAGAAGGGGATGTGGCTATGTATCAAATTACTAATTCTTTTGGTCACAGATAGTAACTACAGTTGTTGTAAATATCCAAACCACAGAATTGCCTTGTTTCATTTTTGCACCATTATTTTTATATAAAAACTTACCATGAGCTGAATTATTCTTGTTTTGTTATGTAAAAGGAAGGATGACAGGTGAGCATTAATTGAGGGTACATTGAGAAATATCTGGCAGTACCTTCAAAATAACAATCTGAAATACTTTTGAAATGTGCAGAATTACTATCCATTGTCCAGAATAATGATAACCTTCTTTAGAGCTGTCTATAACTGCCTTCTAACATTACTGTCTTCAATAAAAAGTATAAAAAGTATTTTCAGACAGGATCAAGTAATCACAGTTTCAGTGGCTGTTTTCCACTGTGAATTTTTCATTTGGGAAAAGGTATGCCAGGGAATACATTTTTTGATAGTTTCATTCCATACCAATATATTCCTTTATGTGGTGAGGTAGAGATCACAACTGTGAAATACTGATGTTTACCAAATTATTATTTGACTGACTTTTCTTTTTAATGTTACATTGTACTAAAAAAAATGTGTCCTTTTATAGAGCAAATGACAAGACGGATCTTGATGTTATTAGAGAAAACCATAGATTCCTCTGGAACGAAGATGATGAAGCAGACATGAATTGGTACCTGGAACTATTATAGAACATGTTTTAAGATCACTTGTACTAAATTTGTGGTGTCCCCTACTAATTAAGAATTACTTTGCATACTTGGTGATCATTCTTTGATATTTAATGTATTTAAAAATGAAAGACCTTTAGGAGGTCTTTCATATTGTGATATCGCCCAGTGGCAAAATGAATTGATGACAGAAAGAACTAAGAAATATTTGTGCATTCTCTGGGATCCAAACGACTGTTCTGAAAACTCTGAAGGAAGCCTAGTTTGAAAAAATATAGTTTAATTTGTGCTGTAGATATATTTTAGATGTATTTTTCCAGTTTTATGGGAATTACCCCTTAGCTCACTGAGTGTATTTCTGTTACGCTTCTAGCTCTGCTACTTGTGTTCTTTGGATGAAACAACATGTCTTTGTCTTGCTAATGTCATTACAAAGTAAAATGAATTGTATCATGTTCTATATTTAATAAAAAGTAATACCTTTTGTTACAGGGAGAAGAGGCTTGCAAAGAAGTATTATGATAAATTGTTCAAAGAATACTGTATAGCAGATCTCAGTAGATACAAAGAGAATAAGGTACGTTTCATTATTTTAAATCATCTTGGTTTTAAAGTATGTCCTTTTTTAAAAATTGCCTTATGATCGTGGATATGTTGTGAAACCAGAATGTTAGTACCCGTTCCCTCGAAAGAGAGTTGTGAGAATTTGTCAAGTTGTTTAATAAGCAGCAGCAGTTTGAATCCAAGCATTGTCGCTGCCCCAAAAATGTGCTTCTGTGGGAACAGGAGCATTTCTGTCAGATGGTGTTTTATGAAGAGGTACATTGTGTGTAAGAAAGGCAGAAAATGCGGAGAGGTTAAGGAGAGAAGGCTAGAGAGGTTTGCCTGGAGAGAAGCACTAGATGAAGCCTAAAAAAACCCTGGGAATGTTACTGTTACAAAAAAACAAAGAGTCTAAAAAGAGAGAGTTTTGTACTTGAGTGCTGGCAGAAACAATTTTGGAAAGGTCTGTTCTAAAGCAGCGTCTTTTGCTGGTTGTTCTTTTCTGTTTATGGAAGCAGGATTTGTATGTTCCTTGTAAGTAAATAGAATTTCTTAAGAGAGCCAGCCCAATTCCAGCACCAGTTTTTCTTCTTAACCAGAACAGCCTTTGTTGTTTCCAAGTTTTTAACTGACTGATTTCTTGGTCAGAAAGAATATGTGAATTTTCTATTGTGATTTTGCAAAGAGTGTTCGTGAGCTGAGATGCATCTTAGTGTTGTTAGCACATAGTAACAACACAGCCCTGCAAACAGGGTCTATATAAAGTTCTTTGAGACTATTTGTAGTATTGAAAATTACATTCACTGGTGAATGTTTGCAAGGACTGCGCCTAAACTCTAATATTAGGCAGAAAAGATGATAGCCTTCTAAAGAAAATTGGAACAGAAAAATGCAAAAATTAAATGAAAATTAAAAAAAGTAAAATGCTGAAGATGTCTTCCCTCCTTTTTTTGAGTAAATTTTATTTTATTTTCCTATAGCTGTGTCATATCCCTCAGTCTCTGCCCTACCCCCCCCAACTGATTTTCCCTTGAGCATGCTTACAGATTTTGTTTCTTTCACTCCTGTGCCAAGTTTCCATATGTTTGCTATCTTTTGTGGGAAACTGTTCTGCCCCAGTTTTCCTTTTTTTTTTTTTTTTTGCATGTGCGTGTGTTGTATGAACAGTGTTTCCCTGTCAGACTTCAAATGTGGCTGTCCTAACTTTGAGGTCACTCTGAATTCCTATTTATGCTCATAAGTCATTACCTATATTTTTGGAATTGCCATGTCAGCATAACTCTGCTGTATCATGTAATTTGTTCTCTTATATTAGGTTATGCTTTCTGTTCTCAAATACGTTCTGACCGTGTGAGAGTCCTTTCTTAGAAATTCTTAGAAAAACAGAAAAAATGAGATTTTTCTCAGTTATTGATTTATCCATGCCCATATTTGGTACGGAAGGATGTCAGAGCAGGTTTTTTTCTTGGAAGTCAGAAATAGGCTGCTGATCCATTCACACCAATGGAATGCAGTCTGTGCTTTCAGATTTTTCCTGCCTTGATTCTTTTTCTGCATTTCCGGAAACAAAGTTACATCTCTTTAGGCCCTCTTACCTTCTGTTTTGCAGTACTGGTGCTGAGAGGTGCATGGTGGGTAACAAGTTTCTCAGCTGGCCAACCTTTGGTGTGATAGTTGTTGATGCTTTATATGATGATGCTTCATCTTGATATAAGAAAGAAATTTTTTACAGTGAGAACATTTCATTCACTGGAACAACCTCCACAGTGTCATGGTAGAGTCCCCATCACTGGAGGTTTTCAAGATGCGATTACACAGGGTGCTAGATAATCTCATCTAGGCTCCCTTTCCCATGAAAGGTTGGATGAGATGATCTTTCGAGGTCCCTTCCAACCTGGGTTGTTCTATGATTCCATGATTCTGTATCCTGCTAGGTGGTGTCAAAGTAATGCTGGAGATCAGTTTTCTGTGATGTTTTTAATATATATATATATATTGCATAGATTGAGACTTGCACATACATACTCATTTGTCTTTTCACAGCTGTAATTGTTTTGCTACTAGCCAAAATCTTTTAGCCAGTTAATTCTTCTAGAGATCTCTGCATAGAGGTTGTAGCTCAGATCTCATTTAGAACTCTTCTTCTGAGAAAAACACTGTTTTCCTAAGTACTGGATAATAATAAGGACCAGTTTCATGGGAGGGGCTCTCTTGAGGTCTGAAAAATAAGCAGAGTACCTTGCCAAAGACTGAAGCTCAAAAGAAAACAGTAAGAAGCCCCAAGATGTATGAACCCCCAAGGCCACAGCTGCACTCCAGTTGCTGGTTCAGAGTGTTTCACTCACATACACGCATGCATATACACATACGCACACAGAGATGGCTGGCACTCCCCTGGTCCCTGGTCCCGTAGCAGACCCCCTCTGTGCTCTTGTCCCTAGAGATACACAGGTGCTTTCACACCCAGAGCTGGCCAGTGGAGACCCACTCACCTGCCTTGCTCCCAGGTCACTTCATCTAGCTGATGGCTAGTCTGGTTTGGTCTTCACTGGTGCTCACACACTCACTTGGCACACCTGCACTCACCTCAGTTGCTGGCACCGCAGGCAAATAGAACCCTGTGACCCGTGATCCCACTTTTCATTGTGTAGTTAGGACATAACAATCTTTTCCTTCTCTTTTAATGAGAAATGCCAAGGTGACCCTGTGGTGTGAGGCTTCTTGGAGACACTGGAAGAGTGTGCACTGACAGCTCTTGCTTGTGATGGGTCTGTTACTCCTTACATTTTCCCTAGATCAGAGTTTTTTAGGTTAAGGTTGTCTTTGAACCTTCAGTGCATCTTGTCTGCAAGCTTTGAGGCTGATAAATGACCGTCTGTATTGTCAGATGGTTCAGTTCTATTGTCAGTTTTGCAATGCACTAGGGGAGAGTGCTCTGCATGTAAGTTTTACTTTGATACGCATTGGACTAGAAACATTCTCTTCTCTTTGTTGTCTTATTTTCCTAGAAGGGTTCTTATTTGCTGTCTCTGTGCTTTGTTTTGTAGCTTAACAGATTGGAAACGTCTCCTATTTGCTAAGAAATGAAATCTGTCTGACACCTGGTCATTAAACAGAATACATTTTATGCTTTTGTTTTTATTTCCAGATTGTTTTCAGATTTCTAGGCCAACTTGTCTTCTACTTGGTAATGTTAAGATGTTCGCTTTTGTCATTGTTTTTCAGCATGGAGGCTTTCCTGTGAAAATAAAAAGATTTAAAATATCTATGGTATTTTTCCACAGTGTTGTCTAAATTCATACATTTGTTTTTTTCTGAAAGAGGTAACTGTGGACATGTTAGTTGTAGCTGCCGCCAATGCATATTATACAAGCAATCCATATTTAATTTGGGAATTTTATTGTTTGTGGATATTAAATAGTCTTTCACATTTTTAAAACTATCATTTCGTATTAAGTTAGCCATTTGATACTCTTGTAAAGCATCTGTTTTGGAGTTCTACTTGGTCTTGGTCTACCTTGTAGAAATAGCTCATTTAGAATCTTGTTGAATTAATTTAACAAAGAAGGCAGAATAAATGCTGTCTGCTGATGATCCTTTTGCATTCCTTAATATGGCAGGCTGGCTGTTCAAGAACCTGCCCTAATTTTTAACTTTTCCTGTATAGTTTAATCTGTTCCTGATATTTTAGCTTAGTTAGAGGACTTAAATTGTATTTACTTTTTATTTTATTGTTTCTTCTTAGCCTTGGTCACTCTGTGATTTTCCACTAGTTGGTGGAAGAATGATTGGCAAAAATGAATGTAGATGAGGACAGCTTTTGTCCTAGATGTACTACAGGTGGTTGTGGCTCCCTCCTTTCTTTTATTTTGCTTATTTTTCTTGATATCATTACAAAAATACTCTGTAAGCATATAATCTGATTTATATCTTACTAAGTTTGGACTGTGAGGGAAAATTGGTATAAAAGTCTACTGCATTAGCAAAAATGAGCGTGGATAACTTGGTGGTTGGTGAAGTAGCAGAAAGACTATGAAAAAGCAAACATGCAGATAAGGTCAAATTGGTTTTCACTTTTTATTGCCAGCAACGCACGTACAAAATTGGTGCCAAAATACTGTCGATGTTTAATCGTAAACTTGCGGTATTTTTCAATTGCATCACAAGCTTTTCAGAATTAGAATACCCTATAAAACAGTAAATATCCTTTAAAAGAGCAAAACCAATTACCATCACTCTTTGGATCACCTGGTTTCCATCATGATTTCTGCATTTACGAATGTATTTTACATTCTGTTTTCACGGAACTGTTCAGGACAGTTCTTGGTTTTTACAACTGATTAATTTTTGTTTGACTGAAGCGTGAGTGGTATAATGGTACTTTAGACCACACTGCAGATTTGTAGAGTAGGCCAAGCACAACCTGATACAGCCTTAGCAAACTGTCATCATGCATAGTATGAGAGCAGAACCTGATCTTCTGTGATTTCTTTACCAGTGAAAACAGTAGGTGTGAAGACATTGTTTATGTTATAATACCAATTTGAAAATTAGTGGACTGATTTAAAGAGGCAAATATTTTTTTGGTGTACAAATTTTTAATTTTCTTAGACATCTTCTATGTAACATATTGACTTGAGGAAAATCAGTGCCGATAAAACCTTTAGCTACTGATGTCTTTCTGCTCAGTTTTTTCAGCTTTGTTATTAAGGTACAGAGCATTTATATGAGAGTATGGCACATTCTTAAAAAGCCAAAACTTTTGTTTCCCTGTTTTTTCTGATGTTCTTTGAACCACATACCATTTCATGTATGAGAACTCCATGCTGTTGCCCTTCAGATAAACAATTATTGTGGTTTATTAAAAAAATCAACAACATTAAAGACCACACACAGCAATAGATACCTGTACTTCTGTACAGTGTTTAAAATTAAAGACATAAAAAATCAATCCAGTATATTACAGAATTTATGCCACTGCATCTGCAAAATGCACATTTGTGTGGGTTCAGTCTATGAGTGCACCAAGAGAAGGTCCATATTCCAAAGGATGCTTTGGAACTCAGGTGCCAAAGATAGGCTTTGCAGCCATTTTTTTACATCTCTGATTTTGTAACCCTTCTTCCCCCTCTTCCCTCCCCATCTTTTAACATGGAAGTTCAATGTCTTCTGTGCTTTGCTTACAGAGCAGCAATTTTATCATGCTGTCATCCCGTGTTCATGAATTTTAAATGAAAATACAAGATAGCCCTTTTTGGAGAAGTTGTATGGCTCTGAGTTTTATCCCCTCTTTCTACTTGTTAGTGAAAATTGGTTTTCCCAGGCTGTTCTCACTCCCTTCAGTCTTCAATCTTTTCACTAGGCTACTTGCCATTTTGAGACGATGAAGCAGATTTTACTGGAAAACAAAAATAGTAGATGGGTTATCTACATATGAAGTTTCTAGGCAATGTGAAGAGAAATACCACTTAGTTGTTGGTGGGGTTTTTTTGTCGTAGTCTTTAGGGTGTAAGAGGTGATCCATTGACATGTGCTAATATGACTTTTCAGTATTCCATTTGTATTCTCAGTTTTTTGTGTGGACAAAATTGCAATGAAGTATCTAGTAAAGTCAGTCTATCCTAATTTCCTATTTGTTCTTCTGCCTGCTATGAAGCCTTTTAGAAAGTTGCTGTTCAGTACTGAACAGCATCTCCTGGAATTTGAATTGCATGTGTAAATTGGAATCCTTCTGGCGAGCAGAGGCAGAGAGATATTTTTAATTAAAAGAGAAAGAAATTAAATTTTACTAACCAGAATTGAATGGATGAACCACACGCAGGACATCAGTCAACTGAAATTAGTCTTTACATTACTGAATACGTTGACTATTCGCAACTTAATTTTGGTTCTTATCTTAACAGTTTGGATTTAGATGGCGACATGAGAAAGAAGTAATTTCAGGAAAAGGTAATGCTGCCTTTCATTTTATATTACATTTCTCCTTGATGCTTTTCTTGCTGTGTTTTGACTTAACTTTGTTAGACAGTATTTGCCAATACTGGTAAATTTATCAGATAATGGACAATAAATTGACCTAACTTCTAACTTGGCTGGTTTATGCCACATAGCTCTAGAGTGCACACTGATCTGCATATATTAAAATTAAGAGAATATATGGTTTATTTTCACAAGGTCAGATTTGTAATGAACACCAACATAATGCATTTGATAATGTTGAATTTCATGGATATGTTTTTTATCTGCTTTTCTCCAGTAGTTCTATGTTACCTCATTAGTCTTTGATACCTTTAATTGAAGTCTCTCAATACTTTTCCTCAGGAAATAATTTTCTTAACAGTTTCTCCAATGCTGTTTTGCAAAACGTTAACTTTTTAATTAAAGTTCCATGTGTGATGTCTGTTTTAGGCTAAATTGGTTTTGAAAGCTTCAGTGGGAATCAGTGGGAATGGTTGTCATGTCTCCTAGTCCTGTTTCTAAATCAGTATTTTATTCTGGCTGCTTCTGTGTGTGAGTTCTTACCAATGTGTTATTGGGACTTTGCACGGTGGTCCCCATTCCGTGGCCTAGCTGCATGGACTTCTTCAGGTAGCTGAACAAACAAGAAAATGATGTGAATGTATTGCTGTTCCTGTGGGTAGATCTTTATACACATGTACAGTTTTCAGAAGTCATGCATGCACACACAAGAAAATTGCATGGAGTGATACTGTTGATCAGAACAATTCTGTAAACAACTCTATTTATTATAATATATTACAAGAAGTTAGAAATACACTTGTTTTTAAAAGAATTTATGTCGTACTTCAGAGGAGGAAGTGTGAACGTTAATGCTGGGATTTTTTTAAGCTATAAAGATTAAAGCTCCTAAAGGTAGTTGTAGTCCTATGTTGCATTCATCACTACAGATTATATTAACAGATAGTTACATTTGATATAGTTATATGCTTTACTGAATGCTTTAAAAAGATAATTAAAATTAAATGAGAAATGAGTAATTTATGAACAATTATGTCTTCATGAGTGAGGAAAAAGAATTTAAAGCTGCATTGTACTTTTAATATCTGGTACTCCATATTTAAAAATGTGGGAGAAACTGCAGAATTACATGTTTTAAACTTTTTAATGAATTCCTAATTGAAAGCATACAGTTGGAACATACGAATTGAGAAATAGTATCTTTCACCACTAAGGGGCGCAAGAATTCAACCCTGTGTATTAGGAGCTCTTTTCAAGTGCAGTTTCAAATGATCACTTAAAAAAAGGCATGAATCTTTAATGCTTTTTTTTCCTATTTTTAAGTATAAATCAGTAGTACAAATTGCTTTATTAAATGTAATAAAGCATTAATACCTACCTGTCTGATAATTCACGTTAAAAAAGGGAGAGCATGTTCTTATTTTAGCTCTGACAACAATAGTGGTGATGAGAACCTCTGCTGGTGGACAGTACTGTGGTTTGGGGTATGTTAAGAAGGGAACATAGGAATGGGTTACTCACATTTGGTTGCTTTTTGATGTCTGTCTTTGTAAGCTTATGGGGAAGAAGAAGGGTTAGGATGAGTGAAAGGAGAGGTGTCACTTGTATTACTAATTGTAAATGCCAGATTATTTCTTTCTCTTTTCTTTCCCACTCCAATCTTTTGCCGTAAGTGTTTTGAGTTTTGCTGTTGTGTCTTGTTAAATTTAAAATGTTACCTTAATGGCCAGTTACCAGTTGCCAGTTTCAATAAATGGTTTCACAAAATGGGCATTTTCTTAATTAAAATCTTAAGTTAAGGTAGAAACCCTACTTTAAATTTTATAAATCAGTGAATAGTAGACATATGAGTTAGTTGGTCTGAAAATAAATCCTTAAAATTAAAAGCTTTTAAGCTATTTTAAAATCATACTTGACATGCCTTCCCAAGTACTTTTTGCTCTACTTTCAAAGCATGAATTGTAAGGTATGGCAGAAAATTTTAAAATTAAAGTTATTTTAGGCAAAAGGCAATAGTGGTAAAAGTTTTCTGTAGGAATATAGGTAACAAGTTTATTGGGTAGAGGTGAAATAGGAGTTTTTCAGCAATATGCAGAAAGACCAAAGCTGAACATGTGGGTCTATTTGCTGTTTTCTACTTATTTGTATTTGTAGATTAAGTAGTAAAATACTCAAACCAGACATGTTATTTGGCAAAATAGGGTTTAATACCTGCAAATTGACCTACTCTCCATTTTTTCACTATTTCATTGAACTAACATTTAACTTTTAGCATAGCAGTGTCTTTCTTAGCCTTTATATATGTATAAATATACATATAATATGCTTTACCTTATTTAAACAACTATTCCTCCAAACCTGTTCCCCTTTATTTTTTCTCAGTAATTTCCTCCATGGAAAATAGGCAGAATATCAATACCTGCATAGTGCACCATGTATCCATGTACCAATCTGGTAGCTCTGAGTTCTGATCAAAATGCATTAAAATCAGTCTTTTGGCTCTCTAGATTTCCTTAGTATATTTGATTTTCAGTAATTCATTTAGTTTGTAGTACTTTTATTTTT
The DNA here is from genome assembly GCF_000737465.1 of Haliaeetus leucocephalus. NCBI lineage: Eukaryota > Metazoa > Chordata > Aves > Accipitriformes > Accipitridae > Haliaeetus > Haliaeetus leucocephalus. The sequence continues at coordinate 13,445,132 of NW_010972620.1, read as the reverse complement.
CACCTATTCTGTTCTTCTGCAAGAAGCAGAAGATGCTAATAGTTTTTGAAAGCACATATTTAACAGCCAGATTATAGGAGTTATAATTCTGAACATGAAGGCAGTAACTTCCCTGCAGTTCATAGCGAGGTGACAGAACTTCAGATGGAAGTGGAATTTTGCACATACTTTTTTCTTGCTGATTAAATTAGATATATGTATACTCAGCATGCTGGTTTCTGTGTCTTCCTTTCTTGGACATCTAACTGGAGGAAAAGTCATGTTTCAAGTACTGAATAATGTGGTCCATAGTTCCCTTTGATTTGGGTTCTCCATATATACGATGGAGATTCTAATGATCTCTTACTTTGCAAAAATATGGGTTTTAATGCTTTTATGACATTCAGATATACCAGAGTGATAAATACTACTGAAAAAGCCTTCAGAAAGAGTGGATTCTATATTCAAGTCAAGGTTTGAATACATGTTGTAAGGATTGTAGCATGAAAGGAGGGTAAGAGACGCCTGGCTGTTTGTACACATGTATGGCATGGAGCAGGGTGCTACTAAAAAAAAAACAAACCACCATGTTTTCAAATATTTAGATGATCATAAATGCAAGTAAATGTGTAAGGGCACAGAATTATGGTGTTGTACACAGTCAAGTTCTGATTTATGTAAGAATTCATTGCTTGCCTTAGCAATCTGAAGATATTGTTCCAGCTATATTCTTGTGAATATATCCAGTTTCACATCCAAAATGGATTTTGCATACTGTAAAGAGCAGCTAATCATAAATAAAACTGATTATCTCTCTTTTCTCTCTGCCTGTTTTTCTGGTTTGTTTGGGGATTTTTTTCAGAAGATGTGAAATAAACAGAGTGTGCTTGAGTTCCAAAAAGTTTTATATAGTATAACTTTTTCTTTGTAGATTTTTATTTCTTTATAATGGATATAAATTATTCCTGATGACACAGAGTACTGATAGCCATACCTTGCATAGGGTTGAACATATTTAATGTATATTAATTTGAAACTTATTTTTAATGGGAGTCCTGGGGGTTTTTTTGGTTCAAGTGTTAGCATTGCAAGTAGTTTTACATTGCAGAACTGAAGTATCTGAGGACACTGCCAATCCATTAGTTAGCAGCTTAAGCAGAATGTTCTGAGGTTAATCGTTCACCAACAGTCCTGCTTGTGAGCCTATTAATACACATCCTTACTGCCAGCTCTGCATACAAATCAGTCTTCTGCAAAGAGAATATATGTATCTTTATTACTGCAATATTGGGAACCCAGTGGTGTAAACAACATTGACTATGTCAAATTGTTTTAAAATCAGTGTTGTATTTAACATAATTAACCTAAGAAAGCTTTTAAAGCTGCCATATCATATAGTTTATCATAGAATTGGATTTCCTTTTTTTAAAAGAAAAATAAAGTGTTTATGGGAAGTCATAAGAGTACAAATTGTATGTCCAGTATATCAGGTAAACTAGTAAGGTAATAAGAACACGGACATCTTAATTTTGTACATACATGATACTTTGAATAGTTTGATGTCATTAAAGGTTAATGTCTGAATCACACCTCCTGATCCATCAGCCTCTGCTAAGTAATCATTTAAGATACAGAATGTATCCTAGTGACATTCATTTCTTCAGAGTTCAGTATTAGGCTTATTTTTTCTTAACATATGCCTTCATCTATACATTGTAAAGCACAGTTCACGTTATATTCTTTCTTTGCAAATATGCAATATTAGGCAAGTATGATTGTTTGCTGTGTCATTATCTGTTATTGTTTCCTTAATCTAGATGTTACTTAGAGATTTGGGCTTATTTATTTGAAAGAAATGGAAAACAAAAAGCAAAAACTGAGCAAAACTGGACATAACCCCAAACCTATGCTTGATAATCATTGAACCATGGTTTGCTGTTTTTGACCTCTTTAAAGGTCAGTTTTCCTGTGGAAATAAGCACTGTGATGAGAAAGAAGGCCTGAAGAGCTGGGAGGTGAATTTTGGTTACGTTGAACATGGTGAAAAGAGGAATGCGCTTGTGAAATTGAGTAAGTCAGCCATTCAAGGATATGTAAACTTAAAAGAAGACAAATATCTTGTGCTTTAAAAGCTATCGAGTGAGACCCAGTGATAATGATATTAGTTCATGCAAAATGGAAAATGCTGAATAGGAGATAATTTTGTTAAATTAATTACAGGTAGTATGACGGTCTTGATTTAGAGAGAATGGCTATTACCATTACATGTCACGAAGTTGTTACAGGTTGAGCACTTCATGCTCTATAATTGGTGGTGTCATAAAATTAGAATAACTCATTATAATCTGTTTGGTATGCAAGCATGTCAGGTTTTAATGGACAACACTGCATTGCAAGGAAGGTTTCATCATTGTTGTTGCTTAATCAATTATGTGGCTTAGGAGTACTTAGGGCTTTGGACCAGACAACTTCTTGCACACCTTCAGCTCTATAGTTTTACTTTTAATGCTTGTGTTTTCTTCCAAAAATTCTAACTTTAATTAAATCACTTCGTTTTCCAGTCTTGTCTCTTAAGTGGGATTTTCTTATTCAATATGTTCATCAGATAATTAAACTTACCACAGTTTACACAGTTACTTTGTGTAAAACAAGCTAATGGTGTTTTTTTCTTTTGTGCACAAGACACTCCCTGTGGCAGCACATGGTCTCTGGCAAAGCTCTAAGAGGGTCTTCAGTATAATTGTAGAACAATTTGATCTGTCCACAAAGATCCATAAAATGGGATGTCTGTATGTGATAAGCACTGATACTTCTTTATGAAGAGTTGCCAGTGCTAAACCTGTGATTTTTCTCCAGGTTTAGTAAAATTTGGGTTTGTACTGAAGACTTTTATCATGGCATTTTTCTCAACCCTGGCTGCAATTACACTGGCACTTCTGTTTTGAAGGAAAAGCTGCTGAAATTGGAAGATAGTGTTCTACCTAGTTTTATATATGTATTAATAAGTTTTGTAATTATGCTTATCAAATACATGGGTATAATGTTATCATTCTCTCTTTTTCAGGACTATGTCCAGAATGTTCCTACAAACTAAACTTTCATCACCGGTAATGAAATATTTTTAAAATATGGGGGCTGAATTATTGATAGATTACAGTTACGATGAACAACAAATAGAGGGAAAACTTCATCTAGATGATTAGGAACTTCATTTATGCTGAAATAGATTCTGTTCTGGAATTCTTGTAAAGTCAGTGGCTTGACACTGTTGAGAGTTGGGTATTGTGGTGCTAATGAAAGTACAAAAACCCTCAAACCGGAAAAGTCCCACCCCCACAAAAGTTTCCTTTGCTTTATTTCAGCCCAGTGATTATTTTTCTTTTCTGAAAGCTTATGCAAAACACTGTCTTTTTTATTTTCCATCTTGCTGTGTTTGAGCAAGAGCTGGAATGCTTTTCCTTTTCTTAAAAATAGTGGGTTTATGTGTTAATCAAGTGAGTGTGCTTTGAAATTTTGAATGAATATTTGTTCTTTGAGAATCACTTATTAATATGAGAGGAAAATAGTGAATTTTGAACCTATAAAATGTATGCATTAAGAGTTGATATGGTTTTTTATTATTATCTATAATCTTAGTGAATTCCACAACTATTGACACTGAGTTTTTATAATTTTCTGAATCTTGATGTGGCATGAACTTAGTTGCACAAAGCAGTAATTAAGCTGGACAATTATCTGAAAAGCATATGAAAGGGAAACTTTAAGCTAGGAAATGATGTTTTCTTTTTTAAAGTAACACAAATCAAAGGTGTGTCTAGATGGACATATCCAAGATAAATAATTAATTTTAAAAGTTAATTCATATTCAGTTTCATTAAAGCACTGTGTAAGCACATATTAAGAAGGAGAATTAACTAACTGAGATTAGTTTGATTTGTCTTGCTTCTTTGTGGAACTAAAATTGTAAAACCACTTGAACTCAGAATAAGTATGGTCAAACATTTTCTCTTTGTCACCTGCAGAGTAATACTTCCTTTGAAACAATTTTAGTGACTTCTTTGCGCAAAGAAGCAGGAAAAAGTCAGCCTGTGTTCATACAATAAGCCTATATAAGTAACGCTGAAAATAAAATACGTGGGTTGTTGGTCTGCAACAGGTCCTTAGGCTTGAGATTCTTCTACCTCAGGTTTTGCTGCTATCAAATACGAAAATACATTTGAAAACCTGTATTAACTGTGTTTTTCTCATTACCTTTATACAGAATTGTTTGCTAAAAGAGAAAAAGAGATTTCAATATAAATAAGAATTTGACATGTTACAAAATTATTTTCTGTATTTAATCTTTGATTGCCAATTCACTGGTTTTGTTCCCTGCATCAGTGTTATTTTAGCAGCTTTAGCTTTTCCTGTCATTTGTCTTTAGCTGTAGAGCTCTAGTGTTTCTATAGCACTTTTCATTTTAACTAAACTAATTTTTTTCAGTTTAACTAGTGATAGGTTTCAGAAAAAATGACAACTGTTTGATTGAATTAAATACTTAAGATTTACTGTTGCTTGAGGAATACATATAATAAAGGTGTACATTCATTTTTTTAAAAGGAGGAAAGAAGTCAAAGCACACAAGAAAAGAGGCACAGCTGTACCGAACTCTAAAGAGCCAAAAATTAAGAAGACAAAATTATCTTGTTCAGCAAAAAAGAAGTCAAAAAAGACCCATAAAGGTAAATTTAAATTTTAGATCTTCAATTTTAAAATATTGAAATATGTTAGTTGAATCTTAGTTTTGCTATAGCTACATATGTATAGATATAGATAAAAAAGATAAATTTCTTTGGTAAAATTTCCTAGGTGCACAAAAAAGATAAATTTGGAGGAAAAAAAAAAAGATAAATTTCTTATATTTTACAGAGAGGGAGAGCCTTTTGAAAAATATGCATTGCAAGGAAAATTTGTCCAAGAATTGGACATTGCATACCAGAAAGGGTTGTGAAGTATTTAATTCCTTGAGGCTATGGGGATGAAAGCCTTTTGGAAATGTTAGATAACCTTTTTACACCACAGATCTCGGGATAACGTATTTGAGCTCAAGCTGATGACCTTTGCACTCATCCAAAAAAAAATCTTTTTTCTTCAGTGTTTGCTTGCTTTCTTTGAATATATGGTGTGTGCGTGCATGTGCACATGTTCATGGGTAATATATTGTGATAGAAGTACCCTTGTAAACAATTTAAGATAATGGATAAAACCAAGATAAGCTTACTATTTTTTAAACGGTGTTTCTTTCCAGATCAGGTTTCTTCAGAAGATTCAGAAAATTCTGATAAAGGTAAAGTATTTATATCTTCTGTATTGTATGTTTTTGTAATAAGTCGCATTATTTCATAGTAATTTGTCATTGGTCTTAGTTTTATTTGCTGGTAGTTTTAATATTTTATAAGATTATAAGAATGCTGTGTGAAAACAAGCAGAGATATGGAAGGTTAAAATGATTACTTACAAATTCTTAGAGAAAAACTGTAAGGAATTTTAAGAAGGAAATCTTTTAAGTTTAAGTAAGGAATAAAAATGTGGACAGATAACAGAATGGAAATAATCAGGAAACGAGAGGTCAGGTTGTTCCAGAAAATAGTAAATGGTGCAAAAATGGGTACATTGTGAATAATTGCATGGGTCCAGGTATGCAAATATATGCTGTGTAATGTGTGCTGTGTAAAGAAAGTACTTTTCTGATAGAATAACTACTACATTTCCCTTCGGGGAATGATACTAATATGTACACTACTCAATTAATAGAATTTAAATAAATCCTAGGCTTTAATTAAAGTCTTTTCCAGCTACCACCTGTACTACCTTAGAGACCTATTTGTTGCGGGGTGGATGCACTTAGAGTCTTAGTGACTCTTTAGGCAGTAGTTGTCTCTGTATCTCAGTAATTCCAGTCCCCAGTTTCTTTTTTGGTGAAACAAGCCCCATCTCCTGGTCATGCCAATTCTTGCTGCAGACTGTCTAGAAGGGATTGAGTGTTTCTGCTGATTGCTCTGCTGTGCTATACGTTTTTAGGAATGTCCTCAGCACCTACATTTTCCCAGCTAGGTACAGGAAGACCTGAAGTGGTTTACTTATGACTCGACCATGCCCAGAGTCTCTGTTTTGTCAGGAAAGCTCTATTGGAAGGCTGGGAGTTTTTTAGGTCAGGGCATATTTCTGATAGTGAGATTTTTTTGTTTGTTTTCACTCCTTCTGTATACTTACATGAAACAGTTATGCAGTAATCCATGTTTTCTGACACTTTCACTGATAAGTCACAATTGATAAAAGTTGTCATTCAAGTAGAAGTAAAGTAATTGATTCATTTAATATCATGAGTTCAAGCTGTATTGTAATTCTGGGTTTGTGATTATAAGCCCTTAATTTTAGGAACAAAGTGCTACGCTGCTGTTGTGTCAAGATCAGTGTTTTGATATGATTGTTGTTATGTTTGGCCAAAATATTAGTTCATGATATCTAAGAGCCTTTTTGATGCTGTGTTCAATAACATTGGAAAATGTTTTCATTTTCACTTTATGCAAAGTAAAGTGTTCTTTTTATTCTTATGGTTACAATTAAACATTGGTCCTGGCAATATACCATCTAAATAAAAAAAATTATAAATTCTTTTAAAATTTATTTCATAAGCACTTTAAATTTTTTAATAGATTCAGATAACAGCGATGCACAAGATGGTCCTTCAGATGCTGACTTTTGGAAGGGTCCTCTACAAGAAGCAGATGAAAAATCACGGTTAGTTTGATCTAGTGAACTTGTAGTTAGTAAAACATACAGTTGTCCATTCAGAACTGCAAAGGCAGAAATTTTTCCTATGTGTTTTAATGAATATTCTGACATTTAAAATTATGTCAAATCTCCTTCCATGTAGTGAACCTAAGAATGTGTTTTGAAAGAGGAGACATACACAACACTGTAGGAGAACCTTTGTCAAACCACTACCATACTACTGCTGGTTTACCCCCTATTATGCCGTTAATTGTCTTAGAAATAAATCCTAACAGTCAACTCACTGCTGTTGCACAGATACGAAATGTGAAGGATATTGTAGTGAATAAGTCAAAATTATCTATACCGGCTACAAATTCTAATCAAAAGTCTGCTAAATCTTTTTCATACAAACGTTATCTTCTAGGTACAGATCCAAAGCAGAACTTTCTTTGACTTTTTTTTTTTTTTTTCTTTACAGGGAGGAGGAGTTTGATGAGTATTTTCAAGACTTGTTTCTCTGAAACTTGAAATTCATGTAGGCTGATTTTCATCATGAATTGTCAAGATGAAAGTCTGGAAATCCACTCATAATTAGGGACCAGAGACCTTCTTCTGCCAGCATGCCTTTTCTACAGTCACTCATATGCACCATTTGGGTAGATTGTCTTTGTAGAAGGCCTCAGGTCTAAAAACTTTCTTTTTCTTGTGGTAGGCTGTTTACTCATGAAATAAGAGAAATAATTTTTTCAGTTCAGTGCAAAAGGTATATGGCACCCAAACTTAAAAGCAGGAAAGATGTAAACAAACAAGAATATAGTTTATTGACATTACATCACAGAAGTTATCCCAAACTTCAGTTATTGCCAGATTTTTGTAAAGGTGCATTTTGGAAGATTCTGTTACTAGTTTAAAGCCATACACTTTAATATATTCATTTTTCTAATTTATTAAACAAGAGTTGAATAGCTTTAAACTTATTATTCATGTAGACTTTAATATTCAGGTATTGGTCTCTGCAAGTATTTTCAAATGCTATTGGAGAAGTTCAATTTTTATCAAATATGTATTTTGCTTGAATTAGGCAAATTATATCTGAAATGTTTTCCCTGCTCTTATCAAAAAGTTTAGTTTGTTGTAACTTTTTTTAAATTTTAGTTATAATATGATGTGACCGATAATTCCACTTACAAAAATCTAGTTGGTTGGTGAAATTTTTGTTGTAAAAAATAAAGTGTGTGGCTTTCTACTGGAGATGTACATGTGACTTTTCTGTTATCTATGGTTTCTGATCTCCTTAACATTGATTGAATGTTAATCCTTCTTTAAAGTGTAATCCTAAATATACAAGTAAAGAATGTATATTGCTTGAGAAACTTACTAGATTCATCTTCCTCTTCAAGTTGCAACACAACTTTAAACATTCTTTAGTTTATGTTTCCAAAGAAACAGTCTGCATATGAATAGTTATGGTGGCTATTTTCTTTGTTAGATGAAAATTACTTTGGATATAAAGGACAAACTTTTTTTGAATTAAATGTTCATGGTAATCTATGGAAAGTTAATGTTGTATAAAATATATTTTTGATAAGTAGATATATTCATAGACAGTATTTATAATAAGTATTTGATGTGGAAAATGTAACAGCAGAGATGGTTGCAGTGTATTTATGAACATTTTACATGCACTCATGAATAAGTTAAGAACTCTATTTACAAGTATTGCTTAACATAATTACATTTTAAACAGTTTGTACTTACATAATAGATGACAGTACAAGGGCATATTTAGGGTGTCCTTGAGTAAGAAATAAATGTAGCCTTGCATGAAGGCTTCTTTAGGTAAGAAGGTGGATTTAAAGGTTAATTCTCTGTCATCTTGCAAGCTTGGTTGAGAGTCAAATCCAATCTGCAGCAATCTGCTTACATGTATGCAACTTGCCCAAAGGGGCTTTTGTCAAACATGTTGCTATATTTGTTCCTTCAGGTATTGTATATTAAGTATGTGTTCTGGGTAACTAACTACTCTTTGGGTCTTTACAATACAGTTATAAAAAGGTACAGTGTACATATTAAATACATCATTTAACACAGTTTGAATAAAATTATATGATCAAACACCCTTGAAATAGCTTGCTTTACCATCTGCATTTAATACAGAAAATAATATGTGATACCCAGTTTTATGTCATAACTAAGTTTGCATAAAATATTCGGCCCATTTATAGATAAGGATGTAGTAAGTGGGATTTTTTTTGTGGATTCCTTTAATTTTGGGTGATAGTTGTACTCAGTATCTATATTCATAGAGCGTTCTTAGAAAGGTATATAATATGGCAAATCGTTCAGTCATTCTCCCTTCTCTGTGGTTGCTGAGGGCCCTTCAGTGAAAAAAAATAAAGTATGGGTCTGCTTTCTTTAAAGGGAGAAGTGGCAGGATGGCAGGATTGAGTCTGCATGTCAGACTTCTTTGTTGCAGGAATTGCATTTGACATCCATCTCCTCTTAGATTTGGAACTAGTTCCAGTAAATACTCGAATCCGTGCATAATATACTAGCCATTTTCCTTCCTTCATCTGCAGGAGGAGCTGGCTTTGTGAGACCTGAGTAGAAGGTGTGGAGTGGACTCTGTTGTTCTTCAAGAACAGAAGGGTTTGGTAGGGAGATCATTGTTTATGAAGAGCTAATTTGTGTGCAGTCTGTCGTCTTGGTTGTAGAAAGGGAGATAATGTGAATTCTGATGTGCTCTACTTCTGCTGTCCTCTCCCTCCCAAGATTAAATCAGTGCCAGTTCATTGGTTTTCAAATACTTAAATTTACTGCATTTTAAAAAAAAGTGCATTGGGACTACATGAGCCTTTTAAAATGCCTTTGAATATAGATCCTGCTGTAGATATAGTGGTATAGGTATCTTACTGAACTCTTACTTGTATGCCAAGTATGATGTTTACAGTCTGCTTTTTTAGATTTTTACAATAAAAGGCGGTCAGTTCAGGAACCGTGGGCAGAGCCATTTGCACATGGGCAAAAGAGTGGTTTCTCTGAGCTGTGGCTACAATTTACAGATTTATCCTTCATAGTTTTGAAAAAATACTGTGTACCATGGACCTGCTTTTAATAGATATGAGCCAGGGAATTGTGTTGGGCATTCCTAAAGTGACAGAGATGTTTACTCTAGAACTTTATATAGTATTGAGAATGAAGGAGAAGGACAGTTCCAGATTAAGGAAATACACATAATATAAAAATCTAAATATACAAGTTACAAAAATTGCAATTTTTTGTTTGAATTGTACATGTTAGATTTAATTCAGTAATTTCATATAAGACCTGTCAAAATTATTTATATTTTTTCTGGACAGTGTGCAGAAGTTACATATTTTAATAAAAATACTGTGTATAAATTGAGTGACATGAAAAAATATCTAGAGTGCACAGTTAACTCATTTTGCACCATTATTTTTTCTTTTAATTTTCCAGGTTTTAATTGTAACTGTTTACTCCATTAAAAATTATTTCCAACAAATGGCAAATGTTTAAGAGAATTGTTAAGAGATCGATCTATACTATTCTATGCGAAGCAGAAATCCACTGGGACTCATTAAAGTTCTTTCTAGATGTCTTTTCTGTAGCAGAAACAGTGTCTGAGACAAAGAATTACAAAATTATACATGTTTTGGATTTTCCATCCTCTCCACTTCCGCCACCACCTCCAGCTGCATTTTCAGCTAAAAAAACAGAGAAGGAAAGTAAAATGAGTATTTTCTGTTACTTTTAGCTGCTCTAATTTCTTGTTAAAAAGGTGTCACTTTTGTGATATGCATATTATGTGTGTTTGACCTTCTGAAAATTGAACGTGCTTTCACTACTTGTCTGGGAAAATGGAATAAGAAACAGTAACATATGCCATAAATACGTATGTCTATATAGTGTAGCAGTTGATACCAACATTTCTCAAAGGACCAAACACACACTGAACCACTCTTACTGGAAAGTTTCAGTAGTTAAATATATAACTCTGTCCCACACATACAAAACTGAGGTATGCAAGCCATGCAAAAGAAATAAACTCTTAGATCAATATAAACTGTGGATCTATTTTTGAAGCAGATGATACAAAAACTTTAATTTGACCTAATTGTATAAGCCTTTATCCAACCCTGCATGAATCCCTTTGTAATTACCAATTAAGAGAGAGAGACACTTTTTATGTTTGTTATCTATAGCTACTGATTCTGTTACTGTCTCTCTCAAATGATTCCACAGATGTTCATTGGTCCTAGTTAAGATTCTTTCAATGTAATAAATTGCGTTTCCAGGTTCATTTAAGGTAAGATACCAATATTAGAATTAAAACTTACATTTGAAAGCTGTGGATCACCATGTTACTAGGTCATTTTCGACCCTTTCCACCTGCATTGAAACATGTCACATAATCAGTGTCCTACCCTCTGTAATTTGTGGATATAATCAACACTATGTTACTAACTATGTATTTTATTTTCTTAGTTTAATGCTGTGTTCTGTTTTAGTTTCTGTTCTGAACTTTCCACTGTAGTGGTTCAGCAAATATGTTTATTTTGTTTTCTGTCTACTGAATGGCTAAGAATAGCCAGGTCAGTGTGATCTAGAGAAACCACCGTGGTTCAGCATGTATCAAATTATTGTTTGTATGAACTGACTTAACAAACCCACATATTTACATGGCCTTGATTTTACAGTGTCAGATTTTTTCTTCACAAATGTGCATGGCCTCAGTCCAGTGCACATTTAAAAAGATGCAAAATAATTCACTTACATTTTGTGATACCAGTTATGATATGCAAAGGGCAGATCCTTAGCTCCTGCAAATCAGTCTGTCCATGCTTGCCTGTGTAAGGTTCCTTGTGGGAAAATACTTCTTTCCTTAAGTCAATGACTAAGTGATTCCAAAATACCAATGATGTAAGATGGTCCTAACTTCAAGTGGGAGTAGAAATACCTGAATCTTCCTAAACGTATAATTTAATTTTTATTTAAGAATCTTATCCTTAAGGGTATAGGATCAGACTTCAGTAACTGTACTTTTTCCCAAGAAAGCAAATTGTTTGTGGAGGTTTGTATGTAGGTCCCAGGTTGTTTTGGTTTGTTTTGCTGGTATTTCTGTGAAGTTCAGATGCTTACATTCCAGTGTAAGGAAAGAGTACTTTGTTCATGCTCACAACCAGCTAGTTCTCAGCAACAAATTAGTCTTAAATAAATAAGATTATATGATTAATTGCAAAAAAGTGTCTTTAAAAGCAAATTTGGGAGACAATGGGGTGGGCATAATTTCTGTGAAAGTGTGTGTAAGTGGTATCACAGGGTGAGCAGGCCAAAATATTTCTTGCAATTTTATTACAATAATAGTATTTGACTCATTTTATTAAACTTCTGTTTCAGAAATATGCTTTGATTAAATCATGTAACTTACAGTACTTTTTTAACCACTTTGCAACAACTTTTTTTTAGCCTAGTATCGTTTATTTTAGGAGCCAATAACTCTCTAGTTCCACTTCACACTCTGACAGTAACTTGATGAGTGGCCTTGAGTAGCCTCTCTTTTGTGTGAAATGTGAAGATACTCACCTATTTCCCACAGAGACTGATTAACAAATAAATTATTCAGTGCTGTTTTATGTTCTAAAGATGTGAAACACACACTTAGAGTAACTAACTTCTTCAAACTAGCTGACAATCAATCATTCTGTAGTAGTCACACGGTTTTGTTTTAATCTATGAACCTTTTCAGTCATCTCAGCTGAATGGCAGGTCTGTTGACCTGTTGTTCCACATGCAATACAGAATAAAAATAACTGACTCACTTCACTCTTACACTTGAGTGATAGGTTCTCAGTTTCTGTAAAATCAGATTCTCTTCTAGGTTATCATATGCAATTTTAGGACTTGGGCTGTCTTAGGAAGATTAGTGTTAAATTTGTAATATGAGTGTATTTCAGCCAAGAAACTGATGGTAAGGAACTAGAACCAACAGTTTTATCTTAAACTTGGAAGAGAAGTGGGGATTTGTACTGCTTTTTTATGTTCCAGATGCACACTATCCATTCCCCTACCTTTTCCTTATGCTTTTCATTTTCAACTTAAACAAAGCACCTGAACACATTTGGGGCTGATGCCACACAGAATTTTGATACATCTCTAGTATTTCAGGTGATAGCAGCATTCACAGATAAAAGTTTAATTACATTCAGTTTTAAGTCTTAAGATAAAAAATTTTACACTCCCTTCACTTTTGTGATGGTCATATTTTCTACAATTCTGCAGTTTAGAAAATGAGGTCAGTGTACTGGATTTGTGTAATCTTTAAAGGTTACTCCTCTTCCAAGTGGAAATAAAGCTAATTTGGCTAATTCAGAACTCGCATACCATTAGTATGAAGTTTAATAGAATATTGCACTGCATGCGTGAATTTGAGAGAGAGGGAATATGTTGACTGCCTTACAAATATATATAAATGAAAGCCTTAGAAGTTACTTAACCTTTTTTGGCAGCTGCTTCTTCTTCCTGTTTCTTTTGTTCCTCAATAACTTTCATCTTTTCTTCATACTCATCAGCTCGTGTTTTCCATTCAACTCTGTTGTTTTGAAGGCCATCAAACATAGGTGTAATTTCCTTGTGAAACCTTGAGAATTCCTATAGAAACAATTTAAATTGGCAAATTAGAAATTTTTAAGCATTTATGATTTGTAAAGTCTGAATTTGTGGTAATAAAGCTGCTTTGCAGAAAATACTAGCTTTCATTTTTCTATTAAATCTAATTCAGTATGTATGCTAGATTAATGAGTTTTATTTGATTTCACATTTTTTTCAACTACTTGTTCCATCTCTGGTAGTGGGTTTTTTGTAGAAGAGAAAAAATTTTAAAAGAAATAGTGTGAGTACCTGCTGGTGCACATTTGAAAGCATGTTCTTGGCTATGCAGTGGTGGCATATTATTGGAAATACCATGTTGGGTTAATAATCCCCTATTGTGCACACAGTCTGTTAGAAAAGAACTGAATTATATACTGCACATTTTAGTATTTTCCTTAATCCCACATTTAATAGTCTGATTCATATAATACAATTATAATTGTGATACATGATATTTTATAATATGATTATCAGTATAAGGATATAACAAAAAAGTCTAGTATCCTATAGTATATTCCAAGCAGATGAGGATGTATCTGAAGATGTTAAAATATTACATGTCACTTTTCTGCATGACATTTTGGGGTAATAGTAAAAGCTAGACAGGGATTAGGCACATTTCAGTGCCTTACAGAAGATACAGAATATCTGTATTTCCAGAATATTGCAAGTTTCCTATTCCCTTTGCTGTGCCATTAACTGCCTTCTGTAACCATCTATGTGTTGCATACTTAGATTAAATAGGACTGTGAATAATCAGACTAGGCTTTCTAACTCAGTCTTTCAAGCTAGTAACAAAACCTCGGCACCCTCAAGTTTCACTGGGATCTTCACATCTCTTGAATTTGGTTTGTGGGAGCAATTCTTCTATGTAACAGAAGACTGAAAAATTGCGGTGGTTGTGATAGTGATTTACCCTGTGACTGAGAGTCCTGCTGCTGTCTAGAAATTTTAACTGCAACAGTGTCACTAACTGTGCCATCAGAACTGCTGCAGCAGAAAAACAACAACAAAAATTTCTTACCTTGTACACAAATGTACACACAAAATCTATGAAACCAACTTGAAGCTTAGGTAGTTCATCTCCTTTGTTTCTGTCCATCATAGGCTAGAACAGAATAGCAGTAATTTAGATTGTGTAGATACTGTGCTTTTTGGTATAATGATCTAGTAAGCATGATGGACCATTATCTAGTCAATGTTTTAATAACAGTTAATATTGCTTAACAAAGTTAAATTATTTAGTACTTACAATTGGTTGTTGCTGTAGCACAGTTCTTTCCAGGTCACCTTGCTCCCAGAATTCATTTGCAACCATGAGGGCAACCTGAATAATCACAATTCAGTGGAAGTGTCAGCAGAAAGCAGCAAATTTAAATAAATAAATAAAAGAACAAGGCTTTCCAGAAAATGTGAAAATGTTGATTAACCAAGAACTGGCATATTACTTTTTACTACTTAACTATTATTACTAACTTCCCTTCCACAAAGAGAGGACTTATTTCTTGCTATATGAGTTATCTCTGAGTAGTTTAAAATGTTCTCCAGAAATAAGGAGTTTTGGTCAAACACAATAGAATTCCACTTTTTAATCCCTGTAGAGATAGTCAGGAGCTTCTTTCAAAAATTACAGACACTCTCTGGTGTACTTCAGGCTTTTTCCAGCAAATTATCTTTACCAATATTCTGGTGCATGCTGAGTAAATGATAAGTTATTGTCAACAGGAACAAGACAGTATTAGCAACATAACAATCTTCTAGTACCTGTAATGTGTATTACTTAGAAGGCTCCACAAGCATCTTGCAGTTGTATTTTGGTTATGCATTGTTGAAGCCTGTTCCTGTAAGGCTAAGTGATGAGCTTCAGTGTGATGGTCAGTAAGTACTGGAGTACTTGAAGTACTTATGTACAAAGCAGTGTCACACTATATTACAAAATTTATTTTTACCGTGTTTAAGCTACTTTGCAATGGCACCAAGATCTACAGAATAGATACAATTCAAATCATACTGTTGTTAAATCAGTACCTTAAAAATAGCTGAAAAATAGCAAAAGTTGGTGAGCACAAAAATAACTGAGGGATATCTAAGGGTACCTAGAAAAGCTGACAGAATCGGGGATGCCAGTTTTAGCTGAAGGACAAGTAGAGAAAGGTAGAACAACTGTAGAGTGCATGGGGAAGAGGCGTCCTGGAACGCTTACAATCACAGCGACAGAAAAACAGAGGTTGTTTACTGGAAACACAGTTGGGTGTAGATACTTAAGTATCTATCAACTGATAATAAGTAATTTTTTTTTTAAATGATCATGCACCAAATATACAGTAAAACTAATAGCAAATGCAGTATTATCTATTTGAAAAGTACCTACCTTACTTTGCACTTCCCAAGGCTTGGTTATTGCAGACAGGTCACATCCAGTCATCATCATAGCCCTTTGAAAACACAAAACAAAACAGGAATATAGTTAGGATGATGATAGGAAAAAAAAAGGTCTGGATTTTTTTAAGGATTTAGATACCTAAGATGCAGATGGATGCACATTTTGCATATTTAAAATCATGGTTATGCTCATCATTGGACAATAACACCAAGTCTTAATTTACACATTTAGGTGCCCAAATTTTTTTAAAATCTGGTCCTAGATAACAGATTGAATAAAGAATAAAATATTAACCACCTACATGATGACTTCTTTTTTGGTTGGGTCAATAGATATATATTTAATTGCCTCCTCTTCTGTCTCCATTTTTTCAATTGCATCCACAATCTTTTGAAACATAGTTCTTTTCCTGTTAAAACATACCAATAAACCATATATTAGTGAACAAAAATTCCTACATTAAAAATTAAATAGAAAACCGTATTTCTGATATTTATGCTTTTCCAAACTAGCATCCTACTTGTAGTATCAAAATGACACCTTCTTCCCATTGAACTCAAACTTTTCAGGTAATCTAGCACATTGAGATTTTGCCATTGTTGTGGTTTAACCCCAGCCAGCAACTAAGCACCACGCAGCCGCTCACTCACTCCCCCCCCATCCAGTGGGATGGGGGAGAAAATCAGGAAAAGAAGTAAAACTCCTGGGTTGAGATAAGAATGGTTTAATAGAACAGAAAAGAAGAAACTAATAATGATAACACTAGTAAAATGACAACAGTAGTAATAAAAGGATTGGAATGTACAAATGATGCGCAGTGCAATTGCTCACCACCCACCGACCGACACCCAGCCAGTCCCCGAGCGGCGAATCCCTGCCCCCCCACTTCCCAGTTCCTAAACTAGATGGGACATCCCATGGTATGGAATACACCGTTGGCCAGTTTGGGTCAGGTGCCCTGGCTGGGCATGAGAAGCTGAAAAATCCTTGACTCTAGTCTAAACACTGCTGAGCAACAACTGAAAACATCGGTGTTATCAACATTCTTCACATACTGAACTCAAAACATAGCACTGTACCAGCTACTAGGAAGACAGTTAACTACATCCCAGCTGAAACCAGGACAGCCATATACCACTGACATATAAAGTATTATGTCAGAATTCCTGCCAAAGAAACAAATAACCAGTTTCCTGACTCTTCATATCAAACTGTTTAGGGTGATGTTCTTATTTCTTTAGTGTTAAATGTTTGTTACTTCCTGTAACATAATGAATTGGGAAAATTGAAGCAAATACTAATAAATGTTCTTCCACTCCCTCCCATCAAAAATCCAAAGAAGCACTAAGACCTGACTGAGAAGAACTTTCAGAAACATAACCATGTCTTGCTATTGCTTAATAAATCTTCTAATTTGCGTTTAGAGTGAATGAAATAATGGAATTACTGTTCACTAAAATGTAACAACTGCTGTTGAACAACTTACTGAATTGTTTCCTGTCTCCTGACTTTAAATTGTCCTAGTCATAAGACATCTGTACCAAAACAAAAGGCTCCATATATTTTTAAGGAAAATACCCATTATAAAAGCACATGAAGTCAGTAACTTAGGAACAGGATGGATGATTTGATATTTGGAGCCTTTGGCATGTTTAGCACTGGGATCAGTTGACGTCTGTAGTTTTGTTTTTAAACCAGCATCTGAATTTCCATGTCTTAAGCATACTCCTGTTTAGCATGAGTATTTGTAGTATGGTACACTAAATAACACATGCATGCAACCTTAGGATTAGGCTACAGAATCCACACTTCTGAAATACAATGTTTTCTGTAACTAAAAGCATATTTGAACGACCTACTAAATGTATACGAAGTATTATGTATGTTTCTGTGCTCTCTAATTTGAAAGCTTATAATGGATCTAAGAATGTCTTGGTTTTTTTACAAGAATTAGACTTAATAACAGTTTTAAATACAGCTCTGTACTCTGCATATAAATAACCAAAAACTATGGTTATAAATTCTATAGGATTGACATTTTTTTTCAGTAGGAAGTTATACAGAATTTAGTACTTACTTGAAATACAAAGCCAAGTCAGTTGCTATTATTGCAACTTCAAATAAGTGTAGAACGGTTTCAAACTGGCGCTTATTTAGGTTCTGGAAGATGTTTAAACTCTGCAAGATGGAAAGTTTATGAATTCAATTCCTTTTATAACGCTGTCTTTGGTTTGTACTATACAGGTTGTCTCACAGAATAGCATAACAAAATTGGCCAACTACAGCCCCTAAATTAAAATAATGCTACAAATGAAAAATTATTTGATTGGTAAAGATGGCCCTCATACATGGCTAATAAATGGCTAAATAACTGTGTGAATGGTAGGTGGATCTAAGATGCTGCCCCCAGAGGCTGCACAAATAACTAAATCCACAGGGACTCAAAACAGTTTTAAATCCTGCTATTGTCATATATAAATTAAAGAAAACCACCTGAATGCCATATAATTAGTAAAGAAATGGCAGTTCTTCATAATGTCTTTACTGTTCACATTCCATAAACCTAATTTTCCTAGACTTTTTAAAGCTTCACAATAGAGACCTTTTCCTCCTGTTAACCTGGGTTGGCACAATTGCCTGCAGTGCTATTCAGGATGTACCATAGTAAGTGCAATGTCCTTTTCCTCAGGCAAAGGGAATGAGCGCATCACACTCAGCATTTTTCTAAGTGTCCTGGTTTTCCTTCCTTCTTTAACTGAGGGGACAATACCTGTGAGAGCACAGGGCACAGCAATGCTGCTGTTGAAAACCTCCAGAGGTCCTGACAACTGCTCCAGCAAAGAGCAGGGGTTAATCCCCAGCATCTCACATTTGAAAAAGTATATCACCATCAATAAAGGTAAAGGTGTTTGGTTGGGTTTTTTTTTAAATCATAAATCTGGGTATTTTATGATCATTGTGCTACTGGTTAGTGTAAGGATTTATTCTGTGGCCTCATGAGGTCAGGAAACAGCACCACCACAGGGATTAGAAAATGAAAAATGAGGGTGAAAATGGGTGCCTGCCATGTTGCTGTGAACAAGTGGGAGGGAAGGGGCACATGTGTTCAAGCCTTGCCTGTTAAATTTCTTATTTCCCTGCAAAATATGTAGTAGATAGTTGTAAATAGTCCCTTCCCTTGTAGCCAGGACAGAGCCAGGCGCTGCTGAGGGAAGGAGAGCTGACCTCCACTGGAGGAGCAGGGCCCCGCAGGCCACACTGCTGCCATTTTGTTGAGCCTGAGGAGACTGTGGTGGAGAACCTCACCTCTGCACCTGCTGGGGTAGGGCAGCTGAGGGTGTCTGCCTAATTCAAGGAAGATCAGTAATGGGAGCTGCAGCAGAGCCTCATGATACTGCCTTCTCTGTCTTAGCAAAGTAAGGTGTCTGTGGGGTCTGGCCTGGGTGTGAGGGGGCCCTCCATAAACATCTCCATCCCTTTGCTCCTCAGCTGCCAGAGCCAGCAGCTGAACTCACACTTCACAAACCATGGGCAGCAGTTTAACTAGAACAAAATCAGCTGTTTTGTGAAAGTAGAAAAGACCTGAGGAGTGTGAGTGAGGCCCAGAGGAAAAGCTTTTCTATCTTAAGTGAGTCTATTTATGGTGAAATGACTGACGTTTCTCTAAAAGTGGACAATGCATAAGAATTTGGCTTAAACGTCGAGATTTTAGCATAATTTCTTAATCTGGACCTAGAGGAATGAATGAGATGCTGTGAAATTTGGAACATCATAACTTAATTGGATCTTTTGTGTCATTAGTGTGAGCAGAAAGTCCATGCACACATACCTCATCTTGCAGTAGAGTTTTACTGTACTCTAGGTGATGCCTTTCTAAAATGGAAGAGCCATGAAGTTTTGCCAGCGGAGCGGCTGACCTGTTAAAGAAGAAGCAATTCTTTATAGTATTTTGGAGGCAATAGTTTTGATTCAGCGTTCAGATTTTTAGGATTAAAATGCTTCTGGTCTGCATGTTCAATAGTTTCATCTATGTATCTTAACCATTGGTATGATGCAGAGCAAAAAAAAAAAAACAAACAAAAAAACTTGCTTGCCTTCACTCTTGTGACTGCATAATGATGGAAATTGGAGAGCACTGTGTGTTCAGTGTCCACTAAAGTCAAAGGCGTGGTTAGATGCCTCAAAACTCAAAAACTGTGTTTTGTAAAACTTGCCTCTATTTTGTCTTTCACATTCAGTTTTGCTGTTTGTTTAATCTATGCATCTTCTGTGTACCTTAAAAGTAGCCTTTATTCATCGTTTAATATTTATTCTGTGGCACGGCTTTTGAACTCATGTCTGTCTGTAATGACTGTGGGCCATGTCCCCTGTGATTCTAACTTACTGTAAGTTAAATCTAAAGTAACAGTATAATGCAGTTTAATTCCTCTAATGCCCTCGGGCTCCTCCCCTCCCCCCAAATCACTATTTTATGGACTGTGCAAGTCCTGACAGCTCAGTTGTGTTCAGTCTTATCACAGAGCTCAAAGCATTCCTCTGACATTGGGCTAAGCTTCAAGCAGAGGAAATTCTGCATCAGATTATGGTAGTGGGAGGAAGGGAGAAGCGTCCTATCTACATAGGCTCCAGGTGGTTCTGCATGTTTGGAAATGTATTTTCCTCTTTTCTTCCCCTGGCTAATAACTGCGTTCCTGAGATAACCCAAGGCGGATTGCTACATACTACCTGTATTTTCTGACTTGTGATTAGGACTGTCATGGTAAAGCCTGATAACTTTTATAAATAGCTTTACTGCGTATGACCTCACATAGAGGGCTTTCAGCTAGGGAAGACCACAGTAGGAAGATTTAAAACCCCCCTTAAACTTATTTGGATGAGAGACAGTCCGCTGAATAAGAATCAGTGCCTGTCATTCTCTCTCCTACGTCACCTGGAGAATCCCTGAGAATAATCAGAAAATCCCCTCATGTCACTGCTCTAGCGTGCAGGCTGAAACGCCTCTCCTGGGAGGAGTGTATCCAGGGTCAGAGGAGGAGGATGAATCATTCTGGAGATACAGTTGGTGGGAAATTGTACTCAGAAAATTATGGTTATAATCTTCTTGTACATGTGACATTCTGAGAAACCTGAATCCCTCTCCAGAAAAGTGCTTATGCCCTGTCTTGAAAAAAGTAATCCAGTTAGGGATTTTAATTTACTTTTCTCATTTCTTTGTGGCCTCATGTGCATGAGGCTCTGCTGCAATCCAAGCAATGGTAGAGCTTAGTCTCTCTTAAAAGATTCTTCTAAGATTCTGCTTTTGCATTTTGTCTTTGTGTTTCAGCTGTCATGACAAATGCTCTGAGGCAGAAATTTTCTGTAGGATAAATGTTTATTCATGCCAGAGGAATATGGAATATATACCTTCTATTTTTGCAAGTTTTGGTATGTTTTTTTCATTTGCCACTAAAAATACTATATTTCCATATATTTGAGCATTTGTACTTACTTCATCTGATACAAGTTATTGGTCCCTCTGTGATCAATGTCATGGCAGAAAGCAGCAGCAACCATGGCAAAGGCTTCTAGATCAGTGTAGTATTTCTTTATTTTGCCTGTCTGTAAAAGAAAACAGACAATTCTGAATTTTCCAGTTGGAATTGAAAGGAAAACTAAATAATGAATGTAAGGTTAATATTAGTAACATTACCATCAGCAGAGTAAACATTGTTTGTCCCACATTGAATCCATGTCGCCAGTTATGGTAAGTGATATCTCGATAACCCTTTCTGACTGTGTACATCCATCTTGTAAGGACCTATTATGAACAAAAGTGATTAAGGCTGTGCTGTTAATTGAAACTAAATGATGGAATTCCTATAAAATTACTGGAATATACTATGAAATTCCTGTAATAATGTGCAAGTTCTATGAAAATAATTGCTTTTCGTTGAATTAAACATGGAACCAGAAAATTGTTCTTATGTAAATGGATGTTGATTTAATTCCTTCCATAGCTCACACAATTTCAGAATTAGTTTTAAGCCTTTATGACAAATATGCAAATGTTTAATTAAGAATGGAAGATTGTTATCCATACCACTAATATTTTAGTGTTGCCTACTTCTATATTAAAGTACCTACAGTCAGCTATTTTTCTTCTATCTTAAAATAAATATAAACAAGACAAAATAAATCAGACCTCAGCTGGGACTTTGAACTTTTCAACAACATTTATCTCAAAGAACAGTCGTATTCCACATGTTATCAGGCCGTGCTCTGTAACGGGAAAGTCACTGAAGCGGAATTCATACAGTTCTAAATCTTTTGGATCAGGTAATTCTTCCTTCTGTTAGGAAAAGTCAAAAACACAAGGGTTTTTCTGGCAAGAACGAAGTTGGAAAAACTTTTTTATTTTCTTTTCTGACTTCAGTAGAAACGTTGCCTATGGACAGTATGCTTGCTATATCTTCAAAGGCCTCAGGTTTCAGTGCAAACTAATGCATATTAAGTTATGAAATAAAACCGTGATGCTGCTGGCTTTCTTCTCAAAGAGGATAGGTAAAAGTCTTAGCCAGGCAGTGTTTCTTCCTACTCTGAATTCCAACACAATCTGTTGTAACCATCTCAGTTCCTTAGTTCAGAAATCTCAGGCCTTGGAATTTCTCCTTCTTGGCATAAAATCCTATGATTCTCCCACTTTTAACCTGGTCTCAAGGCTGCAGTTCATCTTTTTCACAAACAAAATTATTCTTGTTAAGTGTTGTTCTTCTGGTTTGGATCTTATGAACAGTGATGAATATAGTGACCAAAACCAACCTGTCTAGAACAAAACATTTTTTACAGTAAAGTATAACAACAACATTTTTTTTAATAACAGAAGTCTTGCTTGCATGCCTACCTACCTACCCGTAGCTTTGTCTTCTCTTGGAGAGACTATAGGCAAGCAAAGATTCCTGTACATTTTTTAACCTCTGGAGTGCTGGTAGTTTGTTTCTGCTCTACAACCAACTCTAAAAATTAGTCTGTCCTACCTTGTCTCCTGTGACAGTCTCTCTTTTTCTGTGATAGTCTATATACACTTAATAGACAAACCTGTAAGGTTGATATGGCACACAGAGAGAGGACTGGAAAATCCTACAAGATCAGATGTAAAAATTCACAAATCTTATTTGTGTTCTTGTTTGTCTGCTTGCAGTAGATTCCTGACTGCTTGGCTCTTGAATGATCTCAGTATATGCATAAAGTAAAAATTGTTACGATGCTTAAATGTACAAAGCATTTAGTATTCATGGTTATTATGGCTTATTTAAAATCCCTTAGAGTTGCTTACTTTTTAGTGCTGTAGTTGGTGGTGATTTTGTCCTAGTAATTGCCTTTCTATAGTTTAGAACAGTAATTTCTGAACAATCCTGACTACTGATTAAATGAGGGATCATTCCAGAAGCAGTGAGCTGTATAAGTGCATAATCTTTTCCTCACATACTAAATTTCATTAGAAGCTGTCTGGATGCCACTCAGGGATTTTTCTCTCTCTGAAGGGCAGGTACAGACCATATACTGAATTCTAAAATGCAGAGGATACAAAAGTTAAGAAGCCTGTATTAATTTTAAATTGCCTATTTTGTATACATTATATAGATTCACATTGAATAGCCTAACTGGTAATAGCGATATGAGTGAACTGCTCTATAACACTTTTCATCTGTATATCCCAAAGCCTAGGGAGAGCAGTATTGTATTTTAAACAATGAGCCCCATTCCAAATAAGAATTAATTCAGGGACATCTGATGCAACATAAAAAATAGATTATATTATGATAATGACTCCCTTCCTCCATAGTAGCCTATAAATAATCTCCATTTTACGGATAAGGAAAAAAAATGACTGAATGTATGCATCTATTTCAATAAATAAGGCTGAACTTCCATGCAAAGGTATTTCCTTCTGCCTGGGATTTTCCTTTATATTTACTCTGATCTGAGGTCAAGGACAAGGAAACCTGAAGCAGTGGTGTTTTAAGACCCATTACTTTGTGAATCATCAGATCTAGAAACACCTGCTTTATCCCATTAGCTATCTGGGATTCCAGGTCTTATAATAGGATAAAGCATTTGCATGTAGCCTTGGAAGTGCAAAATGTATTAGGCCTTTGAATTTGTGACTCCACAATGTTGAGAGAACTCACTTAAATTGCTTTTTGGAGATTTAAAAATTCATACCAATATTATGTTGTTACATTTGGAGCCTGTTCCATAATAATCACTTGTTGCTCTACTAGTAGAGAGATTTTATAATGTTTATCTATTAATTTTTGCAATTCTTCATGCAGCTAAATTAAATTTACTTTAAAAGGTATGTGAAGCTACACAAGGTCTGTTAATGTTCTGTGGTTTCACCACTTGTAAGCTGTGTGAGCATCTGTTTTCTGGGAGCCAGTAAAACCTTAACACCATTTCATTCCAGCATGTACATGCACATAACTAAAAATAGTTCAATGAGATCTTTTCCCTGTGACTATGTCTACATTAGGAAATGTGGTGTAATTGGAGGAAATATGTGAAGTGGCTGGCACTGGAAGTCAACCAATTTGTGTGTATTTGACCTTTTTTAATTCAGCCTAGCTCTGTTTTGATCCATTAACAGTGGCAGTTCATTTAGTGTTTTCCTGGAGTGCATCTTTGAGTTTTGTTTCAGATAAAGTAAGCCAGTGCATGTGCTCCAGGACTGCTCCACAAGAAAAAATGAAGTGCACTAAGTGGGCACAAACAGGAGTTTTCCTCCAAAAAGGCACTCCCTTTCTAGACTGAAATACTAAGGCAGCCAGAGGACTGCACAGTCTGGAAGAGAAAGTGACTCATTTTTGGTTTAGTAGTAGCAGAGTTTAAAACTCTGATTAGGTCAAATCTGTTTCATCACTGTGAAGTCACTGATCACTGTCTTTGGACCTCTCTGCCTAAGAAAATGCAGGAAAATTAATCTGAAAGTAGGTTAGTTCCACTGCACACTCCTACATGTGTTCTCTTACTCAGAATGAAAGTGACCTTACATTAATGTCCCTTCCTTTATTTTCAAAATTAAATAAATTCAATTATATACATAGCACTGTCACCATGGATATTTAAAGAAGTTAAACACATTAAATGTTAATTCATATAAACATTTCTATATAACTCTGACTATCCAAGTCTGTTGACACATATCTGGGACAGAATATTTCCTTGTAGGTGACAGTGGGGTCTGTACATAGAAGAACTGAAGAAGTTGAAGATGTATGATTAGATCAACTCCACCTAGCTTGTGGAACTGATAGCTAAAATCAATTGTATTAATCAGGATTTGGTTACACACAACTTCTTCTATAGTGAGAACACATTACAATCTGATATAAACACGCCACCAGAATTTTCAGTTTAATGACTTACCAAAATCCTGATAAGATCCTTTTGATCACATTCTTCTATACTATTGACGTTTAATTTCTCCTTGTATTTCTAAAACCAAAAATGAGTACGAAATTCAGTTTTTGTGTAGCACATTTTCTACTTTAATTTTATGACTATGGGCAAAACTTACCAGTATAGATTCAACTTCAGAAGGGGTGGCCTTTGTCTGGTACATAAGCATTTCCTGAGCAATGTCTTTTCTGTTTTCAAGCTTGTTCATTTTGTCATAAGTGTCAGTATTTAAAACAGACCACCCCAGGAACTGTGTAAGAGTCTGGAACAAAGACAAGCAAAGCAGACATGACACCATGACAATAAAATTAAACTGACAATTTGAACTTACTTTTCTTAAACTCCAGTTTCTGGTAGTGCCCTTTGAAAAGCAATGTGTAACCCTACTTGTTAGAGGCTTTTACCTTCCATCAACAGGTTCTGTTAGCACCTCACAGCTTTTAATGACATTGTTTGTCTCAACCTAGTAATTAGGGGCCCATATTCCCACTTTGTATACAGAACCGTGAGGCTTATGAAGCTTAAGGTAGCTGAGTGGACTTGGGTACACTGTGTAGCATCTTATCTTGCCTAAGTACTTGTGATCATGAATGCTCTGGAAACTCCCATGATCACAGGCATGATATCCATTGGCAAGCAGCATGCCATACTTGCTTACCCACTGCTAATTAGGAGATGCTGACTATCACTAAAAAGTCAAATGATTAAAAATAAAATTTTATCTGACTTTTGTTCATTCTTGGAATGTAAATGATCTCTCATAAATTTTCAGGTTTATAGCAGGAAATAAAATTTCTGATTCTTAAGAAACTGTAAAGATAGACATTTTGCCAGATGTTAATATAGCCTATTTGAAAATTTTTAAACATTTTAAAATTACTTTTTAGAATAATATTTTTATTAACATCATATGGGTCCTTAAAGCCTCTAATCCTGTTAAGCTTACTTCAATGATCTGTTCATCATACTCATCAAAAGGTTTTCCATCTTTCCTATTGTAAAATGTTGCAACTCCCACAATTTCTTCTTTTTTGTTGACAATAGGCAATGACAGGACATTTTTGATAACCCATCCAGTCTCATCCACTGGTCCCTTCTGTAGGAAAGCCAAAGAACAGGAAATGTCGTGTATTTCTTTGAAAGTAGTAATACAGATATTGATACAGGCAATGTAACACTAAGACCCGTGCGTCACAAACAAAAGAGAAATTATTTATGTAATCAACTGTATAACTAATTGGTGGAAAGCATATTTTTCTACAATATCTATAATTATTAACATTACTGGAATTACCTGAAATGTGAAATATTCATCGGCTGGTGCATTCATCATGTTACAAATCTGCAGCATAAAGAAAAGGAGAGATTGTTTAAATGGAGTATAATGTGCACCAAGACTTGGCCTAATATTTTAAAAAGGCATATTTATTTTCTAAACTGACAACAGTGAGCACCCTAGTTAGCTACAGAAATTAAAACTGTTCCTATTAAATTACATGTGGTTATTCTAACAGACATCATTCTGGAGTGCTTGTAGCAAAGTCCCTCATGTATGATCTCTCACAGTACATAAGCATAATGGTCAAGAAAATCACTTGCAGTTTAAAATGGCATGGGGGTTTATAGAAAGAAATAACTAAGGGCCCTGTCCTTACTGCTATTAAAAATGCCATAGGATTACTAATAACTGTCATACATCACAACTTGGAATTACGTATATTGTCTATGCAAGAAGAGATAAGAAAAAAAGAAAATTTTAAAACCGTGTATATGATGGTTTTTGACTTTGACATTTTGTTGTGAGACTTAGTTAGCACACCTGGAAAGTGACATCAGATGCACACATTATTCCTCCAATGTCACCACAATCAGAGGAAAATTTTCCTGATGTTTTGGCTGTTTCTGCTGAAGGCTTGTCTCCATTCAGACTACTGATTCACACGATTTCACTGGGAACCAATGACACTGGAAGCAGCACAGTATTTTTGTAGAGGTTTTTGGTTGTGGGGAGGTTTTGGATTTTTTTTGTTCAATCAGAAGAACTGCATGAACTAAAGCTTTTTGGTTTTACATTTGCTATGAACTTACGAATCCATTTTCAGCAACATATGTTGGCAATCCACTGACAAGACACCAGTGATCTGCTGGAGGTGACCTTTAGAGAGCGAATGAGATTAAATTATTTCTACAATACAGACATGTTATTATTCTATCCCAGCAATATATCTAATTACCACACATTCACAGGCTGCCAATGAATACTCACGGAATTACTTTGATTTCTTCTTTTCCATGTAAAATATAGTCAATAATCTTATAAAAGTTGACTTCCTAAATAAAAAGAGAAAAACATGTTGGTGACGTGTACAACCTCAATGTCAAAATTAAGATTCATAAAAAGAAAAATTAATATCCTCACTCGTCCATCAGGCGTCTTGGGGCCTTTGTAAGGCTCTGCCTCCCCCAGCCGGATTGGCCACTCATCATAGAACTCCTGAGAAAAAGATACACAAGGTTTAGCAAAAAAAAATCTGTTCTGTGTTCATAGATAACATGACATCTGTGGATAGCAGTTGTGTTTTTCCTTCACCATAGCTGTACTATGGTCACATTTCAGACAATATTAAGAAAACATTGTTAAATATATTCCAGGCAAGAAAGGTTTGCCAGTAAATTGCAGGTTAATCTGAAGCTTACCTGTGGATGGTTGTACAGCTTAATTGTTGTTTTAGAAGGCAGGTATTAATAAAACAATAATCAGACCTGCACTTCTGTCTTCTACCCTTTCTCACATGGAATTATTAATATGAAAAATTACACAATTAGCCTTTATGTTCATCATGGTTGTATCCTTTGCCATGCTTATATTTTGTAATTTGGTTAGATTTTATATAAATTATCCCGGAGGCTTAGAAAGCATGGTACTTTGTATCTTGGAGAGACATGCACTAGAAATATGCAGAACAAGTGAATTAGAAGGATGAATTTTATAACTTAAAGTTAGGACTAGCAAATTTCTAGCAAGTAGGCAAAATGATTGTTACCTTCTCTTTAGTCATGTCGAGCAGACCAACAGAGTATCTTTCACAATTCAAATACATTCGAATAGTATACAGTGCTTTGTGAAACTGCCGTTCTATATCTGTTAGCTCTTCAAATACTTTGTTGGCAGACCACAAAAGCATCTATTTACAACAAAAGAGAAAGAGGGTAAATGTTCACAACAGTAAGAAAACATAAACATAGGAATCCTAGGCATTCCAGAATAAAATTATAAGGTGCATTACTATTTTCAAATTAAAAAAAATTAAATAGATGCTATTCTTAGTTCAATAAGCTTGCAAGAATATAAAATAGTGGGAATATTAATGGTTTCACACAAAAACAAAGTATTATCATTAACAAATTCTTCTATACCTGACTTCTTCGGGATTCAATATTGTAGAGATATGTCGTATGATGATGTCTTAGGACCAAAGATATAAAATTGAGGTATTTTTTAAATACCTAAAAAATGACAAAGAGCAAAAATAAGACAAAGGTATCAAATCAAGAGGTAGATTCACTCAAACTACTTGTTGAACTAACAGCTGTACTGTTGTGTGACATTTGAGGTTATTACCTCTTCATCCTCTTTTGAGAACTCAGTGGCATTTAATTTGTTGAGTGCCATCACAACAGCAAGCACCTCTTTACCCTGCATAATTGGGGTTGCCAACATACTGATTGTTGTATAACCAGTTTTTTTGTCCATAAAGTCAGAAAAATGGTTGTTCTGAAAGAAAAGAAAAAAAACACCAAACCACAAATGAAACACATAACAATTAGTTACACGCCAAGAGGAAATTATCATTTCATTTGATAATTTATGTTTGCAATGCTATTAGCACAGTTTCACGGTGTGGTAGGTTTATACTCACAAAAACCATTATCATTATTTAACTCAATCTTGCAGAGTTATATGTACAAGCTTAACTTAGGCATTGCTTATGAATATAGCTTCTGAAACCAAGATCTGTGCAGTTCTTATTAGAATGATGAGGAATTTGAGGAATTAAAAATATGAGAAAATCTAGAATAAAGGAGAAAGTAATGTGACTTTGTGGCTACCTGAGATTCTAATACATATGGCTTGCATGTAAGAGAATTACTTCATAGCTATGTTAATATTTATTGTTATTATTTAATTATTTCTGGAGATAAAATTCATGATACTGCCCCGTCACACAATGTTTAAAACTACCGTCTGTCCTGAACGTATATGGCTAAAAATGCTTCAGGCAGAGAGGCATCCCCAGCAGGTATGCATCTGGCTGAGCTGTTCCTTACTCCTTCCTGTCTGACAGACTCCCATTCCTGCTGCTCCCAGCCCAACATGGTCTTCTGGTGAATGGGAGGGTGTAGGACCAGGGGGATCAGGATGCAGAGCTGCTTTTGTTGGGTGTGTGGTCCTGTGGGAAGGAGACCATGTGATTGTTGAATAAGCCACAACTAACTAACTACCCCAGCAAT
Organism: Haliaeetus leucocephalus; assembly: GCF_000737465.1. Lineage (NCBI taxonomy): Eukaryota > Metazoa > Chordata > Aves > Accipitriformes > Accipitridae > Haliaeetus > Haliaeetus leucocephalus. The sequence goes on along the minus strand of NW_010972620.1, from coordinate 13,415,395 downwards.
TTCATCCTTGAAACCAAATGCTGAGGAAGGTTTAGTAAATGCTATTCTTTCAATTCTTTTATGTAAAAAATACTGGGAAGCTAGTTCATGTTTCATTAAAACTGTTTCGTTTCTTCATATCAAAGAAATTCTTGGTGTTTTCTTTGAAATGCTTCAGTGTTCTCTTTAATTTAAAAAAAGGGATTTGAAATTTGTCAGGGAAATCTGTTTGTCAAAGGTGGTTGTGTTTTGTGTTGTTCTTACAACATTACATCTAAATGAACTGAGTTATGACTTGGGGGATTGAAATCTGTCCATATGTGCATACTGAGAAGCGACATGGTTCTACTAAGCAGCTAAAAGAGCCAAACTCTGTCTTCACTGAGCCTTTTCCATCCCTTCGCATCTGCCTCTGCTAACAAGTCAGTGCTCAAACTTCTTCAGAGATGGGCACTCAAGTCCTGGTCTACAGTCAAAGGCAGACTCTCCCTGAATTTCCTTTAACAGGTCTGCTTCTAATTTCTCAAGGTGATGAGGGGTTGGTGCTAAATGAGAATGTCAAGAAGTGGCGAGTGGCCTGGTAACCAAGGAAGGTCGGACTACATTGTAACACCATGGATAGGAATGGCAACCGGCCAGAGAGACACCAAAGGAGTCCTGTTTTAAGGACATCCACCCAGAACCAAGATTCCCAAACCTTACCAATCGCCTGCTGTTAGCAAATGTTTGTAAACCCACTTATAAAGTGACTGACCTGTTACTGCATGTCTACCCACAGAGCTGATACATATTACTGCTGTTAATTACTGCGTTAGCTTAGGCAGCCAAAATCTGCATGGTGGATCTCAAGGTGTCTTCCTTGCTGATGGGCTGGACCATGTTGCAGGATGGCACATAATGGAATTTCTGCTTTCATAAATTATACACAAAGCTACTTAAACAAAAAAAAACATTGCAGGATGGCACATAATGGATTTTCTGCTTTCATAAATTATACACAAAGCTACTTAAACAAAAAAATCCCAAACATTTTCTAGGTTGTAAAATCAAGCATGAAAAAGCTAGGAAATGCCAGAACTGAAATTGTTTGTCTACTACTTGGATCTTTCCTCTTACTTTCTTTTTTCCCCTCTTCCCTCTAGCAATTGTTTCTGCTATATGTTGAATTTATAGCCTATACAACCCTGAGAAGGTAGACTGGATTTTATTATGTCTTCAAAATATTAGGTTGTGGGTTTTTTTTCCTTCAGTTCTTCATAGCTTTTAGACAGCCCATCTTTTACATTTGCATTTTAGATTTCCTTCTAGGACTGCATTTCTGTGCAAGGAATTAAACGTGTGGAAGTAACTCTGAAATGTCTTTTCTATATTAACAGACTGGGCTGTCTTATGGAGAATTGATTTTCTTAAAGACAGCCTGCGTAACCCCCATAAGTCACATTGAAAAGAATAAAAGTAACCAGTATGTTTTCTCTGTAGTTCAATGTATCAGGCTGTATTTGGGTCCCTGGAAAGTGTAGCCAGTTCCAAATATATCATCCAGGTGAAGAGGGGATGCTTCCTCCATTTTTGTCAAACTTTCCCTGAGTAGCTGTTTTCTGTTTTTCTCGGAGAAAGGTATAGGGGTATCTCATTTAACAGACATCCAGGGGAGATGCCGGTCATTCTGTCTGTTCTAAGAATCAAATACTGTCCTGCAGTCTGCTTAAAAAGTATGTTATTACAAGGAAATATTTTGTTTTCTCTGAGATGTATTACCTATTGACACAACCATTCTGGTTTTGGGTGTGGTTTGTGGCTTCAGTAAAAATTTCTGAATCTCTGACTGTTTTAGCCATAAAAATAAAGTAAATCAGATACTTTGACCCCATTTTGTAGCCTCACCAAGAGCACCTAGCATGATGGTGAGGCCCAAGTTCCTGCTTTTAGAGCACTGTATGCTGCTATGAGAGAATAAATAAAAATTTGAGACACTCCTGGATTTCTGAATATGTAAAAGGGACCTGTACACACCAAGTGAGCTGAACCAGCAGGACACAGCTGCTGAGTCTTAATTTGTTTAATAACTCCAGACTGAAGGTACAAGCAGTGGTGTTCAGAAGTGTTCAGAAGAAGCACTTTGGTGATACAATTTTTGCCGAGGATAGGAAAATTATAATGCAAGTCTGTGTTAATAAACAAAAAGTTCAGTAAACACAAGCTATCCTGAGTTCTGCCTAGACAGTGCAATGCAGAAAGATATAAATACCTCATAACACATCATTGACAGCATTCCCACAGCATATAGAAGGCTCCTATCACACATGATTTGCATATACAATCAAAAATTTATGCTTAGATTTAGGCTTTTCATTATTGAATATTTTGCACATAACTGGTAGGTGTTTTGAAGCTTTCATTTCCAATCGAGGTTTTAAAATATTTTCTCTTCAGAAAATAAGCTCCTTTTGTTTTCAAAGAAAATCACTTTTCACAATGTCTGGAAAATCACATTCATAGACATATAAGCCAGAAATGTGCTCTGCAGTACCAGAGCCAAAAGAGCATCTTGGTGCTCCCATAAATATATGAGTGTGGACACTTAGTCTGTTTGAACCTGATCTTATGAATCCAACCATCGTTTAGAGCAATGTTGTGAACTTTCAGCTCTCAGTTAAATCATATAATAGGCTTTAAAAAAAAAAAAAGAGGGAAAGGCAATCTGTTGATAACTCCCCAACTGTAGTACATTTGGAAGCATTTTCTACTAGCTCCATTTAAAGCTAAGATACCTAACCATTTACTGTACAATGATGGGTGCTGTAGATATAGCCTAAGATGTGCAACTTGTCCTGGATTTGCACTAAGCTAGCACCAGCATACAGAAGTGGAAAATCAGGATGCCTCTTTGTGTTCATCTTTCTGAGACAGGTGATAGAAGGTAACTGGAGAGGGTTTGGCAGGCTACTATACACTAGCCTATACACTTGAAATTAGTAGCTAATTCATGTTTCTTGATTCTCTAAACCATGACACCAGTTTTATCTCACTGTAACTTACCAACACTACTAGACATTATTATTATAAATCTCTTACTAATGTAATATTAATATAATGTTCTATGTTTAGATTATTTGGCCTCAAGTTTTCAATTTCTTTAAGTTTTATAAGCCTGATTTCCACCTCATAACTACCAGTGGAATTTACTAAATTAGAAGTCACTGTTGTGAAAACAGTGTGGTTACACCTCTGTGAAAGGGAAAAATAAGGCCATTCTTTCTAAAAATAATTTTTATTTTCCTCATACAGCAGCTACAGATAAACTTGCTTACTGAGACTATACCATATATGATTCTGAATTGTAGCTACACAACTGTAAGTTCACATCCATAGTAAGGTAAAATAAATATAAAGGAGAAACTCACTCCCCTGGGAACCACAGGCATTTCAAGAAGAAAGTTAATTTTAAAAGACTACTTAAGCAGATAATACTTTATGATTATGTAGTTTGGTTTTTAAAAATATCAATGTTACTTTATAGTTTCTGAAAAGTTCTTGTTGATGGACTGCCCATAAGAAGGAACCATCTTGTGTCTCTCTTATTTCATGGCTCTCCCTGCAGATCTCCATTCCTTCCTTGGGAGTTATATGTTCTTCTACGTCTCCTTCTACCAGTTTTTAAAGACCTTGTTTCCTTCATGATGAATTCTCCTTCATTGGCTAGTTTTAGATATCCCACAATTCTTTAAGCAAACTATGAAAAAGAGCTCTGTAAAAATTTCTAACCTTTCACAGGCTTTATTCTATGCCAAGCTTAAAAAGCAATGAAGACCATCATTTTAATGTTCATTGAACCATCCTACAGTATTTAATAAAGGAAGTACATCTTCCAATTCATAATGTTATCTTGGGATTTGCTACACTGTCCTCCAGAACACCGAGCTAAACCTTGAACATTTCTGATGGGATTAATGGCAAAATGCAGCCTGAGGCAAGTGAGTTTGACACTATTGGAAACTCCAGGTCAAAGTGTCCGGTGTAAATTATTTCTTGAGTGTAAATTTGATCAGAAAATGCAAAAACTACTGTCAGTAATGAGACAGCGTAACCCTTGTTAATTTGGGTTCCATTGCACATGTAGAAGTATGTAATTTGTACAAATGCAGGAAAGACAGAGAAACGGAGAAGTGTGAAAAGCAACTCAAAATGAAAGTATAAGGGAACAAGGATCCCTCTTCCCTGTTCAGCTAGTCAGGGTGACGATTCACTCCTCTGGTTGATTTGAGGTAATAGGAACAGCAGCTCAAAGTTGTTAGTACCGAGGCTTCTCACACCTCCAGTATACTTGCTTATTCCCAATTGCTTTTAATTTGGCACACCATCAGCATCTTCATTACACATGTGGTTTGAAATGTTAGGAAATGAGACCTCCCCATAAACCTTTGCTTCCTTGACTGGGGGCCTTACTAGCAAGCAGCATGATGTTGTTTTGTTCACGTCCCACAGATGACATTTACACCTTGGTTTTCATATCACCATCATCATTACTCCCATTCAAAAAACTCTTCCTGTTCCTTCCTTGTTGCATTGACTCCAAGTGACCTGTCAGTACCTGCTGTGCAGCCTACCTCTCCATTTTGAGTTTGGCGAAGTGCCTCAAATATCACAGTTAAGGAGAAGTGATAAGACTTAATCCTGCAGCTGAGGTGGTAGTGGCAAGAGAGCAGATGCCTATTTTCCTCCACCTCTTTCCCCTTATAAAGCATAGAGGAAGAATGGCTTTTTGGGACCCCTTGCAGTATTGACTACTTTGCTCCTGTTGGGCTGGAGGTTCTGGGTTGGATAGATGAGCTCAGACTGGTCAAAATACATCATCCTTTGGATGTGTGATGACCAGGAGTGGGTCTGGAGCACTATTGGAACAGGAACCACAGGAACCTCTGACATCATGAGCTGGTGTCACACTTTCATCATTATCACACATTTCTTTGCACGATCTTTACATGTTTTTGTTTTTCTTCCTGGTAGCCCTGCAGTATTTTCTCCTTTTCCTATTTTGTTCTCCCACTGACTGTCTTGTCTTGGCTCAGATTTCTCAAATAAAATTTTTACCACTGAGTAGGTAGTATTGGCATGCTGTATTGCTTCATCTCTTATTTGTGCTTATCCTAATTTCAAATGACAAATGTTTTTGTTTCATAATGATATGATTGAGTATGAATGGAAAATAAAAAGCACATACCATCAGCTATGAAAATGTCATCAGTCTGATTCAAAACCAAAACCAATTAGCTAAATGAATTGGCTATTCATTAGGCCACACACAAAAATCATGTGTTGTCAGGGATGTAAAACAACTGCATTTTGACATGTAACTTACTAGCATTACAGAACAAATTGACTTTGGTATCTTCAAGATCACTAGAGTTCTGAAACTGAATCAAGTAAAAATTAATATATATTTAACAGCATTTGGGGGTTGAACTTTTCAGTCATGTCACTGAAACATGTGTTTGTTATTTGCTGTATGTAGTGGCTATTTTGCAACCTTTTGAAATTGAATCTGTATTATATTGCTTTAAGTATTTTTTTCACATAAACCAAAATTAGGCTAAAAGGAAGCTTTTCATTTCAATTTTTAATGTTCATTTTTTCCTCAATTTTTGGAGCTTTCTTCTTTTAACACAAATTAATTGAAGGAAAGAATTAAAGGTTTGGGTTTTTCTTCTGGAAGGCACAACTAATAGAAATTTGTTCCTGTGTTAAAATTTCTTGTGAGTTGACTGAATCTTTGTCTTTATAACAGATTGGAACACATTTCCATTTTTTCAGTTAACATTTACTATATTGAGTGTGAGTTTATGACAATTTGTTTTTTATTATCAAGATGATAAGATAAAATGGAGGAGCAGACATTAACTTTTACAACACAAGTTCTTCCCAGGTAAAAGGCTACCTCTCCATTTTTTCCCCATTTTTAGTTTATCTTGGGATTGTTTCTTTCAATTCTCATTACTTTCCAGACATTCAGGAAGGCAATACTTTCTGTAGCATTGTGTATCTTTGCTCTTATTTCTTCTCATCTTAACACCTCTGAGTTTGTTTCTCAAGAACTTCCCTCTAAAATTATTTTAACAATCTTCCTCTGGCCTTTTTTAACATACTCTGCCTTGTCAATATGTTGGATATTTGGGTTTCTTCTCCAAGATCACATTGTGAGGGGACTAGCAGAACATGAGTTAAGAACTGAGACATCTTATTAGCAAGTGGCTGTCCTGCTACCCGCTCCACCACAAAGTGACTCCATTCTTTCCATTTTCAGGGCAACCAGTTGTGTCATTGACCATCTTGCTCTCTCCTGTGTTTTCCCACTGCTTCGTGTTTTTGACATGGATGCATCTGATTCCAGCAACGTTTTCTTGCCCTAGGAGGGAGTCTAAGACTACCTCCTGGTCCCAGGACCACTGCTGTGTGTTACCAGAGCAACTGTTTACACACAGCAGCTGGACAACAGTTCGGTGTCCAGGTCTCCTCACTGCCACATGAGAGTTTGAACCACTAAGCTGCAAAACTATGCTTTCCCATGGCTCTCTTCTCTTCCCTCTTCAAATAATATTTATTTTATTTTACAACTTGGTGTAGATTCAAGAAAAGGGATGGAGTGTTTCTTCTTCTGGCACATTCCCATGAATCTGAAACTCCTGTCACTTCAGCTAAGCCTGGAATTAAAGTCCCTTCCATCCTTGCATTAAAGAGAAGTAGAGCTCCCACAAAAAAAAGACTCATGCAAACTGAAGCTGGATCAGTTTACAAAGGGATGATACAAGTGTTTGCAACTTGCAGATGTATTTAAGTTGTTTTCTATCATAGGTTTCCAGTGGTTAAATTAGATGCCACAACAATCACTGCTCTGGCTCCTTAATCTGAGTTGGAAGCACCAGAATCTCTCCACACTGTTGTTTCTTCAGTTCACTTCACTGGGGGTTGTGGATTCCAGTGCAGGACCTCTAAAAATGAGGGCTTGTTATTTCAGTGTCAGAACTGTTCAGTCCCTTTATGGATCTAATCCAAAAGCCTTCACTTCTTTTGAAGCATTTTTTCACCATTTATATAATTTTATACTCTAGTATAACGAGGAATATTATTTCTTGAGTTTCCAATCCTCAGTTAAATCTTTGTTCAAATATCTCTGAATTAAAAGGAATAATGCAATAATTTAAATACACGATGGATTAAAGCAAATATATATAGTCTTCATTATTGGTTCTAACAGGCTGAGAATGTGAGACTTAGATTCCCCAGAAGACATGCTCCTTGTTTAACTATTTCTTAGTTCTTAGTTTTATTTGGAATAATGCCTTAGCAAAAGTTGTAAGGTAATTGTGCTCTTCTTTATTATGTTGTCTGTGTTATCAGTTAATATATAAAGAATACTAATGGCCATATCAAATTTTACGCAGTCTATATTTTAGTTTGCAATATTTGAGTCACATACTCTGCCAAACCCTGGGAATAATGTGAGGCAAATTATTAGGGTAGTGGTCCTGTCTGGCCTCCTATTTCTCACTACTATTAAATCCTGGATTAAACACCATTAGCTCTCACAGTCAACAGGTCCGTAATCTTGTGTGGAGACTGTTCTGGCTACTAAGTTAATTATGGAAGGTCTGTATCTTTTCCTCTGCTTTTCTTTTCTGAAGCATTAGTCAGGATGAGGAGCTTCCTCAGGTTTATTGGTACCTTTCCAGGTTGAAGAAGGAGATAATCCCTAAAGAACTGGCTACCAGGCACTAGAAGTGGAGTATTATGGTTTTTTTCAGTGATTTATTGCTGTTGTGATCTTTCATTACATTCACTCTTGTTTTAAAGGGGTGGTGACTGAAGCATGAAAATGTCTCACTGTGGGTTTGTCAATGTTGTCATGTACTTAAGACTTAACCACTATGCTGTTTGGATATGGATTGTGTCAACAATAGAAAGTGGTTAGACATGACATCTTTAAGGTACTATACCCATCGAGAATTATTGATTGTGCATTTTGTATTCTGACAAGGCAGTAGGGGCAAAATTCCTCTCTGGCTTAACTCTGCTTGTCATTTTTTGCTTAGGATTTGGGTAGCAGACAACCTAGTTTGAAGTGCATACAAAGTGACCTGAAAAATAATTATCCTTTCAAAAACATGATAAAGGCTTCAGTGGCTGCCTATTTCCGCTGCCATGGACTAACTATATTCCTTAAGTGTTACTGACTAAAGCTGCAGTTCTGGGTTCCTTATGGAGATAAAGATTCTGGTTACATTAGTGGGAGCTTTGCCTGTGTGAGGAGTGCGGATTTGGACACTTCACTTCTTGTACAAATAGAATGGAAATAGTGACAATTTTGAGACCTTTAAATAACAAATCTTGATCCCAGAGAAGTCTCTGGGAGTTTTGCAATTAACTTATAAAATGTCAATGTTTTGATGACATTTAGTTACCAAATGTGGATTAATGGCACTGTGGTTTAACTGAATTTTAAGTGTGGGCCTAATGGCATAGACCTCAGTAATCCTAAGAGAGTAAATGGGTGCCTAAGTAAAGATTACCTTAGAATGATTGAATAATAGCTGGACAGATATTCAGCTGACATGAATTAATTTATGAGTGCAAAATCTATACCTAGCAGGATTAGATGGACAGAAAGGTTCTCTTATTTAAGCATATTCAAATTACCTTTGTCACAAAATTTTGAACAAATCCCATTGCAGAACTATTTGGGCAGCCCTGCTCTGGGCACCTCTCACATAATGATATTAAGGAGCAGTGCAGTGTCTGATAGAAGGCACATCTTTCTTGATCCACCTGATCTTTTCTCATGTAATCAGCCTTATGAATTTAGAAGGATTATCCTCCAATCTCCCCATGTGGTGGTAAGAGGCAGTGAGTCAGATGCTTCTTGTCAGAACAGCAGCCATTGAAGAAAGCATCTTAGTGGTCAGTTAAAAATCAACTGATTTGTTTTCTCAAATCAGTCCTTCTTCTGTTTTTTCCCATGATTCCTACTTACATCTGAGGTAGTTTACTCTATATTGGAATGTTCTTTTTACATATATATATATGCATTTTCATTTGTTTCTGAGCTTTAAATGTAATGCTTTATTCCTTTATGTATCCCAACTTTTAACATGATAAAATACATTACTTTTTGTTTACCTCCTGGAAAACATAGATAATTGCAGTGTATAAAGATTTTTATTATTTACATTAAGCTTAGGACACTGAGGTGGTTTCCATCTCTAAAATGGCCCAGAATTTTAAATTGACTGTATAGATAATACTGAGAAGCCATACTGTCATCTTGTATAATTATCTTAGCTCCATTTGATTATGCTGAGCTTTTCCACATAAGGCTAAAAAGAGATGAAGATGTCACCATTTGATAATACAAGGTTAGCTATTTCTAAAGAAATCTACAACAACCAAAGCACATTTATGTTTCCCCATGTATTTCAGAGCAGTTTCTAAAGCAGTTCCCACTCATGCATGTTTAATTTGTTAGGTCACTCATAATTTTAATTAACATTTGTAATAACCCTTATCAGCACCATAACTAAAGAAGGTGATTCTGTGGAAATTCAACAGGAACTTTGAAAATGTCAGAGTAGCTCTGACTCATTAATCTTCTTCTATAGATGGTTCTGAACAAAAGCCCTGGATCTGGACATTATAAAAATTTGGAGCCATCTTAAATTCAAAGACAGACTTGAAGCTGAACATATAGGTTCACATCATCTTCATCTGGATTCATTCACCTACCTATAAAGAAGCATCCTCATTAAAAAAGCTGCAAATTAATTGTATTCAGAGGTGCATGTATGGCAGCATGGAATGATAAGGGAGAGCACTTGCAAGCCCATACTGGAAAACAGAATAGGAGCCTGCGTTGTTCAACAGAAACACAAGTACTTATTGGTCTCTATTAATTGAATATTCTCCTCCCTTATTATAGTAAATTACATTACAACTATTGTGCAATGATACTGGAAGTATCCCACTAGGCTACATGGTGTGGTTCTATTGGATTTTAAGCAAACTCTGCTGCTGCTTTTCTCATGCTTTTGGCCTGGATTTCTTTCTCTGGGATGTTTTTGAAGAATGACTCTGTACCACAAGCCCTGTGCAGGAAACTGAGTAAGCAAATGCACAGAAACCCATTCCCCAATAGAAGTCACTTACCTTTTTCACATCAGGTATATTAAAAAACTTCTTGGTATGAGCAACCCATCCCGCTATCCCGATGTCCAGAGGAAAAACAGTCTCATTGTCTGGCTTCACCAAATTTTCCTCAAAGCTGGAAGTTGGAGTGACATTGAGAAGCCTGGTGGCTACCTCTGGAATACCATTTCGGGAACGACAAACAAACATACTACACCGATCAGCCGCCAGCAGCTGTGCCAGCCTCTGCAGGGCCTTGTGCACTATCTTTTCCATAGTGCCTCCTTCATCCTGGATTTCTGTTAGCAGCTCAAAAAGTATGTTACACTCCTCCAGACGGGACATGTCTTTAAAGCTGACTCCTTCCTTCACATCTCCAGGGCTCACTTTAAAGATGCTTCCCAGCACTTCTGCCCTCATTTTTCGGTCAAAATACTCCTTGGCAAACTGGGGGTTGTTCTCCAAGTATTTTTCAACGGCATCTTTATTCACCTCACCCATTTTTGCTGGATTGTTCTTAGGATTTCTTTTAGAACTGCATCACCATCAAAGCAGGAGTGGTAGCAAGAAGTCCTAACTTGATGCTAGTAAAAAACCAGTACTTTATACATATTGTATAGCTCACAGGCATAGTACATTCACCTTCTTCTGTGGCTTCCAAGCCTTCTGAAACTCTTGAGGTATGACAGAAGGCACTGGCTTAGCATCTTCTTAGTGTGAGATCTTGGAGACTGCTAATTAAAGAGATGTCAGGACACTAAACCCCTGAGCATTCTTAGCTCATAAATCCTAATGGAATCATTTTAGCATTTTAAACTAACCAATTAATTCTTAGACCTTATAAAATTGTCTGTTGTATAGATATGTATACCTGTATGTTCTCTCCTTCATTCACAGTATATGTACTCTACTATACAGACAAAAATTTCCATTGAAACTTAATATGAGGAATTCCACTTAGATACTTAGCCCACATTATACACGTGCACAGATGTACACACGTGTATTTATAAGAGGTACTTAAGCAGAGGAAAACAGAATGTTCCAGAGAGAATTTTTAAATTGCAAAAATTACTTTTTCTCAAAATAGTCAGGAGATGATTGAAATTGGATTACTAAAAGTAAATAATTATGAAGCTATACATGCATAAAATAGGTGAAATCCTAAAGACCTTATAAAAGTCTGAGCTTGCTCAAGTGATTTACCCAGGTGAAGATGAAGTAAAAGAATTAGAATTTGAATCAGCACAGCCAGATATGATTTTTTTTTTCCAAAAATAGATAGCCTAAAGGAAAAAGTAAAATTAGAAAATGGCTTGAATTTAAATTGAGTTCAGGAGACAGTAAAATTTTTACTCTATAAGCATAAATAAACAGACAGGGTCCTGCAAGTAATGCAGTTTCTTTATGCCTTCTTCAGAAAAAGTGGGAGATCTCTGCTCTCTTAAATAGCAGAAAAATGGTAATAACTGACAGATAGCAGGCACAGAGGGAATCTTGAGTCTGGTTGTAGCTTTTTAACATGTTTGAAGTTTCCTACCATCAGAAGTTCAGCATTACTCACATGAATAGAAAAAGAATGATGAAAACTGTGTTGAATTTTAGGAGAAAACACCCCAGGGCTACGTGAGCGAGAAGGCTGTGTTTAAGTTGAGTGCCAAGTATGACAGCAAACGATCTGTGTTCATTGAAACAGATCTGAATTTCAGCACAGTAGGAGGGCTGCAGTACAATTAATCTTATTTCTATTTGTGGCATCCACAGTGATAAGAAGCAGAAAGAGATTCTTGGTATAAGAAAAATAGACCATATACCCTTTGACAATTCTTAATTTGAAAAGAGTAATTGTCAAAGTACAACTTTGTCTGCCAGAGGCCACAGTGTGTCAACATTCATTTTTATCAACAGATCTAAAAGAATCAACATGGGCAACTGACACTGATCCTCTCATGCACAAAGAACAGGTCAGTGATTGGTGTGTAATGGCAGCTAACTCAGTACATTAGTTTTTCCTCTGACTGTGATAAGAAATGCTCTATAAGACACTAATTTTTGCCAGACTGCAGTTGCCATAAAGATTTAAAAATGCATATGAAAATCAGCACAGTATGGACAAATTCTGGGCTGGTTCCTTTTCTCTGGCAGGGTTACTTACCCCAGCAACCTGGGGGACAGCATAGGACCTTCACTGGTGGGCCTATGAGGTTGCAGTACCTTCTTTACAGGTATGAACTAACTTTGTGGCAGGACTGTGCAACTGCAACAGCAAGATGTCCTCACCACTGTATGCATGTACAGTTCACAAGAAAACAGCAGAAGAAATGCACATATATCTTAGTCTTTGAATAGTTTCATGATCTGATCATTACATTTAAAAGCAATAGAGACTTGAAAAGAATTTTATATGTATTTACACAGAGAGTTGAATTATTTCTCTTTATCTGTCATCTTTCTAATTTCTAGCTCAAAACTTTTCATACTGCTCTTTAAAAAAGAGGATGTTGAAGAGCTCCAATGAAATTGTGTGAAGGAATAGTATCATTTTTTTGCATTATTTGTTCAGTCATGCTTACTGACTTTGAAATGTTCTATATAGTAGTTTCTCCAAAGTAGAAAGGATCTATAGAGGATCTGTCTCATGCCCAACTAAAACATTGTAAAATTATCTTCTATATAAGATTTACACATTCATCTTTATCACATGTGAGAAACCAGCTTTACAAACATTAGTTGTTCTTTATATTGTGATTACATTAATTCTATGAAATAGAGCAGCCTGTCACTCTCTGGAGGGAGAGTAAGTAAAGATAGGCAACCTGACCAAGTTACACTGTTTTCTTTGCGGGCAGGGGAGTTGGTGGGTTAACATTTTTGTAAGCTAACAATTTTATTATCATGTGTACCCGTTTTTTTCAATATGCAAGATCACCTAAAATGCTTATCATGGTTCCACCAAATATCCCTCATGCCCAGCTGTTTTTACAATTATAAATTACACTATTTGTACTTTGAGGTAACAAATAAAGATCATATTTTAATTAGGCACTACTGTAAGATGATAAATCTTTCTTTGTAACAAAATATTTCAGATGTAGGTGGGTTGTCCTATAATCATTCTTAAATCATCAAATAATTCCTTTTTTTTTCTTCTTAATTTAGATTCACTTTTACAATTGCACTCTTGCTCTGTAAAGTGTTTGTGAAATGACATGGAAAGAAGTATCAGAAACCAATAGAAGCTCTTTATGAGGGTAAAAGGTTCTTTATGAGCCTATCCAGCTTATGAGGACTGGCAGAGAGAGTTGAGGTTGTTTAGCCTGGAGAAGGGAAGGCTGCGGGGAGACCTTGTAGCTGCCTTCCAGTACTTAAAGGGTCCTACAGGAAAGATGGGGAGGGACTCTTTATCAGGGAGTGTAGTGATAGGACAAGGGGTAATGGCCTTAAACTGAAAGAGGGTTGATTTAGATTAGGTATTAGGAAGAAATTTTTTACTGTGAGTATGGTGAGGCACTGGAACAGGTTGCCCAGAGAGGGAGTGGATGCCCCATCCCTGGAAGTGTTCAAGGCCAGGCTGGATGGGGCTTTGAGCAACCTGGTCTAGTGGAAGGTGTCCCTGCCCATGGCAGAGGGGTTGGAACTAGGTGATCTTTGAGGTCCCTTCCAACCCAAATCATTGAATGGTTCTATGATTCTATGAAGTTTATGTCTGGAAGACAGTTAAGTTGGCTTTTTTTCAACAACTGCTGTATATTGTCATGTTATGTTTCATCGTGAAGTCTATGTACACATTGATTAATCATGAATAATGAAGACCAACCAAGAAGTTGAAGTGATTTGATAGAAATTTAAATGTAGTTTGGTACATAAATGTGTCTTACATTTATGGAAGTCCACATTTTAGCATTAGGGAAATACTGTGTATTTGTATTTATGCATTTTTGTTTCTCTCATATTAGTATTTTAATGAATTTTTTAATTAGACCATTTAAACATTTTGGAGCACTAGTGTTGTAATGAATCTTGTATCTGTGCTGGAATAAGACATTTATTTTCTGTTCTATCTCCTTTACTCTTCTTATTTTCCACACTATCGAATATTTTATCTTTAGTAATCCTAATTCACATTTGTATGTAAGTTTATTATAAGAAACTATACCAAAAAATTATTTCACATTTCTGGCACTTTCAAACATGATTTTGCTATCATCTTTCCTAGCAATTTTTTAATAAGATCACCTGTTAAGAAAATACATTTTAATGTAGGATCCGTTACATACATGGAGGTTTAACACTGGAAACTAACCTTGTTCAGTCATTTTCACTGCACTTTTAAAGGCAAAAATAATATGCATTTGGCTTTGATTCTTTTCCATTCTGAGGCTGTTTGATTTTAAAAAACAGATAAGCAGGGTGCTATATTTTTCAAATTGTTTTAATTTCAGAGAACATCAGAAATATGTGTGCTTTCTGATTTTAATACATATGATGTCATTTGCCTTTGACGTTCATAGTTACTACCAGAAATCAAACTATTTATGGAGTACTTCTTAGTAGTAGACCATTCCTGAGCCCTTGTGATACATGGAAACTCCTAAGAAGGATAACTGACAGACATGGTTATTTAAATAGATTCAAGCAGCACGTAAATGTCAAAGGTATTTATAAGGTTTCCCAGTTCAGCTCAGTGTTTGTATCTGAGCACCTCTGTCCATTTAGATAGCAGTTAATGTGGTTCATTCAGTTAAGATCTTCTGAAGAAGCACAGATCAGATGTGTTTATTTCAATTGCATGGCTTTTGAGGTGGATAATTTTGTGGCCACTGTCTGGATATTGTAGACTCATATGTATAATCCAAGAAATTAATATTGAGAAATATTATTTATTTTTTCCTAAATGGTTAGGTTGTGAGAATGGATTCTGTAGGTATCTACAACAGGTACTGTGTGCCCCTAACACAGCCAGGTTTTGGCACTGAAATGTTTTGGTGTCACTGATCTGTTATGTTTTGGGGACCTTTATAAACAACTTCAACTTTTATGTTTCTTTTAAAATAATTTTCTGTCCCTTGTCTTACAAAAGTAATCTTAAAAATGTAAACACTGAAGATAGTAAATTAGCTACTTTTTCCATACAGCTGCAAATTTTAATGGTCCCTTAAAACTGCCAATGATTAGCTCTGGGGGTTAATGAAATAAGTAGTCAACAGAGATTTTAGATTCTAGGGGAGATTTCCTGAAGTAAATGGCCAGTCTATCATGAAGGGGTTAACCTGGGTTGCCAGATGCGCTGTAGCTTTGACCATGAGCATGGGTTTCTTGGTAGTTTGGTATGAATTTTAGTATACAGACTGAGCAAAGGACAGCAGCCTTTTAATCTCATGCACTCTCACATTTACTCCGATGTGATCTTAGGTTACCTGACCATTTTTAATTACTGAGAATATTGCTCAGCACCACTGAGAGAGGTCTGACAGTCTTCTTCATACCCTCCTGCCAGATATTTATACACTTGATAAGATCCCCCTGAGCCTCCTTTTCAGGCTGAACAGGCCCAGCTCTCTCAGCCTCTCCTTTTGTCAGATTCTCTTACTGCTCAATGATCTGCATGGCTTTTTGTTGGACTCACTCCAGTATGTCCATGTCTTTCATCATTCATAGTTTAAAGCCCTCCTCACTGGGCTGGCTAGCCTGTTGGCAAAATTTACATCTTTGTTTCAAGTTGTTTCCATTTCAGTTATATATCTAGAAAACCGATTCAAAATCAGTCCTCAGAAAGGTTTGCTAAAGAGAATAAGGGTACCATTTTAAACTAGGTTTGTTTAAATATTGTTTATAAAAGAGTTCAATATAATTTTACTCCTTAAGCAGAATGTCACGTCAATAAATTACAAAAACAGGTAGCGCACAGGCTGGCATGGTGCAAAGGCCAATCTTTTCAATTCCATTCTGTCCTTGACCTCTGTACTCAGACTGCCACCAAGGGGAACAGTTGTGGTGGTGACAGTGTACATAGTTGTCCCTTACAAAGTACATGGAGCTCCTTGGCTCCGCTCATGCCACTTGTCGCTTGTTAATAGGAGTCTGGCTCCACAGGGCAGTGGCTACGCTTGGATCTACTGCTCTGTGCACACAGCAGTCATTCATTCCCCTGCAAAATCTGCCTTTAAGAGTTTAATGGATACCCATGTTTGTGAATGGCACTCTATAAATAAATAACCATAAGACAGCAAAAAGCCTTTCAATCTATGTGCAGTCTGGCTGGAAATGGATGCTCCATTTCCTATTACCAGTTCTTTGAGCCAACTTTCTCCTAAGAGCTAAGCTTATTCTTGTGACCACAAATAAAATTCTGGTTCTTTTAATATTTAAACCTTCAATGTTGCAGTGTTAAAAATGTTTTAAATAG
Source organism: Haliaeetus leucocephalus (assembly GCF_000737465.1). Lineage (NCBI taxonomy): Eukaryota > Metazoa > Chordata > Aves > Accipitriformes > Accipitridae > Haliaeetus > Haliaeetus leucocephalus. Next base: position 13,398,837 of record NW_010972620.1, on the reverse strand, counting down.
TAATTTGACTGTTGTTTCTTCCTTTTTATTATAAAGACATAAATGAAACGAAAATAGCTCCCACAATGAAAGCTTTTTTCTGCCATTCCTTTGAAAATTGACCTTTTCTGTGTATTTTCTGTTGCTATTCCTAATGGAAAATATTGCAAAATTTTACAGGCTATTAATGTAAAAAATATTTCAATCACAGAATCACTGCCAGAAGTTAGCCCCTTTTTTGGCCTCTTGGCAAAATTCAAATGTAGAAGACTTTTTTCCCACTTAAATTAAACATGGTTCCAAAAGATACATATTGACTTTTAAAAAACTTTCTATAATACTCAAAATATGCTTCCAGCTTCGAACATTGGAATGGAAAGTCATATATGAAATTTATCAAGCTTGGTGTTGAACTTAGCACAAGTTTTGTAAATGTATGCTTTACATTAGAGGTTATTTGCATGTTTATGTGTTATCAATATTTTAGTAATTCTTTTAAGTTTAATTGTCTGAGCCTTCCCAGGACCCAGCAATCATTTCATGCCATTGACTTGATCTATGCACAGTGCTCTCAGAATCAGTTGAAATCCTGGCCCAAATTCTGTTCCTTTCTCTTTTCTTGAGAAGTACAAATCTGCAAGGGGTATATCCAGGTTCCAAGGATCTGAATGAGGATCACTTGCTGGCATCATTTCTCGACCAAACCCATAGCCCAAGTCAATCCAAATTATGATTAACTGAGGCAAAGTTTGTACTGTTTATGAGTTTACATAGTTGTGCTGGCATAGCTACGTCTGTTAGGACTGAGAAAAAATTCACCCTTGAATTGCCATAACAATGCTAGTCTGCCAGCAACCTTCCATCTCTCCTCCAATGCACTCCCAATCTAGATGTAACTGACAACAGAGGAGCCTTTTTGCCTAAAAAGCTTGTCTCATTGAACCAAAGAAGTGCTTTAGCTGTACCTGTGAAAGGACTTCATTAATGTAAACTGTGTCTCAGGTAGGCAGAGCTGAAAGTATAAGCTAAACCAGAAGAGGCATATAGCCAAGCTTTTACTATGTCACCTTCAAATTGTACTGACTTGCCCAGGTCCTCTTCTGCAGTTGTTGAAATCTGACTGGGAAATACTGGTGTGACTTCACTGTAGATGTGCTCCCACAAATCCACAATGATAACAGTTCAAAATAAGAGTTTTCTCAGGCATTGCATAGAGTTTGTAGAGATCCCAGACTTGAGGAGTGGAATGATTTAGAAGTTAGAATTACTAAGTCTCTGCCAGGCACCTCCACCGGTACAAGTTGCCAAACATCGCAGAAATCAGTGGAGGCACACAAAGGAATGTTGTGCTGTGGCTAATACAAAATTATATGTTTCTGATTTATTTTTCTTGCTGACCTCAGATTAATTTAAGAGACTGTAATGGCTCTTGCACATATTTAGAACTGATCTTACTAAAAATTATTAACAGAAGTAAATTTTTGTTTCAGTGAAGCCTGGATTGGCCTCCTGTCTGTAAAACTGCTGAGGGCAACATGCAGTAAGTATGATGGGACTATTGACTAGATTTTCAGAGGTGGTCAAATCTCATCAGGTTTTGATTCATTTGGACGAGTGACTGTAGACTCCTTTGAAAACTTCTGCCATAGAATTTTTATGGATAATTATGTTATCGACAAAATTTTATAGGAGTAGTTTTGAACCTGGAAGAACCTCTCTGGGAATATAAAACAGTATACAGATTTTTGAAGAAGACAAACTTAGGAGAAATAATAGTGTTTCACAAACTGGCAGAGAATAAAGAAATATTTTTTTCTTTGGTATTAAAGAAAGTAATAGATTTAAAGCTTATAAATTAAGCTATAATCCCTCTTCTTACTATCAGTCATGTGAGACACTGAACAAAGAAAATCCATGTTGATTTTGATCTTGTAAATATGATGAATTCATATATTAAGACTAGTGAGTGTTTTGTAAAAGTTTTGTAAAAATGCATATATATACCTGGTATCACCATTGCCAGAGGTTGGCACAAGGTTCTAAAAGCCACCAGAGGGATATAGATTGTTGTTTCTCTTCAGTCTCTGCAGGAATTAGCAAACTTGAAAATCTCAGTTTAAAAATGGAAACGTTGGCTTATTGAAAGACTACTGTTGAAAGTTCCAGGACAATTAATATGCATCAAACTTTCTGGTTACCCGTGTTAAATATGTTCTTTATTCCAAATAGAAGCTTAATATTAAACATAATGGAATTTTTAGTGTCTGAAGTAACCCAGGGAATCAAAGGCTTCAGCACAGACTTGGAACAGCCCTGAGCATTTGATGTTTGAGAAAGTGAACAAAAATATACTCTCTATGCAAAAAAAGAAACCAACACAAAGCAGAAAAGGAAGATAAATCAAACAGACTATGCCACTGTTTGCATTACAGATTAAAAAGATTTTAAATGGCAGCAACAGTAAAAAGTTTAATATTTTTATGAATATATGAAAGGAATAGAATGCTAAAGTAAATTTCTGGGAAAGGCCATGCTGAATAAATTGTTTTAATTCTGTACATCAGCTACTATTGAAGCATTTTTTATACTACATTGGTATCTCCATATTTAAATTATATTTTTGCTTAATTCTTAAAGTAACAAACACAGACCTTTCAACAAGCAGGCTTCTGCCTTTATTCTTTCAAAATCGTGAGGTGAAAAAAGTAGGTGAGTTAGTTCTCTTGGTAACAATCATTCCTATCCTGCTCTGGTTACATGTCTAGAAAATAATTAACGGGTTTTCTCTAATGCTTCCTAAAGATGTTGAAACTATAGAACAAATATTGACTGAGAGGCAGCAAAACTTGCCTGGACAGGAGAAAACAATAATGCTTTATATAACTGAAAATGGTTTGCCAAAAACAGAAGGGAAATTCTGGAAGGTCTGATTTAAAATTGATGTCAAAAGAGCCAGATGTGGTATGTACATGCACTCGGGTATTTGCAGGCCACACATACATCCTGCTACCTTTGCAGTACCACACAAAGGTGCTCTTTTGCCTTCCTGAAGATTTGCAGGGCCCCAGTTCCTCTCTCTGGGAGCCACTCATGAGATGGTTTAGCACCCAAGCCAGCCTTTGGGAAGCAAGAGGGAACAAGTCATGAGGACCTGAAGAGGTTCTGGCAGTACCAGGCTTTCAGAAACTTGAGCAGAAACTTGCAAGTATGATGTTTGCCACTGTTTATCAGGAGAAGACAGGAAAAGGATTTGGGGGGGAGGTGGAGGAAACAAGTCTGCACCTTGTAACTGGGTTGAGCACATTGGGTAATAAGGACTTTGGACTGCAGTGTGTAAAATCACAGAGGAGGTGAAGGCAGCTCATCCTCCCCCGTGCAAAGATGGGGTGCCTCTCTTTTTCCTTTGTTCTCCGCACACATGTGCACACCCCTTCCCCCAGGTGTAAGCTCTGCCTTTGGGTTAGCAAAACCAAAAAGAGGCAATTCATCCTAGCGCCTGCTTGGCTGCAGGTCAGGGTCAAAGACCACGTGAGCCCATGGGTGTTATGCAAGAGGCTGTTATGAAGGGGCCCCAGCCTGCAGCTTGCATCAACCCACCTCCCTACTCCCCCTCCAATGCTGGCTTTGTACCTCAGGGGGTTGCGAAAGCCCCAGGACTACATAAAGCATTCCCTGTCTGGGCACCCTGCCACTGCCATCAACATTTGGGCTCTCAAGAGGCCACAGGGACCGGCACTGCCTGTAAGGGACCCTCCTGTGGTGGGCTGGGGATGACCAGGTGCCTCGCCTGTGCATGCATCAGGGAAAGCCGCAGGATGCCCTGGGGACCTGTCAGGGCAGCCTTCCTCCCTTCCTCGCTTGTGTGACAGATCCTGTTTCTGATGCTATTCTCTGTTTGCTGTTGCTGCAGGGACGGGATGGCCCACACGGAGAGAGCTCTGCCCTGGCTGCTGCTGGCGCTGGCCTTGCTGGGCAGCAGCACAGCAGAGCGGGACTGCCGAGTAAGCAGCTTCAAAGTCATGGAGAACTTCGACAAGACCAGGGTAAATCTTCTTTCTCTCCCGGATCTGTGGTGTCTTGCCTAGCTCCTCTTCCCAGGCTACAAAATCTGGCATTCAGTAACACCAGTGTGTTCACATTTTCACTTGAAATCACAGACTGCAATACTGAGAAACAGCAGAAGTGTGTGATGTTGCCCACACCTCCACAGATGCTGGTTCCTGATGCATCTGACAAAGGAATACTGCAGAAACTGAGGTTTAGCAGACTGGTCTCAAACTGTATGGTCTAAACAAAAGGAGTGTAGTGATTTGGTTGTTTCTATGAAAGTTAATACTCTGGTGTTTTCAGACATCATTGCAAGGAAAGAACATTTATATATAGGTCTGTCAAGATCTGCCAGTTGTTATCCTCTTCCCACCAAATTTTGTATTCTAAATACTGGAGAACTGCAGATACAAATAAGATACCAAAAAATGTCAATTCTTTCACAAACCCTTGCTGCACTAGGACATACTGGTGGGTTTATGCTGTTGGAACAGCTAGATTTTGTTTCTTAGGTACAACTTTGAGGCATGGTGTCAAAGATCTGCATGTCCTCCCCTCTGTCACCTCCCCTAATTTGTAATGTCTCTTTGTAATGTTTTCCATACTTCTAGTTCTAACTGCAGCCTTTGTTATTTCCTTGCAGTACAGTGGCACCTGGTATGCCATGGCAAAAAAAGATCCTGAGGGGCTGTTTCTGCAGGACAACGTGGTAGCCCAGTTCACCGTAGATGAGAATGGACAAATGAGTGCCACTGCAAAGGGCAGAGTCAGACTCTTCAAGTAAGCTGTTTGCAGTCTTCCTCTTGTTCCATTTCACTAAGCTTCTGCTGCACTTATTGGTGCTCTAATCCTACCTGCTATCCCTGCACTAGTCAGTCACACGGAATCTGTGCTGTTAGGTTTGAATGTGATGGTTTTTTTCCCTCTGGCTACAGTAACTGGGATGTCTGTGCTGACATGATTGGCTCTTTCACTGACACAGAGGATCCTGCCAAGTTCAAGATGAAGTACTGGGGTGTTGCCTCTTTTCTGCAGAAAGGAAGTGAGTACTTACCTATAGAAGATGCAGAAGTACTTGGGAGCCTAGTTATGTTGTGTGACCATGCTGGGGAAGGAAAAAGTAGTGTTGGATTTCTGAAACACACTTAAAATACGTAATAACTATCATACAGCAAAGCCTTAATGTGAACAAGGTGATCACAATTTTTTATATGGGACAACTGGTTGGCTTTCTTGAAACAAGTGAAGACCAGGCCTTCGTATATCTTTGTATTTCTTTTGTTTGTTACCCAACGATATAATTGAAGGTCACTGTTTGGAAAGAAATGAAAGGCAGATGAAGTATTTTAAGTCTTGTTTTAGTTCAGAACTCAGTTACCAGATGCTTCTGTTCTCTCTGAAAAGCCTAACATCAGACTTGGCCGAGCAGGAAAGAGGATTTTGCAACTGTTAGTTTGCTTGGTCTTATGTCTGAAAATGTAGAGATTTATCTGTTTTAAGAAACAAATATGATCCAGTATATATATATATATATTCATATTTTTCTGTCATCTGCCACACCCTACACAAAATTAGTTTACTGAGCCAAGTAGAGATTCAGACACTTGTAGCTCAAGACATTTCCATGGATTGTTTCCAAGAGAAGCAGGTGGAATTTGGAAGTGATTGGAGCTCCACTGTCTCCAAAGATACAGTTACAAAGAATGCTTTGGATGCCAATTGCTCTTTAATCGTTGCCAAATCTCCTCACAGCATGCTGTTGAATCATGTTTTCAGGGATACTTCAGATTGCTGGCTGACCCCAGATTCTACCTTTCTAAAAACTAGTCACCACCCACAGGAGAGATGGGGAAGAGAACATACAGTGTTGCCTTCACCAGCGCACACGTAGTGCAAGGAAGGATCTTTTGCTCTAGGAGAGGAAGCTGCAGAGATGACGCTTTTTCCTGCAAACACCTAGGTTCACTTCTGTTAGCACAGGGTGTCAGTGTGACCAGGTATTTATCAGATTACCTAGCTAAATAGTTAAGAATTCTCTAAAATTTTAACTGCATTTTGAGAAGAGGGTTTATGCTAGAGTTTGTAGCAAATACACTTCTAACACATGTGGAAACTTCATGATAATCTTTTTCCTTAAAAATACAGTTTAAGTAACATCCCTGGTAGGAAAATAGTTATGGTCTTGAGTAATCTGGAGCATGACTAGAACGACCAAGAGCACATTTGGCTTCTCTGGTTTTTTAACTATTTTCTGTCTGACTGTTCCCCTTTTTTGGTGAAAATAAGAAAACTTCCTTTGTACTTCATGGTAGCTACTGTAATACATGGTTCTTTTTTGTGTTTGTTGCCACATTTTATAATGATGTTCAGGCATGGATTTACAAGGCATTTATTAGCACTTCTTTATGTTGCTTTTGTTCTGTGCCCATGTTAGAGGAGAAGCAGTGGTGCCAACCATTTCCTCTTCTCTCCATCACTGTCCTGGATAAATATGCTTATTTAAAAAAAACCAAAACCAAAAACAAAACTCCCCCCAAAACATGGAATTAAATACTAAACACAGGAATAAACTAAGAGCTAATCTGTTATCATTTATACCAATCTTCATTGTATTATTTTCTTCACAGAGTTATGGCAGCAATCTCTTTAGATTTACTAGATTTTACTTGTGTCTCTAACACCTTTGCTTCTTTGCTATGCTTTCTTCCAGATGATGATCACTGGGTAGTGGACACAGATTATGATACGTATGCTCTTCATTACTCCTGCCGCCAACTAAATGAAGATGGCACTTGTGCTGATAGCTATTCCTTTGTGTTCTCCCGAGACCCCAAGGGATTGCCTCCAGAGGCACAGAAAATTGTCAGACAAAGGCAGATAGACCTCTGCTTGGACAGAAAATACAGAGTTATTGTTCATAATGGTAAGAACATTTTTTTCTGAAGAATTTTATTCCAGGGTTTAATGACTAAAGCACTAGGAGTCTCTTGCTCATTAAATAGCAAATGCATGAAGTCTTTTACTTAGTGGCTGTCATACTGTCTTTTGAAAACTGGAGCTTGTAGTAAGTTATTTCCAACTTTTATTTCCCTTATCTGAAGGAGACCTAAGGTGTATAGCTTTTTATGCAGCATATCACATCAGCTGAAACAATAATTAGAGGAAGTTGTAAAACAATTAAATCAATGTAGTATGAGTAAACATAGTAAGAAGAAACTTCATAGTTGCTGTAGAAAGAAATTGTGTCTCTTTAATCAGAACTCTTTGCCTTTCTCAACAAAATAGTTGTTGAAAGGAATATAATGTATTTTCAAAAACTTCTTTGAATAATTCTTCATAAAAGGCTTTTAAGGAATATCAGAAGTCTTAGAAAGGATACCTTATAGCAGACCCTTTCTCACAGGTCCTCATGCCAACTGTTTCACAAAGGGTTGTGGGACACACCCCTCATACTGGAAGTATGACCCTATATTGAGTCATACAGTCAGGCTGAGCTTGCAGCACAGGGAAGGATAAAAATTAGCTCACTTGTGCTCAAATACATTAGAAAAAAACAAATGGTAATTTCTGCTACTTTAATCAATGATCTAGAAGAAAATGTAATATACTTACTAATAAAGATTACACCCAGAGTTGGGAATAGTAAAGAATGAAGAAGACAGATTAGAATATTTAGGACAAATAAAACAGTGATGTACCTGTCCCTGTCCCCAACCTTGCATTCTGGAAAACACAATATCTACAGAAGATGTGACTGGTGAATCAGCTTAATGTGAACTCCCAATGTAATGCTGTGACCAAAAGAGTTAATGTGATTCTTGGATGCATAAACCAAGGATGCAAAAGATTAATTTACAGACTCATATGAGACTGTTGTGCTTGGCATAGGTCTGCTTGCTATGTCATTTGATGATAATCATAACTGGAAGGGGTACCAAGGATGAATTAGAAGTTTCAAAGAAGAGCAGAGAAAAAATTGAGAGTTTGTAAAATGTGTCCTCTGGTGAGTGCTTCAAAGACCTCAGTCTTTTCTCATCAGAAAGAGGTTAAAGGCTGACCTGAGCAAAGTCTGTGCTTGCCCACACAAGCAATTGGAATTGGATAATAAGGGACTTGCAAACATAAGAATAATAAATTAAAATGGATGGAACTTTAAACTGGACACATTCAGAGCAGAAATAAATAGCCATTTGTTTAACTCCAAAGGTCATTAACCTTTGGAACAGTTTACCAAGAGCTGTTCTATGTTCTTCATCACTGAAATCTGTAAATCAAGATTAAAGGCTTTTCTAAATGACATGTTAGAATAAACTGGGATTGACTGAAGGAACTTTTGTGTATTATAAAGAAAGTCAGAACAGATGAGCACAGTCAGCTCTTGTGGCTCTATTACTTGTTCATCTGATCTATAAACAGAGAGTAATATATTGCCATGTTGTAAAGTAGGTATGCTGATAACAGGGTGCCTGAAAGATCTGCTAAGGTAGGTGGTGTTTAGAATACTGATTAGTGACCTGGAAAAAGTGCCTGACAACAGTGAAAATAGAAATTTTGTCTTGAAGGAGAATTTGGAGACAACATAAAAGACAGTTGAGATTTAAGGCAGTCAAGACTAAAAGACATCATAAATGCAAATGAAATTGGCTTTTGTGAATGATGTGTATGATTGCATAAAGGGTAGGATAGAAAAGAAACTGTCATTATATATATTGATGATACTTTGTTTTGAATGCTGCATTCACTGCTCTTCAAACGAAATGCAGCAAGAATAAAAATTTCTGAAGATAAGGAAAAAAAGACATTATTAGGGATGTTTTTGTATTAAATCTAAGATAAAGTGTAGATATACAGCTGTTGTGCTGTGACTTTGAGAGGTGTGTGCTATGGTGGTTCCTTGCATTTCTGTCAAACCCAGAGAAAGTACTATCCCACTGTAAAATCAGAATATTGGGCTAGTCCAAGTACTGGTCTGATTCAGCATGGTGGAATCTGTGTTTCTATTATTTCTACACTATATGAGGCTTGCAAGGCAATAAATGTATTGTCAATCTTTGCAAGAAAGTATAAACCAAAAAGAAAAATTGAATATATTCATTTATTCATAATTTGTTATATAACTTTTTCAAATATCTCAGAACTTCTATATAATAGAATGCTTGTGTTTTTTCCACAGAGTATAGAACCAATAATGTAATTTTAAAATAAAAGCTCAGAATGTCTTTTGAAAGTTAAATATTCTTTGACTTCCTAACCTTAATTTAAAAGTTGATCATGCTGCCTCTAGTCTGTTACAGAAATATCAAATCTACCAAGTTGCACCAAGTGCTGTATTCTTTGTCTGCTATCCTAATTTATATTCAGATGTTAGGCACTGAGTGCAGTGTCTGATAAGACTGTGTGAGTTCCATACTGTTTGTAAATGAAAAATAGTAGCCCGAGTCCTTAATACTATCAGCTTTTTATTGAGGATTATGCCAGAGTTTATCTTTATGAGCCCAGCACCAAAGCATAAATGAAACTTAAAGCCAGCAATTTGCATTTTCCACTTACTGTGATCAGGACCTGTAATTACCATAGTGTTAGTTGATTCTGAATTCTCCAGTATCACTAAGCCAAAGTTCCTGCAAAGCAAGTACATTTGGGAATGAGAGAACGATTGTGAGCTAAACTGAAAAAAAAATCTATTGAAAGCTTTATATCAGAAACTCTTACAAAATTCACTTAATTCCTTATGTGGGGATTGGAAGCCTTGCTACTTTAGTTTTAATTCTGCTATTAAGAGCTACAGAATTAGTAGCAAAAAAAAGCCAACTTCGGTTATCTGTACTGACCTGCATTCCATTGTTATTGTGGTAAAATTCTGACTGACGTCAATAGATGCTGCAAGAACAGGCTTGTATCTGTTTCTAATTGTGCATACTCTGCCTATGTCTTGAAGCTAATTTTTTTTTTCCCAAAGATTTTTCATTAACTTTTTACATTAATACTGTACTCAAGTTAAGTTCCCTCCAAACACTAATAGATGTACAAAACTTATCTTGATGAAAAAAAAAAAATTCTAAAATATCTGGTTCTTTAAGGCAAAAGAGAAGCCTAGGAAATTACGAGGGTTTTGGTTGTAACTTACATTGCATTTCTGATGGTAGCTCCTTTCCAAATATGGATGAAGCTATGATACACTTAGTCTCTTGCTTTAAGTTATGCAATGTGAGTGTGGATATCACAGTGGGACTACTTGTAAATACAATATGATGTCATGTTAGTAGAGCTGAGAGCTGAATCTGCTGTTAGTATTTGCTAGAAGCAAAAATTGTGAATTAAAGAGTGGTATGTTCCTTCAGCTAATTTACTATTGCCATTAGAAGTTTTGGAGGTCAGGAGATCCTTATTTTGTTGAAAGACACTCTTAAATTAATAATCTTTAAAAGGCAAGTAATTTGAAGCTTGTTAAATAAATAACTCTTTTATCATTGATCTATCCAGTACCTTGTTTGCTGAAGTATTAAAATGCTCAGGACAGGTAGATGAATTCCTGTTTTGTTCCAAGTTGAAAATTCTTTGGAATTATAAACTGCAGAGCAAGGTATTGGCATGATCATTACAAGTAACAGACTGCTGGGCTCAAGAGCATTTTAAAGAAATTAGATATGTATGCATTTAAAATTTGGTGAAAGTTTGTATATTTTAATTTTGTCTAGTGTGGTTGAAAAATAATTTTTTTTGTGTGTGTGTTTCAGGATTTTGCTCTTAAGGAGATCCAAAACTATGGAAAGAAACCATGTAACAGCACCATGGATGTAAAGTTAACACATTGATTGGGTGTTCTCTTGAAAACCTTTTAAATGGCTTCATTTAGATTTTGAATATATTTATCTGAGCTGTATAGCTCACCTTGTTAATAAACCAATGAAACACTTCAATAAACTTGGATTACAGGGGATGCAAATTGTTTGTATGCAAATCTGTACATATGTAGACATTGGGTTTATTAGTAAACCATTATCTTAATTGCACTGTTTTGAGTTGGTGACAGATGGCAATAACTTAGAATTTAATCTTTCTTTTTTTTAGTGGTTTCAATTTCTGACTAAAAGAGTTTTAATTAAAAAAAAAAAAGAATATATGTATTTTAATTTCCTTTCAAACACAACATCATCTTTTTTGTAGGAAATATTGGAAATTGTTCCCAATAACATTTTAGAAAGGAGGAAGGAACTTCAGTGATCCTATGTATCACTGATTAACTTTATTACATGACTACTGAAGACATAAAAAATACACATCTTTTTAAAAGAACTATTTCACACAGGACAAGTAAACGTTTATTTATTTCTTCTTTATTTATAAATTAACAGGCATCATGTCCATATTTTTAATCTGAGATGGAACCAAACTGGTCATTCACTTGGTGATAATACATGTTTATCATCTTGTTTCCTGCACAAAATTGGTTAGTCTCCTCAAACCTATGTTCAGGCAGTCAGTTATCTAAGTGTATAATCAAATGCCTTATTTAAATGCGATTAAAAAAAAGAGCAGATACTTTCTGAGGATGTACACTTTCACTAGAAAGTTGATCTCTTAGTCAGTAGAAAATAAAGACTAAAAATCTATCAGGTGCCCTCTTGATATAGATTCACTGTAACTTCATTAAATTTAATGACATTTATGCCAACTGAAAATGTACCCTCATAGAAATTAATTCATCTGGTAAGTACTTATTTCAGCTATTTTACATTCACCAAGTTCACTGCCATATTCCTATTTATTTCAGTGTAAGTGGAGAATTCAATCCATTGGATTAAATTGTCCAAATCTTACTGAGGCAAAGCAGTGAAGTCAAGAGAATTTTACCTGCAGGAATTAAAAATACAGGTTTAACGTTTTTTTTCCTTCTCTGGCATATATACTATAACATAGTGACCTGTTCAACCTGGGATAGTGTAGATATTAACATCCAAAGTGTGGCACAGCTCAGACTTTAAATAATTATCTGGTAATGAAAGACAAATTTGGTTGTTCATGGTTACTTCTTCTTGCAGTGGTTTCTGTACCAGCCCCATGCCTTACAGGGTTCCCTGTACAACAGAGAAGAATTTCCTGACATTTACGTCTGAAATGGGCAACATTATACAAAATTGGATTGACAGCAGAGTTGGCAAAAGTGAATAATACTATCCAGAAGAAAACTGATGGCAAAATATTTAAATCTTGTTTGTAGTTCTGGACTAAAATTAAAAGAATAATTATTATAATTGGGCTCCACATGATGAAGAAAGAGATCATCAACACAAAGAGGGCTCGGAATAGTTTGTAGTCTTGCTGGGAAACACGAATCTGATGATTTTCTGAGTAGGCTAAACCAGCATTTAAACTCCTTCTTGATGCTTTTGTAATCTGCAGTAAAAGAGAAGAAAGTAACTTTCACTGAAAACTAGAAGAATTATTAATGCATTTTTACAAGTGTAAAAGTAAATCTTGGCACATGATGTTTCTGTTTTGAAAAGTGACTACAAGAAAGGCATTGAAGAATTCCATTTTTACTTTTTGTCAATGGTTCCATTTCAAACGTTCTCACTTTACTAACAATTTTTTTCCTCTCAGCGGTGAACTCACCTCAATATTAGTCAAGCTGGTTGTTCTCCTCATGGCTCTCTACCAGCCATAAATACTTTTCAGCATAAAACAGAGCCTTAATTACTCATGAAATCCCATTAACTTCAAATTATGACCTCATTTGTTCTGTCTAAATAAACCCATTGATTTTTTTCACAAATGCAAACTGGAACATAGTTAACAATCCTGTTGATGTGCAAGAAGGAATACAAACCAATTCTCTTACAGCCATGCTGATATTACAAGGTAGGTATTAGAAGGAGCATAAATTTATTACAGTAACTAAATCATGTTATGTTTTAAAAGTGAATGGGATTTTACGTAAAGTTTTGTGTAAACTTCTAGTTTTTCAGTCAGTAGTCAGAATTGCTTTCTATGGACTAACCTGAAATCTTACAGATCCTTTTGTCACTATGAAAATCTGTGTCTTGTAAAAGTACTGTCTGATGTAATAAACCAGACTATGGGTAGTTTGGGAATCTAGTATTCATGGGTGTGAATCATCTGTCATTAGGTAGAATATTGAATCCCAATGGCTTGCAGAAAACTCTAAATCTCATGCTCTACATCCCTGTCTTCATTGAAGTTGGCATAGCACAAATAAGTCTGTTACTTTCACATATCTGATGCAAATAAAATAAAATTGAAAGATTTAGAAAACAAACATTTATGCTAAATAATTGAGATGCCATTTTACCTCCTGCATGGGTAAAGAACAGGTATTTTCAAAAGTCTGGATCAATTTGCTGTCTAAGTAGGAAAGTCAAAAGGTGTAAGACTCTTCCTGCCACTTTTATGTGTGACATTTCCCTTCAGCAATAACCAAAGGAAGGATAACAGTAATACTACTAATACTTAATAGCTTCCTGGTTCAGCTTAGGATGAAAATGGTTGTATATATGTTGAGTAATTTGTCATTCTTTCTGCAGTTTTCTGGATTTGTCACAGAGATAGATGGCCTAGAATAAATATTCATTAAGAACTTAGACATCTACAAAAGATTTCAACAGAATGTAGGCGTATAAATCAAAACTCATGATCCAAACATGGGCTTCTCAGCAGCTGCTGAGCCTGAGAAGAGGACGGTCTCAGTAGCTGCTTCCCTGATTTAAAAAGGGCAGAGAATTCTGATGTTTTGGGCATGTAAAACTATTCCAGCCTGATGATCTTTTGCTGTACCCATTTGGAATCCAGAAACTAGGCTAACTCCTCCAAACAATCCAATCCAAGAGTTGTTCTTAGAGAGCACCTAACCTGCCTTAGTAAGAATGAAGGTTTCAGAAAATAAAAAAGGACTAATATCCACTTCTAATGTAAAAGTAGGAAAACCAAGTTCTGTACCCTCCTCAGCCTCCGCTGTTCAAAACAGCTACAGAATGTCCTCATTAGATACCTTTGTACCTGTCCCATAGAAGTACCCTCCATTTTTCCTGCTGGAGCCGCACAGCTTAGAACTAAGAATGCAAGAATAACCAGAACTGCAGTAAATAAGACGCAACTGCATCTTAAGGAAATGCTCAACTGAAATGGGGTGGCAGTGATACATTTTGGATCCTGTTTTGGTCTGCCTAGTACAAGGAATCTAGATACCTATCGTGGGCATCTGGACCACACGCTGAGAACCAGGAACTTAGAAGTCATGCATACACGAGTAGGTAACTTTCAGAACATGAACGTCTTTACTAGTTCCAGCCTCTTACCTAAGTCTTGCCTGAGAGGGGGAACAGTGCAAAAACAAGTAACTTAATTACAAATCATGGTTTCTAATCTGTCATTTTTGCCAGGCTTCTGGGAAGTGTTACGTAAAAATAATACTGAGTTTCAGATTAAATTGTGAAGTGTACATTTGTAGAGTATATTTTTTAACAAATTTGAGGTTTTATATCTGTAGTGAATCATCATCATCATAGATGCTATGTTATTTGAATACATGAATGCTTTGAACTGCTTCCAGCAACACTGAGCATTGTACTCTGTATGCACTGGCATCATGGAGCATTCTCACGAAGTGAGAGTGAATCTGCTCTTGGGAATGGCTCAGGGATTAAAACATTCTCCAGCTGAGTTCCGGTTGCTTCCTGGAGAGCTGTGTGAGAGAGAAGATTCAATTATAACAGACAGGATCCTGCCATGGGCCTCATTCCTTTTTCAGTTCAGGAGAAATGGTAACGCATCTTAGAATCCATGTTATCAAGTTGGAAAAGAAACATGAGCATGGCAGCATGGGGCTGTTTTATAATCCAGGATTCCAAACACTTTTTTGGGCTTATAGCTCCCTATGTGCCATTTTGTTCTCTAAATTCACCTGTTGTAATCTGGAGTCAGCAAGGACAAGAGGAATGCCATTCCTGTCCTGGTCTCTGACCAAGGACTGTGGCATTCCTTGGCCTGCAGGTTTTTGCAGTTCCTTCCAAGGGCTCAGACTCCCCACCGAGTTACTGTACGTTCTTTGGCTACAGCAAATATGAGGTTGCAAATGGCAAGTGCCTTACTTCACTAGAAGTTTACCTAATGCATTTACCTCAAGGTTATAATGAGCTTATAGAGTGTACAGAAACTAAGAGCTGACAATTTTGACTATGATATTAAGCCTGATCAATAGGTAAGTATATGTAAAGCCCAGATTCTAGGTCCTAGGTTCGTTGAAACATCTATGTGCAGCTCTGGTACTTGCACCCACAGCATGTGGGTGCTCAGCATTTCATCAGTTAATTCCATGCTCAATAATCTGTGTATTTTGAGATTCCTTTCCAAAACCTGTCATCTTCCTTACATATAGTACGAGAAATTTAATTACCTAATACAGGAATCAAGAATCTTTTGGGTGCAGTTGCTAAAAACTAGGCCTTGCAGTACCTAGTTTGAAGATTTCTAGCGCTTTCTCACTGTTTTTGAAAGAGAAAGAGGTGAGAAATAAGATGTTTTAAGAGGAATTTAGGTAACTAATATCATGCTTGCTAGAATATAGACTAAAACTCTGCCTGGTCTCCTGGCCTATATTTCAGCAGTTAAACAACATCCACTCAGAAAAAAAGTGGGAGCAGAGTGTTTAATTTACAGTTTTTGTTTCCAAAGTTTGAAATTGTGGAGGAGTAAGTGTAATCTAACGAGATCTGTATACTAAAAATGCATGCAGAAAATCAGTAGATCTAAAAGGGGATGGATTTTTTCTAGTCCTGCCTGTCTTTGCTTTCTTACAAATCCCTTGTGACTCTGGAGTTTAGGCTCAAGGAAAGCAACACCTAGTTTTTAGTTACTTCAAATACTTGACTCTTTTAGCATTTAGGAGATTGACAGTCTTTAAATATGAACAGCATGTAAATGGAGAATTGTATTAAATACTACATGTAAATGAAGACAAACTTTGTGTTGGGCTTCTGGTAATGTGCTGTTCAAGCATGTTCTTAGTTGAAACATATAGGCTGTTATGTACAGGTTGAAGAGCCTCATTTTATATCACATACTTACCATTTACTGAGCAAATTATGTCTATACCTTTTAGATGTATTTGTATTCAGTGACAATATGTTGATGCCTAGTGAGTTACTGTTTACTTTATTTTTTGTTCTACAACAAAATTTAAAGGAAAAACATACCTGTAAGATTTTGGAATAACTGATGACGATGACTAATCCTGGTATTAGAAAGAAAACAGTGGCAAAGGTCACATCCCAAACTATTTCTCCTGCAATGCTGGGCCAAAGCAAAGTGCAAATCTGAATCTCCTGTTTACAAATAAAGAAGAAAATTAACATTGTACCGTTATTTTTACTACAAAGTTGTCCTTATGTCCCTCTATGCCTACGGAGAAAATGGCTGCAGACTAAACCGAGCCTGTGAAACTTTCTACTCAAACAGAGCAGATGTTCAATTAATGTATTACTGCATGGTTTTAAAAGCCCATACAATTACAAATCGATGTGTTGCCCACAATCTAAACATTGCCATAAATTTCACATCAAATGCTAACGACAACTTTAAAATTGAAACTTACAGACCTTAAACTTAATCATGTATTTGAGTGCCGTGTTGGGTGTACTTTTGTACTCATTTCAAAATACTAGGCAGAAAAATCAGTGCACGGCCATTCCGTACAGAGGCTGCCGCATGCGCTGGGCAGCTGTCCCAGGACGCTGATCCCTCGGTAAGGTGGAAGTGTGCTGAAGAGGGGATTTCCGAGCCGCACTGGGGAACGCAAAAAAATCCCAGCGGACGCCCATTTCATCCCTAAAGGGAGGGCCCGCCGGCGGAGCGGGACGCGAGGGGACGGCGGCGCTGCCGACGGCGGCAGCGGGCGCGGGTCTCCCGGGCTGCCCTGCCGGGGGGAGCCCCCGCCGCTCCTCCGGGCACAACCTCGGCACCTGCCCGCAACGCGGAGCGCTGCCCGCTCCCCAGCAGCAGTCTCCCCTCGCTGACGGAGGCGGACGAGCCTTGCCCGCCTCCTGCCGCCTCCCGGCGCCCGCTCTCCCCCGGCGCCC
>NW_010972620.1:13238628-13381579 GCF_000737465.1 Haliaeetus leucocephalus | reverse complement strand
GCCGAGAGGGAGAGGATGACGACGGTGCCGCTGAGGCTCACCACGTAGAAGAGCATGTGGCAGACGACGTCGCCCAACACCCAGGACTCGGTCCAACGCACGGCGGCGATGAAGGGGATGGCGGTGATGAAGAGCAGGTCGGCGCAGAAGAGGTTGAGGACGAGGCAGTTGGAGGCGCACAGCCGGTGCCGCCGCCGCACCAGCAGGCAGATGCCCCAGACGTTTCCCGCCAAGGCCAGCAGGAAGATGGAGGCCAGGGCGGACGACTCGCCAATGCGCAGGGCCGTCACGTTGCGGCCCCTGAAGTCTGAGAAGAAGGGGAAGTAGGTCCTGTTCCCCCCCGGTGCGCCCCCGGACCCCGGCATGGGGGTGGCCGGTGGGCATGAGAGACCCACCGCGGGCAGCGGCGCCAGCCCTAGGGGAAGGGCTGCGCTCCCAACCACCACGGCGGCACCCGGGGTGCCCTCCCGGCACGGAGCAGGGGGCTGGCCGCCATCCCCCTCCCTCCTCTTCCTCCTGCCCCTGCCGCCAAGGGCTCGGCCGTGCCAGCCGGGCGGTTTATGGCCCTCGCGCTGGAGTGGAACAAGGAAGTGGGAGGGTAAACACGGTGCGGCTCGCACAAAGGCGAGGCCGCTGCGTGTGGGGAGGCAACGAGGGGCCGGGGGCGAGCGGGGCTGCCTGACGCCTGCCCAGGGAGGGTGTGGGTCAGCGCACTGGCACCTCCGTGCTGGGGGACCCAGGCCTGGCCACCTCCTCCAGCGCCGGGCCTGGTCTGCTCTGCTCTGCTCTACAGGCAGGCCCTCGGGGCGCCGGTGACCCGGGGAGGCCGCACAGGCTGCTGCCCTCCGCCAGGGGTGTGGGCCTGGCTTAAAACAGAGGGATGGCTGTCAGACCGCTCCGAGAGCTCTTCTCTGGAGCCCGGGATAACCAGCGCTGCTCTAAGGTAAAAAAGAGGAATTTACCTATCGCCTCGTGTCTTGGTAGTGGCGTTTGGAAACAGCGGTCCTGTGTGTTGCTTGTGCTAACTGTGGTCCGGTGTGGAGGGGAAGTGTCACTGTCTTGATTTCTGGGATCTGTTTAAGTTGATCCAGAGTCTTACCTGCCTGTATTATGAGTTCTTGCTGAAGAAGCCTGGTGAATTAAGGCATACCTAGAAAATACCCTCTGTTCCCTGGACTTCAATTCCTGAAAGCAGTTGCTCAAATTGTAAATGAAAGTAGGGCTTTCCGCTTACACACTTCATTGCAGATTATTTAGAAATGGACTGGGAGTGAAGTGCATAAATCATTACAGATGAGCAGATAATGCCTCATAAAAGAAGATAAAATGTTTTCATAAAGTATGTAAACAGCTGTATGACTTTGGATGGCTCTGGATGAATTTGTTTGACTGAGTGACAGTGTAGGTACTTCAGGGCGCAGTTACAGGCTTGGCTGTATGGAGCTACACCTTTTGATTAGGTGAGAGTTACTCCAAACCGATGTGCCAATGGGACCAGGTGACCGGGCGGTGCTTCTGTGGTACCCTGGATGTGACCCTGCTATCAACTGCTTACACAATGGCATTAGTGGGGATTCCAGATTAGTGGGGATTCCAGAAACTCGGTCCTTCTAAGGGACGATCTCCTAATGAGGAATGACAACAGTGAGATCTTTCCTGGACTGCTTCCCACATCTTTGCCAGTGCAGAATTTACCTTGATTTTAATTAGCACGTTTACTCTTGAGCTGTAAGTGGTTCTAACTATCTATGCTGTCTCATCAAATAGGGAGTTTGCAGGGCAGCTTAAACAGGTAGATGAGATGCTCCTACTAATTCCTGCTGATTTCTTTGACCATGTGAAATGTGGGCAGACTCGCTGTTAAGTGGGTAGCTGCTATGAACTCCAGTGAAGGCAGTAAGAAAACTTGCAAAGATTATTTTTTTGGCAGCCAGCAACACAATTGACTAGCAAGTGTCTTGAAACATATTTTATTCTACATCATTTGCTGGGAGAAAAACCTGCGCCCATATTGCAAAAGTTTCAGCAAATTTAATACCAAGGTAAAAAAATCCTACTACTGAGGATGATTATTCATATTTATGATCAAAGCTTGACATATCTAGCCACGATTTATGTTGGCTCTGCTATGGACTGATTCTATAAAATGATTAGCAAATCTTGAAATACAGCAAATACCTTCCAGTTGCCACAACCTCACAGGTTCTGGGACTTTATACAAGCTGACAAACTAGCCCCGAAGTTCTGGGCAGCTGGCAGTAGCGGTGACATGGTCAGCTCTGAATAGAGGCTTGGATTGGGAAAGAGCCATTGTTAGAAGTCTGGTTGTACCTGTGTGAAAGCGTGGAAGGCATTAACAGGACGGGTGGGGGGCAACTGGAAGTGGTAGCACAGATAAATGCAAATTGTGTTATGTGTGAAATCTTTAGCCCCTTTGGCATTAGTGGAAAATGAAATTAGAAACTGATCCTATCAATTCAGGGTAAAGGAAACATGTTTGAAATAGAATGGGGGAAGGAAAGTAGGGAGAGAACACCCAAAGCAGCATTACTGAAGAAATGAAGATATTTTCAGTCAGGGAGGAAAGGAGTGCCACAGAGGAGCAGAAGGTTTGAAAATGAGATGATGTGTGGAAGTATCTGGATAGACCCTTGATCTTCTTTAGAAAGGATCACCTTTAGCTTTGGTCCTTAGGTGTGAATGAGAACCTTACTTACTTGGCATAAGCCTGTTGTTTGCTCAGAAGAACCAAAGCAAAATGCTGCTTTTAGTATGCTATTAGTGAGTGAGCTTCACACTGACCTGTGTACAAAATCCTGTGCCTGGGGACAGCAGAGATGTGAAGAAACATGCACATTTCCATGGGGTTTTACCAAATGAATGGGAGCTCCTTGCAGGAACAAAACCAGTCTGATTAATCATGGGTCTAATGGATCCATTATCTAAAAAAATAGTTTTATTTTCCCTCCCATGAAGTACAAAAGCTGTGTTTGCTGTTGGGTAGCTACAATCATAGCAACCATCACAACGTGAAATCTGAGAAAGGGAGGAATCATAACCTCAACAGAGCTACTCTGGCATTGCTGTAATAGGTGGATGCTGTGTGCAGTATATGCTCCACATATGCTTATGACAAGGAAGTGATTAACAGAATGCTTGGTAACCTGTTACGATTGCTTAACCTATCATTTTTTCAACCTATGTGCTTTTTTATGCTCAGAAGTGGTGAAACATGAAATCAACTCAGATTTCATTGTTCTAGGTTAAATGAAAGTTGCGGGGACCTCTGTGGAGCTGGTTAGCTAGCCTAGTGGGGAAAAATCTTTCCTTTTTTGTGGTTTTTCTTTTTTTCATTCTGAATGAAAGCCTGAGTCTTTGCCTTCTCTATGGCAGATAAGGTCTGTGTTAACTGATGCCATAAGTCAAGCTCTGCTTTTCAGATTGTTCCCCTGACAACCATGAACTGTCACAACAGAAGGGGATAGTTCAGCTTATTTATTTCTTGAGCATAAGAAATATTCCTAGAGAGAGGGACCTCTTGGGCTAGGTGATTCTGGGCAATGGCGATTCTTGTTCCTTTTGGACATGACCTAGTAAAGGTTTTTTGCCTCATTTATGCATCCTCTTGCATGTAGATTGGTGTTTAAGTCTTTGGGTCTATTTTCATGCACCTGTATCACAATGTGTAAATAGTACTGACTTCTATAACAGATGTATTGCATATTTAATGTTTGCTAAGTGATTTAAATTGATTGCATTAGAAACATTGACTCTTTGTCTTCACAAAAGAGGTTCCAAGCTTGTAGGTGATGCAAGCTGTGTCTATATAATAAGGGTTTTAGCATAAGTTGCAACAAAGGTTAGCTTTCTATTTTCATGTTTGCTTTTACATACCATACTGCAGCTGTTCTGCTTCTAGACACTATTAATTCTGTGCTGTTGTGGTTTAACCTCAGCCAGCAACTAAGCACCACACAGCCACTCACTCACTCCCCCCCACCCAGTGGGATGGGGGAGAGAATTGGAACGAAAAAGGTGAAACTCATGGGTTGTGTTAAGAACAGTTTAATAGAACAGAAAGGAAGAAAATAATAATTATAACAATAAAAATATTACAATAATAATAAAAGGATTGGAATATACAAAACAAGTGATACACAATGCAATTTCTCACCACTTGCTGACGGATGCCCAGTTAGTTCCCGAGCAGAGAGCCCCCCCCCCAGGCCAACTCCCCCCAGTTTATATACTGGGCATGACATCACATGGTGTGGAATATCCCTTTGGCCAGTTTGGGTCAGCTGTCCTGGCTGTGTCCCCTCCCAACTTCTTGTGCCCCTCCAGCCTTCTTGCTGGCTGGGCACGAGAAGCTGAACAATCCTTGACTTAGTCTAAACACAACTTAGCAACAACTGAAAACATCAGTGTGTTATCAACATTCTTCTCATATTGAATCCAAGACATAACATTATACCAGCTACTAGGAAGAAAATTAACTCTATCCCAGCCGAAACCAGGACATGTGCTTAGAAGTTATGCCATTGTAAGGTTTGTTTCAAATACAAATGTTTTGATTTATTTTGCTTTTTAGGAAGTTTTCTGACTGCTCACCCACTGTATACTTTTGTATCAGTGAGCTGAAGCATTTACACCAGTGTCCAAGGGACAATTTTAAACTTGTAGTGCAAATATAAATGCATCTGTTTGTCTTCATATAGTAGCAAGCTGACCCACTCAAGTGTCCACTGAAAGTACCAGATGCTTCTGTGGATCTGTGTGATCATGTCAATAACTAGTCCCTGTTTCTTCTGGGGAGTGAGCAAGTCACTGTTTCTTCTGGGGAGTCTCATTTTCCTGTGGTCAGTATCCGTCAGAAGCTGGCATGCTTCCTGGGATATGTGCCAGTGTCTCTATAGTTTCACACTGTAGCAGCAGCATTACTGACCAATCAGTCAAAAGCAGAGCTACTGGTAATACTCTCAGTAGATGTATTTTCTAATAAGAGCTGGAACAGTTTTTTGTCATCAAGACCACCAGAAGTTTTGCCAACAGCAATATTGAGCAATTTCCTTATGACTTGCAGTAAGGGAGGGATTTCTCTCTGAACCAAGTGCAAATTTAAGTACATAATCCATGTTAACAGAGAATTCCCCTGGAAGGTCGCGATCTCTGTTAGGCTGCATGCTAACCAAGCTTCACCAGGGTGACTAAGATCCAGCTAGACTGTTCTAACTAAATGAGGTTGTTTGTTAGTTTTAGATACTGTATTACACTTAGACACATCTACCCCATGGATTTAGGGAGTTTATCAGTGAATATAGGGTATCAGAATGGTTCATTTGGACGTTGCAGGATCTGGTAGAACACTCCCACCAAAGAACTGGGCCCCTGAGTGAGATTCACGTGGAGAATTATAGTCTGATATTTAAGTGCCACTGGATCTTTCCTAACTTTCAGGTGTGTATAAAGTTACATTCCTGCTGATGAGCTTTGATGCAGAGCCATCAAAGCAAATACTATGATGTGCCTCTGAAGGATTTACAAACAAAACTTGTCACCAACCTTTCTTACTCATGAGGTATACTCAGACATTTCCCTGAACATACTGGTCCACTGGGTTGCACACAGTGCAGAGATCACAGATGTCATCGCTTTCCCTCGTATTCAAGAACCCAGCGATTAGAGAATGCTCTTGTTCATGTGGTTTTAGGAGAATCGGCTTGCTTGCTTTCCCTTATGTCTCATCTCAGAAAAGTAGGCTTGTTGGAGCAACAAGGGTTCTTCAGGTCAGAATCGGGATAAAAGCTTTACTTTTAAAAAAGTCAGGCATTTCTGAAATAAGGTCTCCAGAGTGCCTGTCTGCTGCAAAGAAAATCTGTCCGTATTGGAAGACAAGGCTTGTGCTTAGCTAGCATTAACCTAGGGCTGGTGAAATAGAAAAATCATTCTTGCAACACCAATGAGAGAAGGTACAGATAACGCTTTAAATTCTGCTGTAAACCCTTCTGACTTCCCAAGTGTAATGCTAAATCATGTTATTTCCCACACTGTTCATGTTTTTCATTATCAGTGGCTGTTTGGGGTCTGGTTGCATTATAATTTAATATGAGATGATTAAAGAGATGTGACTTAGAGCTTCTCGTAAACCATGTCCAGAAAGCATGGATGCCTGAATTAGGCTGTATAGTTTTCTGTCTAGTTGAGTGAGATAATATTGACTAGATCACACTTGATAAATTGATAAAATTAATGTGACAGCTCTGTGGTGATATTGCCAGAGATTTGCCCTGTACAGTGTTTCTTGACACATAAAGAGCCATAATATCAGCATTTCTCCTGGTCCCTTTTGCACCCCACACATGGCAGGTTGGACCTAAACCTTCCCATGAGCCATGCAGTGAGCTACGATCAGAGCAATATTGAAGATGCCTTTAGCACAACTGTGCTGAGCCCAGGCAAACCAAGTGTCATACACTGTGTGACGCAAACTGCTCATTCACCACTTTTGAGTTGATCAGGGAAATTAAACCCGGTTGTACTTCTGTCATCAAGAAGCCAGCTCGATATCACTATGAAAAGCTCCTAGGCTTGTTTCTTACAGGATATTCTGGGGCACCTTACCTTGCTCTCTCTTTTTGAAAC
Source organism: Haliaeetus leucocephalus (assembly GCF_000737465.1). Lineage (NCBI taxonomy): Eukaryota > Metazoa > Chordata > Aves > Accipitriformes > Accipitridae > Haliaeetus > Haliaeetus leucocephalus. The sequence continues at coordinate 13,374,937 of NW_010972620.1, read as the reverse complement.
TATTAATTCAGAATGAAATACTTAAACTTCTGGTTGGTCAGACAGACAGCAAAATGAATGTATGCTCCTGACTACTGGTGGGGAGCTCTGTTCCAGGTCTGAAGGGGGACTGGGTGTAAAGGGAGGTCTCTCTTCATGGATATATGTCCTGTTCGAAGTCTGCTTTTTTTTGCAAGAAGAGACTCATTTGTCATAAGCAGCTAATGCTAGAAGAGAACTTATATCTGTGAATCCTCAACAGCACCTCCTTTCTGTGCACCTAGTCTTTCTTGAGGAGTAATGTTTCTCACTGGCTGGCTTGGGTAGCTCCCACTCAATATGCTGGCTTCCTGAATCCTGTTCCTGGGCACCCTGTGGAGGGGAGCCCAAACTCCCCAAATGCCAAAGAACTGGACACCACAGCACTCTGTTAAAACAATGTGGGAACAAGGCAGTTCCCAACACTAGGGAATTAAGTGACATCAAGTTGCACTTGGGTCGTTTATCTTGTTTTACAGCGGGGTTGCGATGCATAAGTGCAAATACTGATTTTAAATGGCTTTGTCTGCTCAGACTAGAAGCTTATACAGACATAGGAATGCCAGTAATTTTCCAGTTGAGAAACAAGGTGAAGTTGGACTTCTGGTGCAGTAGCTACTGATTTTGCATGGAGTGAAATAACATGAAGAGTCAGTGCAGAACAACCATTGTTTTACCTGCCTTTTTTTTTATTATTATTATTTAAATCTTACAGTGTGTTGTTTGCAGGTCTATACATGTCATTAAAAACAGGGCTTCAGGGGACTGTGAGCAATCATCTGGCTGATGTCCCTGACCCAAGGCAGACTCACCTGTCAGGAATGGTTTATATAGTTACATAAGTGTCCCTGTAAATCTCCAGTGGTAGAGATTTTGCAGCCTCCATAAGCAACGTGTTTCACTGCACATTTATTCCAACCACCAGAAAGATTTTCCTTTTGTTTCTCCTGTTGCAATTTTGAGTTTATTACACTTCTCACTGAGCATAGGAAGACACTATTTCTTTCCTCTTTCTGAAATTTTGTCATTTTTCTTCATGGTCTTTTCTAGACTGCATAACCCTGATTCTTTCATGAATTTGATCAGAAATCTGAAAGACTTCTCCTACATTCACATTAGTCCAAATTGTTCCTGAAGTACAATACTCAAAATTGGATGTAGTATTCCAGCTAAAAGTCTCACCTGTATTGACTAGAAATGAAAGCTTACATGTAAAACATGTAAGAGTCTGTTTATTCATCATGTTGTAAAACTGTTGCAAAATCATGCAGGTGGGATATTGAGTCATGTTCAAGTTTCTGTTTATTGTAATCCCAAGAAACTTTCTGGAGGAGCTGATACACTGTCATACTATTTATTTGAGAGTTTGGTAGTTGATTATTCCCCCACGTAGTAGTTCATCCTATTTATTTCAGATCATTGGTGTTGATAAATTGAAAATTCCTGCTGTCCTCTAAAGACCTCTCAGTTCCTACCTTGGAGTGTCTCAGATTTTATGTGTACTCCAGTAGCATCTGCATCACTTAGGAAAATAGAAATAGTTTTGGAATCAGACAGACTGCCATGGAATTGTCTAATACATTATTGTTAGTTAATCATTTCATGTTTTAAAACGGGCTTAAGGGGAGGCTAGAAGAGAAATCCATTCTATCCATTCTAGTACCTCTAGAGAGGTACTAACACATGGGAACCACACCTGGCTCTTAAAGCTTGAGATTATTAGAAGGTCCCACATATGCATCACCTATCCTTAGGCTATATCCTAAGCATCCACTTTAGGCTGCTTGTCAGAGACATTATATGTTCTGGCCATGTGGGTCAGAACAAAGATACATTTTTCACTGCACTTATGTTCTTAGGGCTATAAATTATTGATACTTAATTATGTAATGCAGCTTTTCAGCCAGTTGTGCCGCCCATTGTATAGACTAGAGGAAATAATTGTATTTCCCTAAATTGTTATGAAACTGGCATTTGAAACAAAAGGTCCACATTAGCACATCTTATACTGTATCTTTCTTGTATGATAGAGATAATTGCTTATCATTTTTAAGGTAAAACCATAGGCACAACTGTTACTGTAATCTTAACAGTTCAATCAGATTACAGGATACGGAAACTAATAGACAGGTTGATTACCAGATTAAAATGGAAATGCCTAGAGCTCCTCTACTGCTACATTTTCATCACTTGTAAACTCCCACCTATCTCTGCTGTGTTACAGAGATACCACAAGAACAACATTTCCCCTAGTTTTCTTGAAGACACTGCACCATTTACGTTAGCGTTCTTTGCCAGGTAAACAGTGACATCCTGTTGTCTCTTAAGTATTTGTGCTGTTCAGCATGGTTCTTTTACAGCATAAGCAGCACTACACCTCCCTGCCACTTTTTATCTGCATAATTAAACATTAAGAGCTTTATTGTATAGTTTGCCTAAACGTCTGTAGTACAATTATTGGCACATGGCAAATAACTGTGAAAAATGGTTATCAAAACCAGGAGTAAGAGAGAAAGCTGCATGAGCAAGTAAGTGATTAGAAGTTGATCTATTTGACATAAGAAAAACAACAGAGCCATCTTTCAGTTATTATTGCACAAGCAGCTGTCCTTGTATAAAAGTAGTCAGCTGTTATGCAGAGTTTAGTTGTCTTTCCAACCACACCACATTGCATCAAACCCATTTAATTCCTGTGCTGTTTATAAAGAACACTGTATGTGTAAGCCAGGATTTATAAATATGCTAGTAGTAGTGAACCCTTGTATTAATCCAGAAGCTTCCCTAGACCAACATCTTCAAATGATGCAGACTTTATAGAATTTCTGCTAGGTTGAAATTCAATTACTTGAAATGGACATAACTTACAAAAAAAACCCCAAACCAACAAAAACTACTGAAATTGTAAATGCACAGTGCTTGAAATAACAGCAATTTTTTAATTACTTCCTGCCTTACAAAACATTAAACTTACGGCTAAATCTCAGCATTAAGATGAGCTCATTAGGCACAAACCTCTCTTTCCTGCATATAACAAAAGAGGAGCAGCAGACCTTTTTCTTATTCATTTAATTTTAGAATAAAAAATAATTTTCAGTCTTAGACTCCTTTGTAGCTTCTGAAGGGTGAAAAAAAGCAATGATACAATCCACATGCTTCATGGAGTTGGAGTTTTATAGTTAGTCATATGTAAATGATGACAATATTTGTGGTTCTGCCTTCAGAATAGGTCTTTTGATGCACTAGAATGTTATTTTGGTATTTTTCAACACGTACCACACTGATGATGTGTATAAATTTAATCAGCAAGGGTTTTTTTTACTTAGGCCTAATATTTAGCAGTAGGACTAAATGCATTTTTAAAGTTCTGAAGAGGTGTTGGAATGAACAACACTTTTTAAAGATTATCACATTATCAACTTTATGAGCCTCCCTTTACACTACCAGCTTCTAATGAGGAAGTGTTTTATGCTAATTTAAGAAAGCCTTAGAACTACTGAAGAGTGCTGACCTGTAGCAGGCAATCTTATTTCATCTATAATACATAAAAGATCAGAATTTCCTTTTGCAGAAACTATGCCAAGTATACAACTAGGAATAGAATACTAGCTGATTAATGTGTTGTTAAAAGACAACTAACTTAAACTTCCAAAAGTAGTTTAATTAGAGATTATTAGATAATAGAGACAGATATTATTCTGAATTTAAAAGATGTTTAGAAAGACAGACAGACATAAAATTAAGACAATTTCACTCATGGCAAAACCATGAGATTCTGAAGCATAATTTCTGTTTTACTCGTTAGTTCATCATATCTTTGGTCAGAAAACCTGTTGCTACAATTGAACAAATTGTCAAACACAAAGATTAGCCTGAGACATGGTCAGAGAAATTGAAAAGTGGATAGATAGTGGCTAATAAAATAGGTGTGGCAAAGATATTTCAGATATAAAGAAAATAGCTTTTAACATTTTCTTTCTGTCTCACTAACACTGGATTTAATCAATAACATCACTTGATATTATAATAGTTATTGAAAACAACTTGGAAAACACCCTCATATTTTAGAATAAAGTTTAACTATCAGAGATTAGGGTGAACATTATGGGGTAAATGCATACAGTTTTGCAGCAAAGCATGATGGAAAGAGCTGACACTAGCTAGCAATGAGAATCAGTATACCAGAGAAAGATAGACCTTGGGTATTTCATTGTCCTCAGCAACTATAAACTTGTACAAGAAGCAGATTTATCTTTACTCATGTATCTTTGTAAAATTTCCTCACTTTAATAATTTTTGTGGAAAGAACTGCCTGTTGGACTTAACTACAGATGCAAGGAGCAAAATGCTAGCAACAGATCCAGGTTTACAGTAGGTGCTAGAAGAAAATAACACTGTGATTGCAAATCCATAAGGGAATTTTTTGCCAGTTTCTAATTTGTTGCAAGAATTTATTGCTAACTTGTTTTCTGTATTAATACCAAAATACAGTGACACTTCAAATCCACTAGAGCAATTTATTAAAAACTGCACTTTTAAACGGGGGCATTTGTCAAATGTAACAGATTGAATAACTGGCATTGCCTAACTTTAGCCTCTAAAATACAGAAGTGCAAACAAGTTTACTTCAGCACAATTCTATATCCAAACTTCAAAAATGGTCTCTGACATTGTCAGAAATACAAACTTTTTTCAGTACCAAGGAAGCTTGTATTTGCTAGGAAGTTTGTTTTCCCAATGACAATTTTTTTGAGAAGAGCTTAAACCTTGGTCAGCATTTTTGTATGAGCTAAGTCACACCTGACTGTGGTTCAGGAAAATAAGCTACTTATGATTAATGTTTTCAACATGAATCTTAAGCAGCAAAGATCTAACTTGAGTCTCCTGAGTTTTAATTTATCAAGATGGTGATACATTGCATATGTATATGATACATATATATAATACATGTATATATACGCTGTACATACTATACATATACACACATACCATGTATATATAAATATATATAGTACACCTACAAGGGCCAAAAATCTTTTGCAGCTATTACTGTCAGTTAAGGTACAAGCACAATCATCAGGATTCACCAACCAAGAACTGGATATGCCAAACATGAAAATAAAGTCCGACACGATAGGTGTGCTTTTACTGTTCTCATTTTTAATAGTGCAAAAAAATAAGTCAGTAGTTTACTATTTGAAGATATTCCCAATTATAAAAATATTTCCATTTGCAACCAAAAATGCAGTAGCTGCTTTTTGCAAAAACATCAGGTAAAATATTTGAGGCCAAATAAATAACTATAATGTTTTTGTGGAACTGAATATAAAACTAGTAGTCCTTTATATAACCTTAAGAAAAAAGCTTTAAAAAGATCTTTTGCCTTTGTAGAAAAGCATGTTGGCAGTGTGTATAAAGCAAATACAGTAAGTCCATTTGGAGCTCAAGCTGTACAGAAGTCAATATGTGCTAGTAATTCTCTATGCTGGCTTGTTGGATACTGCGCTTTACATCTGGGACACTCAAGAAAACTTTCATCAAGAAGGTTTGAATGTTTCAGGGAAGGACTTCTGTCATACATGGTCAGCTTCTCTTCAAACACAGCTTGCAAATCTTCTTGTGGTTCCATACGTCCAGATTCCTGGGGTTTCTGGAAAAGCAGCTTTAGTGTAAGATTGGGGCATGCATGCGCTGATCAAATACTGTAGGAAAAAATATTAAGGTTTGATGGCACACAAGCCTTGTGTGTGTTATAGCACTAACGGTAGAATTTTAAAGATGGCTAAAGGCAGTTATGCTGCTTGTGTTAATTACAAAGGGCCTGTTGTACAATTCTAACACCACATTTAAATTAGATTGCAGGTAGCTTTTCTGCAGACTATTTAAGACAGGTTTCCCACAATGTCTGACTGGGAATCCTTCCCCAACCATCTTCCTAGCTACTCACACACTATCTTTCCCTAATAAAATGATGCCTCAGCCCCTTCTACATAGGATGCTGCCTAGCTATCTTCCCAAAAACTCTGCTGTAATTTTCTCTTCTCCTGATCCCATGCGTGAAGTTTCTGTGCATGAAGGCTGACCCTAACTGTAAAACGCACCTGGTTGTCCATTTGACAGCTACTTCTCCAGCTTCTTAGCACAGAGAAACTCAAAGCTATAGCTTCCCTGCTCTGCCCAAACTTCTGCTGTACTCTAGCAGACAGAAGGTTTTCCAGGGGCTTCCCCTGGCAGCAGCAACTGCAATCCTAGCAAGTGAGGCTCTCCCAAGGGGCAACGCATGAGTGAAGATCATCAGTATCTCAGGATTCATTCCATTCCCTTCCTCATTTGAGAAAATACTTCCAAGTTGCATACAACTAAGAGGGAGAGTAGTCTGGCAGAGTCATAGAAGAATTCTTCTCATCTGCAACGTGTTAGGAGCTTTTGCATTTATCTCCTCTGTAAAAATCACAATGGCCCCAGACCTGATCTAATGAAGGACACAGGTGTCTGATTTCCATTTTGAACCTCATTTAAGTCCAGAACTGCAGTTTTGACAACCCTATTCAGCTATCACCTCATCTTACAAGATACTTTCCAGAAGCACCAACAGTCAAAATGCATTTCTGCTCAAGACCAGGGCAATCCTGGATACAACAGAGCAAAACAGATCAATGGTTTGCTTAATACTTAATCTTTCCTTACAAATTTCTCCATTAAGTCTAGGGCTTAAATCTAGGTGGCTTTCTTTGGGCTTGTATAATAAGCAGCAAACAGACCAGAGTCCTCATAATACAACAAACGTCCTTTTTCATTGTAGTAGAGAGCTTGTCTTTTTGGAAATGAAAACGCCAGGTTTTAATGACCCACCCATCCTGTATCAGATGGAGGTGGGGGAGGAATTCTATATTTAAGGATTGTGTCCTGTTCACTAGCAGCAAGTCTGAGTAGAAGCATACTGCAACTTTGTCATTGTGCAATAGTCCAAACTAGGTAACACACTGTGATACAAAATACAATTATGTTCCCTGCTCAGGAACCTGACTATTCTGGATCTCCTTCTGCAGTACTAGTTCTCCATGCATGCTGTAGAGAAAAACAATGCCTAGCTAGCTGACACAGGGTTCTGCATCTTGGGACCACATACCTAAAGAATGTAAGGACCTACAATGAATATCTGATAACATTAACTGAAGACTCACTACAGTTGAAATAAGATCCCAAAATGAAAATATGTACATTTATGCAAAATCCCTGACTAAATTTACCTGCAAGTTATTCATGACATACCAGAGGTTCCAGACGGGTTATTTGCTCCCTGGCCTTGCGCAGTTCCTTAAGGACTTTGTTTAACTGATGCTGCAAGTTCTGGCGATCAAGCTTTTCATTTTCAAAATCTGTGGTGCATATCTGGATCTGGCAACCCCCCAAAGTAAAAAAATTAAAGAATTAAAGTCAGAATTATTAAGAATTGGGGTGTGGAGAAGAGAAAGAGAAATGTTTCCCCCTTATATATTTAAAGTAAATTTTACTCTGCAATCATATCCTAAAATAGGATTTAAAAAAAAAAAAGTCACTTGTTGCTTTCACTACAGTGAAATTCATACATGCCTAGTTATGAAATATCTTCTCCCTTAGTAGAGATGGAATTTGAAGCTATTTTGGTTGGAGACCATTTCAAGCTGTCTTGCAATCTTAACATTTTATAGAAAAGCATATAGTGCAAGTACTCATTAAAAATGCCAGTTTCTACTCCAGGATCTTTCTTGTAGCCAGATAATTTGGACAGAACCTATGGGTAACACTGTACACCCAAGCTTAGCAAATAAGTGTAACTTTTTTTTCCCCCCAATAACATCAATTAGATCTGTAAGAATGTAATTGGAGAAAATAAAGAAGATAGAAAAGATGGCAATGCAATTATTTGTATAACTTTATCAAGAGTATATTACAAAACTTCAATGAGCTGATTGGTTTTCAGATGTTTCCCATACCTAACCAGAGGGTGTACAGTTGAACAAGTGATTGTGGAGAAAATAGCATTAAGTTTGATCACACCCTCTTATCTGTAAAAGATTACAGATCTCCTCGACAGACATGTCAAAATCTATAGAAGCATCAGGAGATTATTCACAGTTGAATATTCATGTCTAATATTACTTTAATATACTACTCATTCTTAAATTTGAAGTTAGTCTAGAACCTGTGTGCATAATACAGATTAAGTATCAGCATCTTAGCATATAATTGGCTACCTGTTGTTCCAACAAAGCTATCCTAGTGTGTTCCTCCTGCTGTTTGAGCAATGATTTGCGAAGAAGTTGCACCTACAAGACAGAAAAACATTTGTAATAAACAACATCCATATACAACAGTTAATAAGTTTAACAAATAATGAATCTAAAAAGGGATAGAAGTAAACTTTTATATTCCAACACCAAACAGAAAATGTATGCCTGTTATGCAACAGCCAAACCAAATTAAAATCTCTCTGGTTCCCTGGAGAAAACCTCAGGGAAGCATTATTATTGCATTGAGCAGGGGAAATGCAGAATGATGTTATAGTTTTAAACAAAACAAAAAAATATCAAACTGAGCTTTCCTAGGTGATTGCCAGGATGCAGACAAAAATATACACACAAAACCTATGTTTGTATTTACATGCCACAATGTTAAAAAACAAGCAATGCAATTTTTTTTTTAATAGAAAAGAACAAGTTTAAGACTCAGAAAGTACTATACTATAATGGATTAAGTAAATGCATACATAAAAATATCATCTGTTATCAGCATGTATCAATTCTTGTAGTGAATACTATTGTTCAGCTGAAAAAACACAACAAAAAAAAAAAAACAACAGAACCAACAGCACCTTTTAATCGTTATTAACCAGGGAGAATCAGACAGTATTTAGGGAGGTAAACTGTTGTTCTGGTTCTAGCCTACTTTGGTGCCTAGTAAATGTTATTCTCATGCCTCAAATTTCAGTTCTACATTGCTTTGTTATCAACCCTAAACTTCTCCAAGTAGCAAGTCTATCTCATTTGGATGCCCTGAGGACAGTCCTTTTAAGGAGGACTTTCCAGTTTCTCTTCAGCAGATATGTGGTCATGATTTCATGTCCAGAAGAAGAAACAACAGATTTTTTTTTTTTTTCTGTTAGCATCACTATGCTGATAGGAATATTCCAAGACACCACTGTAACTCTCCATGTAGGGGAAGTGGCATAGTCCTCATGAGTACTCCAAACAAAAGGAGGTAAGCACTAAATATTTTTAAATACAAACATATAGCACATACAATGTCTTCCCCTGCCTCTGATCAGCCCGAGTGGTTAAAGTTATTGGGCTCAAAAAAAAAAGAAGGAAGGAAGAATTAAGAACTTCACATATGAACAGAATTATTTCACTGAAGTCATCAAGGTACTCTCTGGGAGATGGGCAAGCCCTGCAAACAATTAGAATCCAATGCAAAAACAACAGAACAGATCTGGCAACAGTGTAAACCATGCCTATTGAACAGCCTGCCTGACAGGCACATCTTAGGCCTTTATAGGGAATTACAGAACTCTTCTCAGTGGTTTCTACCACAGCCATCTTCAAGACAGTGACAACTTAAGGTCCGTGCCTTCCCTTGCTTATCTGGCGATAGCTTTCTAGTACTCAGGCATACTTGCATAGTTCTTACCCATGGCATCATAGAGAGAACCAAATGCAGGAACTCATCTGAATGGAAAAAAAACAAACAAACAAAAAACCCCAGCTGCAAGGCCACAATAGTTGGCTGGGGTTATTATCCAGGGACACAGCTGCCTATCCACTAAGTATGAAACTACAAGCCCACATGTATTTTGTAGCAGCCAGGTGACAACAAATATCGGTGATATTCCATAGTTAGGATCACATGATAAAATAGCCTGTATGGACTTGAATTTTTACCTTTCCTGTTCTCATTTACTGTTAACCTTGAGGATTAACTAGATTAGAATCAATTAAGTATTCTCTTACTTCTCCCTCTTGTGTCCCATAAGACCAAGGAAATAAGTGAACAAATAAGTTCCTTATTTAAACAGGCAAACTTAAAGTTTGGATTTTGATTCAAACCAATATATTAAAGAAAGTATTCAGTTTTAACCTCAAGGACATGAGTCTAGATATACATAAAGAACAGTTACCAGAGCAAGTGAGTGATGGTCCATTCTAATTAAGCATGACTTTTCAGCTCTCTTGATTCTTTGCTAATGATGTTAAACCTCTAGATGCATGCGCTTACCTGACATAAAAGATCTTCAGACTTTTTCTTTTCTTCTCTGAGCTGTCCTTTAATAGTTTCATTTTCTTGTTTTAGTCTCTGTACTTTCTCTCCTTTAATTTTATTTTCATTTTCTAGAGTCTTCATTTCAGCAACCTGTTGTGACTGCAGTAAGGCATTTAAAGTTGTTATTTCTCGTTGTGTTTCTTCATACTTCTTTTTGAATTCATTAAGTTCAGATCTCAGCTGGGTTATAGTGCGTCTTTCAGTCTCAAGATCATTCTTAGCAGTTAGTAACAGCTGGTCATAATATTTTTGCTTTTCCTCTTGTAGATGACCTTAATGAGTGAGAAATAATTGAGATAGTAAGGGGGGGGGGAACCAACACACTTAAAAATCAGAAGACCAAATCCTTGACAGGATTTTAAGGTATATTGATAGAAATCAACATTCTAGGCTCTTCACAGCCCAGATTGGCACCAAACTTTAGTTAAAACAGCTTTCAGTACTCCTAATGCAGTGAAGTCTCCTTTCCAATATAGTTACCAGAAAACTGCAACTTGGCTTGTGTGTGGTATTGTGTGCTACAGCTACTTCTTTCACTAACCCTTAAAGCAATATTATATCCTTTGCCCTGACTACACAAGCTCCATGACCCACACATAGTTCTTATGTGGCCTCAGGCATTACACTGACACATGGAAGGCAAGGCCCAGTGGTGCTAGATTCTCCCTTCCAGATTTAGGCCCCTTAGCCAAGGTGCTGGCATTTCTCCCTCCCCTGGGGAGTATATGGATACCCTGGGGATCTGATGGGCTCTATTTCACCATTGTTGACCAAAGCCAGACCTTCCTTTGTCTTTTGCAGACCATCTTCCTCAAATCGTATGCCATCATTTACTTCTAAACTGCAAATAGAAGGGACTAGGATAGGGTTTTTTTGATAAAAAATGCCTGCTTCTTGGCTAGTGACTGTTCCTTAAACCAGAGTTTGCAAAATTTCTGCTTGTTGACCTAAGGAGAGTTTAGTAAGTAGGGGAAAAAAGAGGCAGTTTGTAGAAATTCAGTAGTAATACAAAATATACCTAGAAGCAGAACAAAATGCAGAATTTCACAGGCTTTGCTGATTTTTGGCACTGTAAGTTTCTTAACTTTGATACTTTTCCTATTGAAGGCTTCCCCTCATTCTTCAAACTGTAACTTACTAGGGGTAGTTTCTTGCTTGACTGTTCTCCCTCCCCTCAACTATGAACTAAGCCTTACCTTCTCATTAGCGATACTCCTTTATAGGATGGTGAGATCCTCAGAGATACACCAGCTTTTTCCTTGGAAAAAGTTGTCCTATCTACTTTCAGCTTGTATAGCTAGGTTCTTAGAACCTTTGATTTCTGCTACTGTCTAGCTGCTTGAAGAGAGGAACTTTCTTATACCCTTACTCCTAGTCTCCTGGCTGCTCTGATGACAAAGCTTTGACAGCAGTAACTCAGAGTTACATTTCCTGGTGAGCTACTTCAGTCTGTCTCCCTCTAAAATACTGCTTATAGATTTCTAAACACCACCAAAACAAGATTATGATGATGTTTTAGTGTTTTCCACAAAGATTCAAGCAGTAATACAGAAACCAAGCCACTGTACATGAATTACTAAGTGGCAAGTATCTGTGGGCATACTCTTACTCCAGATAATGCTAGTTCTATTTAGTGAATTTACCTTGCAGATCAGTTGCAGCATATATGAAATTAATAATTTGATAATAAGAAAAGCAAGCCAACTCCTTCGGGTTCTTCTGTTCAGCATGATTTTAATTTTATTCCACATGTTGGTCAAGCAGCACTCAATCTGAATGCGTGGTGCTGAGAGGGAACTGCATAGCACAGAAGTGAGCTAGAGATGGCCAGATCCATGTTGCGAAACACTGTTTTGGATAGGTGCCAAAACCTATCACAGGTTTTCGTGCCCTGTAACAACTGTTCAGGTAAGTAAAGAACATGGCAGTCTTGAGTCATTTTTATAATATTTATTTTGAAAAAAGTAAATTTAAAAAAACCTGATCCACACCTAGCTCATAAATCCTTAATGCTTCCATTATGTAGGTTGAAAGTGTACTTTGAAGGATGGGATACATATACATATTTGCCTCAACACTTTCCACAAACAGAGAGGTTGCTAATAGAGTGTCAAGGCTGTTAAAAACCATCCTTGAAGTAGATAAGAACATGAAATACTGTTGATCAAGTAACATAGCTAGATAACAGGAAGCAAAGAAATTTTACTTACCCAAGTTTTACCATTAAGAAACCAAAATGTTGAGAAGAAAGTCTTGATTTTGTTTAATTGTGCTATAATTTGTTTTCAGAAAACTTAATTCTATATATAATTATGGTTTGGGTCACGTGTGGGGAAACAATAAAGTCCATACCTTCTGAATTGAATTCTTTAGATTCTTGTTGGCTAACTGTTTCTGACTTCTGTTCAAGTTCAAAGATCCTTCCAAGCAGGCCCCTGACATATGCTTCACGTTGCTGGTCATACAGTAGCCACTGTTGGTTTTTCTCAAGAGCCTTCATGAAAAGGAACAGAAAAACAATAAAAAAGCCTCTGTAATTTATCAGACTTTAAAAGTATTAGTCTTATTTCTTAAAAATGTTAAAAGTTATATATTATACAGTTTAAAGATAAGCTGGAAATTGTAGTAATCCTCTCTGTACAATAAATAAAACCCATCTTCATTTGGAAAGATAAGTCAGGTTGTTGAACATAAGTTAAAATTGCAGCAATATTAAATACTGATTGGCTTACTTCTTGGAATGGGAAAATGACTTTGAAACAAAGGCTTTCATGAGTCATGCCCAGATTATGAAGAATTAACCTTTCAATCTCAAATATAAAATAAAATATAACAGATCTTGAAAATAGAATAAACTAAAACTGTATCATTGCAACTTAAAGTTTGTAAGAACAAGGACATGTACTTTATATCTGATTGGATCATAGAATTATTCAGGTTGGAAGGGACCTCAGGAGGTTTCTAATACAACCTCATGCTATCCCAGGCAGTGTCAGCTCCAAGGTCAGACCAGGTTCCTTGGGGCTCCCATTTTGTCAGCAACCACTTTTTTCTGATGTTCCAAGCAATACGCATCTTGATACAGATGATTTGCACTTGCAATTTTGTACAGGAAACTTACATCTTTCAGTTGTTTTTCAACTTCATAAAGATTAGTTAATGATCCAGTGCTGTTTGTTATGAGTTCCTGCAGGCAAAGAACAACCTGTTAGTGTTCTTTAAAATAGATGGCTGAAACAGTAAAGCTAGTCCTGTATAACTATTAATCTCACATAATCAGCACAAGAATATTTTAAAAATTGAAAAGATGCATACATATGCCTTTTGTGTTTAAAGATCTTTATAGTTGTTTGTTTGGGTTTTTTTTAAAGGATCTAAGTTACATAGAAAACCATTTCATAGATTTAAAACAAAGTCTCCTGCAGGATACAGGAGAAAGATTTACATTTAATTTCTTCCATAACTCTGCAACTCATAGTTATATTAAAACATTTCCCAAGATGACTATCTTGTGTATTCTGCTGAACTGCTATCTTGGAAGACCTGAAGAGTGCAGGAGAGCCTCTGAAAAATGAAGATATTCAGGGTATTATTTACATGAACAAAAAAGGTAACTGTTCTATTTTCATATCCTCATACCAGTTTGACAATAAGCCAGACCTGTAGGAGTTGTTGGGGAAAGCTAGAGACCTTGACAACTTCATTGGGATAACAGGAGGATTTATAAACATATGGGAAACCATGCAAGCCTGTCTGGAACGATAAGGACATACTGACTGATTTTCTGAGACCTGATCCACAGTAGAGTGCTTAAAGTATGAGTCAGAGAGTTCTCTACATCCATCTAGAACTAGAGAGCAGTTAAACAGTTATACTTCTTTCATGATCCGATACGTTTATTCACTGCATGATAGAAAGCTTTTTTGAAATTGTATAGATACAAGAGGGGACTTTAAGGAGATAAAAATGTAGATTACTACCCAAATCCAAGCTACATTTTTCCAAAGTTTTCCTGTGATTTTTGGAACATGATTTAGAACAAACTTTTTAACTGAAGAAATACAGGAGAACATGAATACAATTATTAAACTTCAGCACTGCCTAATAAAAATAGGATTTAGAGACACTACAGTTGCTCAGATTCCTATTTCTGTGAACATTAGAACTCTGCCTCAGTGAAAATTTTCTCAAAAATGTGTCATAAAACTGTTGTTCCTGCTGCTCATGTGCCACCTAGCAGTTTCAAACAGCATTGCTAGACTTGTTTTCAGGTTTTCCAAGACATCCAGTCAAAAACATCAGTCACATTTTGTTGTCCTCTATTGATAAATCAGTGAAAAATTTAAAAGAAAATTCTGGTTTTAAACTAAAAGATATTTTGGTAGTTCATTGACAAAAATACCATGGAAATCTGCTGAATTAACATACATTAAGTTCAAAGTCTCTTGAAACTGAAAATAAACACGTTACATTTAAAGTGGTATTTCCCAGGATACTGCATTATTAGAAGTGATACATATATGTATTATCATTGAAAATTAGTAAATTAAGATATTTTGCTATGTATTTGGCTAAAGCTGAATTTCTAGAAATCACTCAACTTCCAGGTTGAGCGTGGGGAACCAGCACCATCTGCAGGTCAAAAGCTGGAAAAGACCTATAGGCACCTACTTCTAGACACCAACTTCCCTTGTGCCCCTTATTGAGATACTCTGCATTTTCTATGGAACATTAGAACAGGCAGGGGTGGAAAAACAACTGTAGAAAACTAAATGCACTTGTAAAAGCTGCCAAGTACCTGGCACCATACCTGTTAACCACTTTAAATGAGAGAAGCAACTCATTATTCTTGTCCTATCTTCTGTTACATTGAAGTATTTATCATGTGTGATGCCATGTAAAGTACAGGCAACTAGTTTTAACAACTGAGGAGCAAATGAGGATTCATAAGAGCAGAGAGGGGAAAGATATTCTCATGACTGAAGCCAAATTAGGTGAGGAACTTAGTTTGGCTTTATAAATGCGCCATGTCTATTACTGCTGCCTTGTCAGTCTGTTTAATCAGTGAGCATACAAACCCAAGAAGGGCATACCTGCTTAAGCAACAGTGGATTATTACATGTAGTGCCACTAGTCATACCACCTGCATGTGAACATGAAAAAGGAACCTTACCGTACAGCATTAGAGAATTCCCTCCCCAGCTGCATTGCCTGAAGTTGTGTTCCCTGACTGTTCTTCATTTAGCATTCTATCTGGATACCATCTCTCTTCATCCAAGAATATTTCAGCATGCAACGCAACTTGTAGGAAGATTAAAAATCCATCCTATTTTATAACACATACTGGTCCTTAGTTGGCACAGATTCCAAGTTTAACCTGTAAACAGGTTAGACTTGGAATTTGCAATTGTAAACTTCTCAGTGCTTACCTGGGATGCCTTAGAAGTACTGGCTCTGTTTTCAAGCTCAGAACATTTTGCAGTAACGCTGGATAAATTACATTTTAACCGGTTCATTTCTTCAGATAGAGAACAAAGTAACTGTTCTCTCCTTTCTGCTTCCTTTGTTTTTTCCTCTAGTTGACTTTGTAATAAGGAGACTTCGCTATTCTTGTTTTTTGACCTAAGCTTATCTTTCAGATTTTGGATTTCTTTGTCCTTTTCTCCAAGCAGGCAGTTGTGATTTTCTTTTTCTTTTTCAAGGGAAAGTATTTTCTAAATGAAACAGAATTAGAGAGTGACACAAATGAATAAGTGTCAGTCTATGCAACAAATGCAGTAGCAAGTTTACAACCGTTTGAGAAGATACTCACTTTGAAAGGTTCCCCCTTAGTCTTTATTTAGCTGAGAATATTACTTCTTACTCAAAGCAGACAATACTACAGCGATCATCTGAAATATTTCAAGTGATAGTAAAACAGCCTGAAGTAGATAAAACAAGGAAAGAATGCAGGGAACCAAATTTCACAGACTTGGTGGGTACTCAGTTTTGTATATGAATACAGATCACTACAGTATATGAACCTTAAAACCCAAGCAGTACAAGAACTCTAAACCACTTCAGTGAAGAGGTTGGCAATACACTTCTTAGTGTTGGTTAGCATATTTAGTAGCTTTGGAGAAGCAGCAGAGCCTTCTTGCAAACTAAGTGACTGTAAGTGAAGTTACAAAAGAGTTACAATAAAGCATTCAGGAGAAGGATCCTGTTTGGCAAATTGTCTGGCCTTTTACTTTAAAAATGTGCTTTATTAGATATTTTCAACAGGCACTCTCTTTTCAGCAGGCCTCCAGCACAGGGAATTATTACATAGCATTAGTACTGCATTTGAGACACCTTGGGGGTCTACGTAGACTTCTGTTATGATAGCATTTCATTTTCCTTGAGAAAGATTGACATTGAAATCCTACATGTTGACATCAAGTCAAGAGAAAGTGACAGAGAAACTGAAAGAAATTGAATTTTAGAGAGCCTTATTTAGGGTGTGGTTGACAACCACACAGTGCTCACTAGAATTAAAATATTGACACCAAGTAGTACCTAGAATATCTAAGCATGCCTGTGATTTTCCACCTGTAAACCAGGAACCCAATATTAAGTAACCAACACAGAGCAGGCAGGAAACTCCACCAGGCACAGCAAATACACAAATTCACACACAAATTCCACAACAGTACATGAGCTGTCTAGCCATAGCTGGTACTTGGGTTAGCACTTCTCAACTGACATTGTAGCACAGACATATGAAAAGCCTTATGGTCAAAAGAAATAGCCCAGAAATGTTAGAGTGCGTAGTCTCCATTAGTTGTATCCTTTGAAAGAGTCCATTTATAGTTTCCTAGTCTTCCTGGGAAGCCTGACAGTATGTGACTTGAACTTCTTTCTCTACAACCACAGGTTTACCTTGAATGGACTACAAGGCACAGAAATTTCAGTGTCTTAGTTGTAATGGAAGAATAATGTGGTGAACTGATTACAGTTTTACTTACCTATAGCTGAGTGGGAGCTTGAGAATGTAGTTCAAGCAAATACTCAGCACTTTTTAGTGTGTTCTTAGGCAGCTGTTTGCAAACATGTTCTTTGCAGGAAGTATTCAAAATAATTCTCTGGGACCAACTGTTCCAAACAGTTGGACATGTGAGGACAGGTCTTCATAGACTAACTGGCACTCTGGCCTCAAGTCTTTGTATTTAACAGCCTTGTCAGATGATTGTAATTTTATTAGTTCAGTCATCGTTGAAAAATATTTGAGAACAAAAATGTCAAACTAAACCAACAGTGACATCAAAGTAAACTAAATTTTAAGAGGAGATCGGCATCCTGCTTCCAAAGCCGGACACACTCAGACTCACGATAACCGTGCACAGTTGGGACATCACAAACATCAGCCCGAGTCCCCACATCCACCTCACCTCTAGGAGCCCGTTCCTTTCCGCGTCAGTCATTTTGCCTTTCCCTTTAACGACTTCCTCCATTGATTTTCTCAGGGCAGCGTTCTCCTGCTTATACTTCTCGAGATCAGTCTCGCGTCTGGAGCTACCCGACTTTAAGCCCCACTTGCCAATGATTATATCTTTGGCGGTCTTGGAATTCATCTTTAAGGGCCTATAAAAAGTAACGGTAGCGTTACGGAAGAGCAATCCCTGCTACCGGGCCGGACCTGACTTCTTACGCGGCTTCAGTCAAGCCCGGGCAGCGCAGGGTTTCCCGGCTCCCGCTGCCGGCTCTCGGACCGGGCCGCGGGGAGCAAACGGGCCCGTGCGCGCCCTGGGACACGGCGCCGTAGGGACCCTCTGCTCCCCGCCGGCGGCTGCTCCGGCCGGCCCCGGCCCAGCCCCGCTTCCGGGAGTTTGAATCCCGCGGCTCCAGCATCGTCACTTCCGTCCGGGCCGCCTGACAGTCGAAGCGAGGGCTACGGCGTCGCCGAGGGGTCAGAGAAGGCGGGGGGAGGGGTTAAAGAACTCTACCGCGGAGACACTGGCTAGAGGGGGCTGCGCGAGCAGGCATGGGCGGGGCTAGAGGGGCACGCGCTGGGCACGGCGGGGCGCTGCCGAGTTCTCCGCGGAACGCCTGAGAGGAAGCTCCCCATTGGCTGGCGTTGGGCGGCCGCGTGACCTGTCTGGCCAATGCCACGGGGCCTTTCTTCTCCCCGCCTCGTTTCCCTGCCCCAGCGCACGTGCTCGTGAGCGGTGGCCGTGAGGCGAGGGCTGGCCCGGGGCGGCCGGGCCCTTCGGAGCGGGCTGGGGCGGCGGTTGTTTCCCCTTCGCGAGGCCGTAATTCATTTTCCCCCTGAGGGGGGTTCCGCTGCGTTGTTAAAGGGCGGCTGTAGAAGGAGGGGCGGTGGCAAGTGGGCGCCCCATCACGTTTCTTCCTGGCGGGTGTCTCGCCAAGCCTGCACGAGGCTTTAGTCGACGTGCTGTTCGGGGGGGGAGGGGGAGGCAGTGGCTACCAGCTGCCTGGGGCAGCAAGCCTGGCCTGTGCCTCTGGCCGTGGGCCAGCTGGGGGACTTGTGCGGGGCTGGCGTGGGTGGGGACGGAACAGCCCACCATGATGCTTCAGCCAAGTCTTCTGGGTCCTCTCAGTGCTGTTGCGTGTCTATCTTCGTTCCCTCCTGAACATGTTGGCTGTGGATTACCTTTTCTTTCCCCATAAATCCTCTTCTTCAGCTACCCAAAATCTCATAATTTTAGAAAGGAAGCAAGGTCCATCTTTGTTTCAGAAGTAATAAGCTAGGATAGTTCTCGTGTGACCATGTAAAAAACTAGGCTGAACTTTGTCCACAAGTGACTCATTTTGCTCCACCTTGCTGGATTCCCCTCTCATCTCTACTTAAAAACATATTTTGCAGTGGTACTGTGCACCACTTGTGGTTTTTACCTCTGGTCTGCAGGTGAGAAAAACCGCTGTAAAGCTGAACACTGGGTAGCTTAGAGCAAAGGCTTCTTTTTACTTAAATATGTAAGTTTTTCTTAGTTTTGTTTCAGTGCATTCTACTGCATGTATTTATGTTAAGACAAAATATAGGCTTCCAAACAATACAGAGAGTCTTCTCACATGTTTTGCACGTATTTCCTTAATTCTTCTTTCTTTATGCGTGTAGATGTTAATAATTTCTCGAGAGATCTACTAAATTCAGCGTGTTAAATGTGGACCCTGTAGTATTATGTAAAACGTAGTTGTTCCAGAGCACAACTGAAGAGGGAGCACTTAAACCATTTTTGAAGACCGTATATTTGTGATTATACACTGACACAGAGGCGAGCTAAAAACAGTTACGAACAATGAAGTTCTAAAAATTAAGAGGAAAAAAAAAATATAAACTATCGTGAAATGTAATACCTTGGTATACCAAGAGGCAGATGTGATGTATCTTGAGGACTGGAGTTGTGTTTAATGTTCATGTTGCTTATGCTTATTTTTGCCTCGGTTATTTACGAGAGGCTTATCACACAGTTTAAGAATAAAAGCAACAAAAAAACCCCAAACCCTGCACTCGTTTTTACACTGTGCCCTTTCTGTAACTGGATTTCACTAACGAGAGCTCTTTTGTGCAGCAACGCAGAACGTGGTGTCAATTTACAGGTACTTCTTTTTTTTTTCGTAGCCTTCAGTAGCAAGTCTTGTCATAGATCCACCCATAGACCTTCTTTACTGTAAACCAGCTATTCCCTGCCTCCTCTTCCTGCTAGCATTTCAGTCCAGAAGTTAAGGAGTTTGAAATTTAAGACTTCCTTGAATTTCTTTCGTAAGAATCGACGTTTAGTCAAGACGGGAAACAATGCTTCGGGTGATTGTGGAATCTGCTACCAATATCCCTAAAACCAAGTTTGGGAAACCAGATCCTATTGTTTCTGTTATTTTTAAAGGTAAGGAAAACTATCATAAATGTACTTAGGGAGGAGGTTTTCTGAAGGATAGTGCTCTATGTTAAGTATTTGAAAATCTGTGAAAACATGTTTTGCTGAAGTTACATCTGATGTAACTTTAGGGAAGACTTTTTAATTAGACGGGAGTTACCTGAATGAAGTTTGAACTGGGTGGAGTGCATCGGTCTTTTCTGGCCAGCGGTGCTTCTGTTTCAGGATCTGCATTTTACAAGCTTTTGCAAAGGTTTAGACCTTTGCTTTAAAAACCCAAATCTAACTGCATAGATAAATCCACTTTTAATTCTGGTATTGAAGATTACCTTGTTGTTTTTCATCTGAAAAAATCATTCCTCTGTCTTGATTACTTTGCACAGCAACTGCTCACTGTTACGTCAATTTTTATTGTGACTGGTTTATTGTTATTAGCAGCATGTTGAAAAACAGTAGTACCATTACTGAAGGTGTTTGGTGTTGTTTTGTGTTTTTTGGTTGGTTTGGGTTTTTTGTTGTTTTTTTTTTTTACAAACTGAATTGCACTTTAAAATTTTGCCTGTTGAGTGTATTTAATTTAAATAAAGATTTAGAAAGGAAACCCCATTTTACACTTTCATTGCTCATCAGATGCATATGGGAGAAGGAGAAAACAGTGTGATAAAATTAGCATATATATGTAAAGCTAATTATATTTTACAGCATATTTTACCTGTTGCCATCATTTCCTCATTTGGCTAGACTAAAGGAACTTGATTTCAAGTATTGGTTTATCTTTAAGGTGCAGAAACCTCCAAGCAATTTTGGATCATGTAATACGTTAAACCAAACTGTGACAAACAGTCATCTTAATTCCTGGTGACCTGGTTTCCTAACCGTGCACTGAAATGGAAATGGTTATTTCCTAAAATACGAAAAATCATTGCAGGAGTTTGTCACCTTCAGAAACCAAATCTGAAATCATGGTATTTTGCTGGAGGCTGGAAAAGGACAAGGTAGTGCACGTCCAGTATCTTAACTTCCAAAACATAAAGTTTTTGGATATTTTATTTCAGCATCAGAAAGATGTGATATCATTCCATTTCCTTTATTTTCCTCCTCTTTTTCAAGTTTGTTTTTTTACCCCTCTGTGTGTTAGGGCAAGTGGCTGAGCCTGTCTCAGTAGCTTTTAGAACTTGCTAATCCTTAAAAATTATTTTATTTGCCTGCAAAAAGTGCTGTTACTGTTGTACTGTAATTTCTCTGGTTTGTTCCATTTGTTTCTGCTGCTTCTTAAACATTCATATTCTCTTTTCAGTTCCCTGTCTTTCCCTTTGCTTTCCTATCACAGTTTTGCCTTTCTGTGTTACCTCTGTTCCTGCAGTTTCATGGTCCAGGGTTGGTTTATGCCTTCACTTCTTTATGCCTTAAGTGTCTGTTTAATTCCTCATTGCAATCTTTTGTTCTGTGTACTCTAATGCAATTCAGTTTTACCTAATAAATATAAGTTACAGATTTTTTTTTTTTTCTTCTGCATTGCTGGATTTCTCAGTCCTTCAGTTATCCAAACATGGATTGGGCAACAGACACTAAAGGAATTAGATTATATTTGTCCTTTATGTGCTACAACTGGGATTTTTAATGTTCACAAACATGCTTAACCATTGTGTTAAAGACAACTTCATAATTGTGACAGGTTTTTAGTAGGATATTTCTCATTATACCTGCCACTTCTTTTTATGTGGTTTTACTACATACCAACAGTCTGATTTTTTGCTTTCTGTCCAGAGTCATTCAAGGGGGGGCAGAAAATATCAGGCTTTTGCCAGATATTGAGCAGCTCTGATTTAATTTGTAAGTGGAGTACCTGGTTGCCAGGGGCAAGGGCGTAGGGATCATACCTGAAATATGTTGAACTTCTGGCTGTTTAGAGATGTTTTTTATATACAGCCTGTTTCTCCTCACCCTGTTAGTGTGTAGAGATGGGAAATCAGTCTTATTTTTGGGAAGGTATATGTCAAAGGGCAGCAGTCTTTAACAGTAGTCCATACCCACTGTAGCTCCTGGGGGACATAAAAAACACAATTGGGAGTTTATTTTCCAGACTGGGAAAAACTCGGGCATTTGCAGGACTTTGGCCATAGCCCTGCAGTATATTTTCATGTTCTTGTTTGACTCTGGAGTATTCTTGGAGAAGTCCTAGAGAACAGCACTCATTTGACAGAAAATTGCCGTGGAAGTTGACATTTCATTAAACAGTGTTCTGTTCGTTAGCTTTTTCAAACTGTAATTTACATAGCCTTTGCTGATGTCAGGTTCAGTAGGTTTAAGACTTCAGTGAAAACACACAGTATCTCTCAGGATTAGACCCTTACAGCTATGCTGTGAAGAAAAAGGCCATGATCCTACAACTGTTAGTATGTAAGTGACTTTGCAAACACTATATGTTAACACACATATGTTAGTATAGTTTCATATATGTACAGAAAAGACTTCATCAAATTTGTATAACTAAGCTAGTTATAGACTATACAGCCAGTACAATTAATAGTGTCATGTATTAGGTACACATTAAGAGGAAATACGCAGCTGTTTCTGTTGTGATATCTTACTTAGAATAGAGGGGTTTTGTGCAAGCATTTGACTTTTTTTGCACATTTATGTTCAGTCCAGTGGGACGGATCTTTTATTTACTTTAGGAACAACTCACTGTTCAAAGAGAACTACACCCTGAGAGTAAACGAGTATTGCTGTCTGGAACAGGGTGCTGTTACTGTAGAATTCTGAGTTCATCGTCACTCTACATGAGACAGATTATTAGTCAAATTAATATGAAAAAGTGTTGCCATTTGCTGAAGCGGTGCTAAGTGGTAATGATTAAACCAGTACAATTCTTTTGCTTTGTCAGATATACCAAACTGGAGAGGAATGTGTCAGATTCTTGTCTTTGGGTGTAAAAGTTGACAAAATTGCTTATATGTGCAGTCAATACTAGGACATTTAGTGCTTTGATCATTCCTTTTGACTGCCTCATTCATCTTTATACATTAAAAACTGATGTGAAATGGCATTCAGTTAGATTGGGCCAACTTGAATAAAATTTCTTTTTCTATTTGTGCTTAATCTAAGAGCTTTCCAGCAGGCCTGCAGTAGTTCACAGCTATGTTAGTTTATATTTCAGTGTGTGAAAGAAAAGAGTATTAGAGGGTAATTATTCACTAAATTTATATTTTCTGTTTTGCAGAGAATTAAATTACCCTAAGTTTAATTTCCTGATTTTTTGGAGGTCTGCCTGTTTGATCCTGCAGTTGCTGCCACTGTGCAATCTTAATTCTTCATTCACAAAAGTTTAATGGAAAACTTAACTGAAATGTGACTCTCTCTTGAATCTTAGACTTAAGACTGTTCTAAAAGATAATGTTTGCTTCTGCTATTCCTTACCTGCTGGAACTGATCAAAATGCGAGTTATAATAGAAGAAAATTAAGATGTAAGAATTGGTTGTTATGCAGCACTGTAATTGTCTTTCTAATGATAGAACAGTTATCATTGAAAAGCTCATCTTGAATGCATTTTTTTGAACAGTGTAATCTCATTGACTATCACCAAGTTCTTATTACATTCATTTCCAGTTGAGTTTATTAAACAACATGTCGTAGTATAATGCCTCTATCAAGATAAAGCAAATAATGATTTCTTCTACAGTACCAAGGTTATTGTAGTTAGTTTTTAAAGAAACAAGTCTATAGGGTGTCCTGCCAGTATCCATTATCATTTCTTACTCCTATTTCTTGGTAGGGCCAAACTAAAAATGATGACTGGCCCTATCTTACAGTTTATCCTGATGTGGTTTACAGTCTTGGCTACTGTAGCTGGATTCATTACCAGTAGAGGACAGCAGCCTGAAGACCTGAAACTTATGTGAGCTCCTGGAATAACTGGACAGTCCATCTTACCCTGCTTGGTAAAGATTTTTTTTGGTGGGAAGAAGAAAGCTCTTTGCCAGCAGTTTAAAAAAAACAAACAAAACCCCCCCAGTGCATTAAAAGAATGATAAAAGGTGTAATAAAAAGAAAGTCAGTGAACTGAAGAAAATACATGCAAAATAAATGCTTGAGGAATTTGAATGCTACACTCAGACTGACTAAAATTACAACTAAAACCCAATGTTTCCCAGTGTTTTTCATCCAACTTTCAGACAAATGCGTAACACACAAAGTTTTTTTCTTAGTATAATCTAGAATATGGATATTGTTAGTGGAATCATAGATCTTGCTCTCGTTTTTATGAAAACGGATAGTCCAGAGTGGTAAATTTTACTCCTTGTCAAGAATTGTTTTGACTGTTGTTCAAGCCAGGGCTTTCCTTACCTTACAGAGTTACATTTGAGCTTAGGCAGGGATCATAGGACTTTTATCCATTAGTTCCATCAGGATCAGGTCTGTGATTCATTATCTCCTTTACAAACAGCTGCAACTGTTCCTTTTTTCACCAGCACTGAGAACATTTTTCCCTGACTCTCAGCTCCTATTTGTAAGGGGACCTGGAGTACCAGTGCCAAACCCCAGATGTTCTGGGATATTCAGTTTTGAAAATGCTTTGTCTCCTGTTAGATAACATGAAGTTGAATTTCTCTTACTACCATGTTAATTAGTTCCTTGTTCTGCAAAATGCAAGTCCACAGCATGGTATGTTATGAATACTCTTTCCTTTGTGGTACGATATGAGTCAATATCCTGTATAAATTGTAGACAATTCCTGTTACATAAATGTGAGTCAGTTCTCGCAATTTGCCGTATGGGCTGACTTTTTTTCTTTCAGTACATCCCCCTCTCATACAATAAAAAGAGCCACCACAGTCTACTGCTTGAATAGTGGATATATGAACTAGCCCGTGTGGCCTATCTTTACTCTTGCTTCCCACGCCTTTGCAGTGTTTTCCTGGCAAAGTATAGCCATGACTTGCAAATAATAAAAATGCTATTACCTGTACTGTAGTCCTTAAATACAAGGAGAGCATCTGAAACTTAGCCTTCTTGTGGTGGCTGAGCATTTTATAGATCAGCAGTTAGTTTACTGCCTGTACTTAAATATACTCACTTGTTATCACTGTATAATTTCTCTTTAGACAGCTGCGTGTTTGCCAGTGTTCTTTTGTGCTACTGAGTGTCATGTCAAGACTTGTTCTCCATTGGAGCTGTATACGTATAGTGCAACTAAAAAGTAAAAATAAAGCCGTGGCATGTTACTTTCTTTGAACCTGTTTTAAGAACAGAATTTTGTTTCCTTTTTTAGTAGGTGAGGGGAGCCTGCAAAGGGCCTCTGCAACACTTGAGTTGTATTATTCCTCTCAGGAGAAGGAACTTGAATTCAAATGCCACGCTAGATATAATTTACACCACGCCCCACACTCCCATGATTTGTAGGTTAACCAAATGCAAATTTTACTGTGAAGTATGGAAAAATTGTAATTTTTAGGCTACAGTAAATGTCAGTGAAATGATCTGCATAACCTCTGGAAACCATTTTTTTTTCAGGAAGGACTGCAATTCCTCTTGTATGCATATGTATTTCTGCTAATATTTGCTCATTTAAAGCAGAAAGTGCTGACACTGTAAGCATACCTTCTTAAGATTTTTTTTCCCAAGTGATTTTACTTCAGAGCTAAACACAAGTATTTTGTAACTCAGATATGGTAAATGTGTAACACATTTTCTTTTCTACTGAAGTTCATCACTTTGAGGTTACTGTTTGGTTTGATGAATTCAGGTCTTCTAGTCTGTCTTCTTGCATCATTAC
Organism: Haliaeetus leucocephalus; assembly: GCF_000737465.1. Classification (NCBI taxonomy): domain Eukaryota; kingdom Metazoa; phylum Chordata; class Aves; order Accipitriformes; family Accipitridae; genus Haliaeetus; species Haliaeetus leucocephalus. Next base: position 13,348,992 of record NW_010972620.1, on the reverse strand, counting down.
TGAAGTTGCAGTCAAGGGTCATAAAAGGTTGAGAAACGTAAACATTAATTTTGCTTTTTGGGAATACATCTAGCTATGCTTAAACGAAACAGAATAAAAAGCCTCAACTACTAAAATTGCCTGGGAGATATTTTGATTGTAAAATGTGCAGCTACTGGAAGAGGCAAAAAGAATTGGAACATTTGGTTTAAAGCTCACATTCTTTTGAAAAGTGAAAGGAAAAACTATGATATTTGTGTAGTGCTTTAGCAAAAACAGATAATCACACTTTGTTTGTATTTGCAGATGAAAAAAAGAAAACAAAGAAAATTGACAGTGAACTTAATCCTGTTTGGAATGAGGTAATTTTTTTTAAAATCAGTTCTTGGTCTTTTTTAAGACAAAATGCTTGTAAAATTGGTAAGTCGATTTCTACAGTTGTGAATATCAGTTAGGAACAGGAACTACTGATGTGTTCTTTCAAGGTGTTAGTAAATGCAGGTGAATGGATTCATCTTGCACCTTGTGTTTCAATTCATTAAGTAATGCTTTTAGGTAAAAGTAGATGGATATCTGGTGAGTTTGTGGCCTAGTTTTGTTCCCTCTTACTTTGGACCAAATGATATTTAGCCATTGCTTAGCCACATGTATGGGAACATAACTGGATCCTTTATTACATACTAGGAGAAAACCCTACAGAACTAGAATGAATCATGTACTGAAGTTCCTCATGGTTTATTTGTAGGACTGGTCCTATTTTGCATCTTCAGTAATGTTTTCCTTTGGGAAAATGTTTTCTTAGTAGTGTTTTTTCACAACCAGAAATGAAAGTTAAAGATTATTCTTACATTTTGTAATTAGGAGTATAAAGAAAGGGAACCTACAAATATTTGTCTAAATTCAACAGCAGCTGACTTCAACCAGTATTGCAGGGGAATAGTATCAGATCTTATAAATGATAAGAAAATACTTATGTTAGTGTAAGAATGTAGAACTGCAAAAGAGGTTATGGCTCAGTATTAAACAATCTAGTTCTTTTTCTGTTGTTGTTAGTAGTAACTAGCAAATCAAGAATGTGCTATGAGCATGTTCCCAGATTTTTAACTTTGTTTTTGCAAATGGAAGCTGGTCTGGTCTGTCTCTCACTAAAAGCAAAATTTATTTCTAAATAATTTTGTTGTATATGCTACTCTGCTGTTAATTAATTTACACATGACTTGTAATTATAATTTGGGTTTGCTCTGTTTTTTTGTTCAGATTCTTGAATTTGACTTGAAAGGAATTGCTTTGGATAATTCATCTTCCCTGACAATTATTGTGAAGGATTTTGAAACAATTGGACAAAACAAGTATGTTCTCTTTTTTTTTCCAGTATTAAGCACAACTTTCAATACAGAAGTGCAGGGAAAAAATGGAACTGATAGTTGCTGTAGAGAAACAATGGATGCAATTAGATGGTTTCTGATGTAACACCTACTTGTAGCCTATAAGCCAGTGGGCTTTCCATCCCTCACCAGTTGGATTGTTACTTTGAAGCACAGTGTCAGCTTTCTTTTTATGCTTAATTTTAGACATGCTGAAGCTAAATTCAAGGACTATTTTAGGCATTTAAAGCAGAATTTGGGTAAAATATACATCCCTTCACCTATTACTGTAATTTGAAAACCACAGCTGCCATATTTCACTTGTAATAAAGGTCCTTGTGTAACTAGATTTATGCCATTACAGATACATGGTGCAGGTTGTCATCTTGCAGAATGATGCAGGGCAGTACCCAAGACTACTATACATAATAAGTGTCCAGAAAGTAGTTCTGAAGAACTCGTAATTGGCATTCTCAGAGCACAGCTAACACAAACCATCAAAAATTACAAAATGCAGTTAAAGCCCTTAACCATCTTTAAAAATCTCCCTGAGAGGCTCTGTTTTACGTCACTTCTTTAAGTCTTGCCTAGGAAGAGGGGAAGCCTAAGTTCAATTTTCCATCTTGTCTGGAGGGATTGAAGTCCTAGACTCATCTCCTAGAAGACTGACTTAGTCATCAGGATAAGTATGTTGAATAAAATACAAAAACTGTCTTGGGAATGGAATCTGGGTTTCTGTTGTCTTGAGTGTCCTTGCAAGGGGGGTCTATGAAATGTCATGTTCCTACTGTACTATTCCTGGCCCAATGAATTATGAGTTCTCTGCATGGTCATTAAAAAGCTTGAACCTGAAAACAAAAGTAACTTCCCCAAGATCAGCTTGCAGAACTCTTTTTCAGTGTCAGGTGTGAGAGTAAATTCTCTCACACTGAGTAGGGAAATGAATCTGTCTGCAGTTGTTGGTCGAGTGTTACAAACCTCAGGCTTGTTGCATATATGGACGATTACCAATGCTGCTGCTACCTCCTCTTCTGGTTATATTTTAAAAACATTGTTTAAAAATGGATTGAGGATTTTTTCTTCGTTTGGTGTTTTTGTTTTGGTTTGTTGGGTTTTTTTAAAGAAAATATGTAGTTTGGTATTAAGAGAGTCTTCTGTGGAAAGTAAATTGAATAACCTCAGCAGAAGAAGAAAATGGATATCTAGCTTCCCATTCCTTAGAGGACTTGAGACTTATAAAAATGGGGTGGGAGGCCACTGAGAATTGCCTTTTCTGACATTCATTTCTTGGAAAGGAAAGGCAGAGACTCCTACTATCAGTAAAGGATTTAGAGTTTAGGTCTGCAGTAGATAGAAACACCCATTTTCATGATGCCCCTAACATGCAGGAATTTAAGGCTCTTTCCCTCCTGCACCATTTCTGGTCGGTTAGTACTGTTAGTGCATGTGGATAGGCTTGAATCCTACTCTAAAAGTCTAAACTCTACCAGTGCAGTATGTACAGCACCTAGATACCTAAAATTGGGTTCTGCATTTTTCAGATATCTAAAAATCAAGTATCATGGGATCTAAGGCTGCAGATCTTTTTGTGTATGGTCTTTTTTTTTTTTCATTTGTGAGAGGCTAAAAGACAGTTTCATTTGTGCAGTTGTTTGTTGATTCCTCAGTGCTCAGCCAAAAACTTCTTCATGTAGTAGTAAGATGCTTAGATTTAGTTTTGACAAAATCAGGTTTTATTATTAATTTTAGAGAACTGAAGATAACAAACAGTAGCTATATCTATGTGTGCCTGGAAGGATATCACACAAACCAAATAGATCTCCGTCAACTAAAAAATGACAAACATGTCTAGATTTTCTACGCATGAAGTAATTACAGCAGAAAAGATGCACGAGTGTATGATTTTCTCTAAATTTTTTTTTTTTTTTTTTAGTTTAGTCGTGCTGTTGAAGACACTGAGAAAGGAGCCACCTTGAATTGAGGCTTCTATCTTATATAAAAGGAGATGACATTATAAAAAGTTGTAGAGTACTGAAATGCTGTCAGGTGTCCCATGTTGGCATTTAAACATTTTTTGTAGGTTTATACTCCTACAGAACAGGAACATGTAATAAGCAAACATAAAAGTAATTAAGGTGTCTTGTTCAACTAATTTTTAAGAGTAATCTTTGTATTTTTCAAACTTTTTTTTTAATAAGAATAGATTTGTTCCTGTGAATTGAGTTGATAGGATCTTTTGACTGTGGCCATTGAAAAAAATTTAAAAATTGTCGCCATGAAAAATTAAAATGGTATATGTGGGAGCACTAGAATTCAATTCACATTCTATTAAAAAGTATACTATATAAACTTTAGTAAAGCTGGAGGGCGCTTTTTGTCATTTTGACCTGGACTTTGAAGTTCCTGCTGTATTTGTGATGAAACAAATACATAACACAGACTCTAACAAATTTTATGTGGTTCTGAACATAAGATGATAGAGATTTAAAAAAAAAAGTATCTAGAATTTTGTAGGATTTAAGCTTTAATTTAATATCAGAATTGTAGATGTACAGGATACTTTAAAGCAATGCATGCAGATCATTTCAACGAAGAAGACATAAATTACCAGTTGAAATTGTTAGCAACCTTTTGTGTTCTGCATGCCATTTATTTTATGACTCATCACACAGAAATAAACCTGGTCCTTGAAATCACCTGCAGGAAAAGGGTAAGGTCTTGGGTGGCAGCAAGCTAATTGGAAAGCTTTTCTTTTAGATAATCTACAGCAGGGATAGAGTGTATTGTTTTGTGTTGAAACATGCTTGTACTAAAAGCTCTGGCAAAGTCTAGCAGTTCTTTCTTAACATACATAAGATAAAGCTTCATCAATGTGTTTAATCTTTAGCTGTCCCACAGTGGTTAAGATCTTCTGCCTATCTCTGCTTAAATCATAGGATTTTTGTCTAAAAAGGTGAATAGATACATTTGGACAAGCATTATTCAGAGATATTTCTTTTAATCTGTGCAGAAAAAACAACAGCTTGTGAAAAATTAGATGCCATTTTCCTGATTCTTTGTATAAAGTCCTAGCTTTTAAACAAGGATCTATTTCTCTGTTCGCTGCACTCCCATGCTCCCTCTTTTCTGTAAATGCCAAGTAGTGTTGGCTGTTGCTATTTTGAAAGGGAGTATGTTATCATCTTCTTTCCTTTTTTTTTTTTTGTGTGGCAAGTTTGGATATTTTGTGACATTGAGCTAGGCATACATTCATATTTATTGATAGTAGTCCACTTCCATTGTTAGCTTTTCTTTATTACTTTCTGCCTCCTCCCAATATGTGAATTCAGGTTTTTACAATACTCCAACAGCTCTGTCATAAAATCACTCTGAGTCAAGCCGATGCCCTCAGATCTCTCATTCTTGAGATTTCTGTAGGTCAGTAAAGCAGGAATATGTTGCATGCCTCTGGCTTTAGGGAAATCCCAGAAATCACAGAACTTGATACAGGAAAGCTTGCCAGTAATCAGAATGTTGTGATGGATTTTATAACATATCAGAAAATAAAGGAAAGTGCTTATCTGAAGCCCCTAAAATGTTTCACTCTGTACATGGGCTCAAAGCTAAGAAGGCACGTGTTGGTTTTTTTCAAACTGTATTTGTAAATATCATCTGGACTCATATTTGTAGCGCTTAACCCCCAGCTTGTGCAAATGCCTGTTTGTTTTGCTTGGGTTTATGCACTGGTTTATGCACCACTTACTTATTCTGCATACAATTTAAAAAATGAACCAGTAAAATTCTTTGGGAAAGTAACTTCCATGTATGGAGCTGTGCAAAAATATGTGTAGTCCATACCAAAGATAGAGCAAAACCTTCCAAGTAATGCTCTTTGAAAATAAATCCTCAATAACTGCCACATATTTGCAGCATGTGATGTGTTTGGAAGGGCTGTTGGCAGGGAAATAGGATAAGGGGGTGAGAAGTGGGACACATGAGCAGGCTTCCTGACTGTAACAAGATAATAGGAAATGTCATCTTGGATTTCGTTTAAAGACACAAAGCACTGTAACAGCAGAAGAGATTTGGTATTAACGAACATTCACATTTAGACAAAGGAGCATATGAAAGAGAGACCATGGAGTAAGTTTCTCATATATTAGCATGCATGTATGCATAACCTGTGTTTCTGTAGAGTTACTGATTCTATTGACTAATACTGAGTTTGAGAGAGATTTAGGACTGCCATATCCCAGTTTTGCTATTCTTTCACAGTATCCTCTTTAATACTTAAGAAAAAGTCTATAGTTAGATACATGCCTGCAGTGCTGCAGCATTCCAAAAAGATGCTTGGTGGAAGAGTGTGCAAATGACACTCAAAGATGGAGTACAAGGCCTACCTAAGGTCCTTACTACTGAGAGCTATTATAATGACAGTTTAAAAAAGGGGGGGGGCGGGGAGAATGGAGAGAGGGCTGGACAATGTTGTAATAATTTTTACTTGTAAATTTGATGTGGTTAACTGAAGTCTTTCAGAGGTAAAGGCACATTATTTCAGAAACCCAGGGTTTGCCATGTGCTTTTGACATTATTCATGAGTGGACCCATTAACCTGGGAGGTGTATCTGGTGTTTCAGCTAAGTGGGATCTGAGTATAAATCAATAATCTTTCCTTTAGAGGTTCATGTTTTTATATATTTTACTTTAAAGTCTAGATTGAATTGGGATTTAGTTTTTGAGTGTAAAGGGTACATCTATGGGACTGTGTTGCCTGAGAAAGAGCGCTGAGAAGAAACTACACCATGGCTTTGGCTTTATTTTCTCTCTTCTGGAGGAAAATAAGCAATGGGGATTGCTGTTGTTATCTTCAAGGTAGATACAACTTTTGCTCAAACATTCTGCCACAGTTCTTTGCTGCAGTGTAGGCTAGAAGCAGAACAATGTGTTTCTCAACCCAGCTCTCTCTCTGGCTGCTCACTCACAAAGCTCCTAGCCAATACACACTCTGCTGCTCCATGCAGTGCTACTCCTAACTACTTCTGGGCACCTGGTCTGTTGCTGCGCCTAAGAGGTAACTACAGAACTCATACTCCCCTCTAGAACAACACAGCAGAAGATTGCAATATAACCCATGATTTGTTACAACTCCTAGAAACTTAACATAGCTGTTGATCTAGCCCATTCTTATACTGACGCAGGAGGAGGAGCACAGTGGATGTTACTCTGTTTTTACACTGTGCCAAAACACTTAACTCATTGCTTTGGCATTTAGAAATCAAACCTGAAAGAACATTTGAATATTTTTCTGTTTCTTTTTTTCCTGGAGATAGAATTTACTGCTTCATTTACAGGATCACTAAACTTTTGTAGATAGATTAAATGAGTGCTCTTCATGGTAAAAAGACACAGTCAATGGAAAAGATAAATAAAGCAAACCACACTGACATGTATGCAGACAGACCATCATAGGAATAAACTAGAGAGGACTCATATGATCCATGCTTAGCTAGATTTTCCAGCATGAAGATGTTTGAAAAGAGAACACATCTGTTTTCTATTATGTCTAATACTGTTAGTAGAAAGACTTCAAACTCTCAGAACACAAATCTTTATGCAGTTAAAAAAACCCAAACAAACGAAAAAAAAAAAAACCAGTTCAGTTGTCCCTGTGAAGTTAAGAAAAAAAATGTTAACAGGAAGTTAGTCGTGTCTGAATGAAGTGATTTTCATTCTGTTTGAAAGAGAGTTGGGATTATGTGTTTCCCCATGTTCTTTGCATAGTTAGTAACCTAGCGACACAGAGGAAAAACAGATTGGGCGCACCCTTTTCTCAAGCAGAAAAATGCAGCCACAAATGAACAGTGCAGCAAATTATTTAATCATGTTTAAGTATTTTCCATAGTTAAATAACTTCTAGATTGTTTGAATCCTCCTACAGCTGTACCGTTTTGTGTGGATTCTTTTCTGCGTCAGTGTGGCTGTGCATAGTTGCACATTTTCCATGCATATGTTGTATGCAAGGTCCAGCCTGGTTATGATTCAGTTTTGAGGTTTTCTGCCTTGCACAAAATAGTACCCGTGCTTTGTTTCTTTTTTAGAGTTTTTTCTTGCAAAGAGTATTATCAAATAACTAAAGAAGATAAAAATAGTTGGTTTGCTCTTAATAAAAATTCAAAACACAGCACAAATAACAGAAGGTGGGTGTTGGGTCTTGTAGCATAGAATCTGTAATGGTACATATACACTGAGAAAGGTTGAGTGTAGCAATTATAACTGCAGTGTGGGATCAAGTTTGGTGATGAGAATAATCAATATAAACATCTGCGAAAATAAACCCCTGCCAAAATAAACCCTTAAAAATAAGTCAAAAGGATTTAAATGCTTGACTCTCAGGGGATTAAAATCACTGGGCTTCCAGTAGAAGTAGCATGTAAGCAGCTGGAGGACATGATATGCTAAAGAATTTAGTATAAATTGCTAACTTCAAACAGAGGAGGAGTAATAAAATGGTTGGTACTGTGAGTTAGCATTTCCTGATCCAGAGAAGGGTGTGAAGTTTCACTTCTCTTGGTTATTTGGGCAGCTAACAGGAAGTGCTAACCACAGCGCTAACGGATTAATTAGCTTTGGCACAAACGCAACACTGTGTTTAATAGTTGGTCATCAGTAGTTCATTGATTTCATGCTGATAAACTAAGTATTTCCCTTTGATTACAGGGGTGGAAAGTATCATAGGCCTAGTACTGATTTGAAGTGGTTTAAAATCCACGGTCTTTGCATTTATCTTTGGTATCTTATTCAGTGGTAGACCAGAATGTTTAAACTGCTTGTGGCAGGACAGGTTTTTTGCTTTACTTCTGCAAAGTTGGAAAAGTTTAAGAGACCTGGCTGACTGGGCACTATACACATACAAGTCTTGGGGATGGCAAAAAAGGTACTCAAGCAGAGTTAAGAAGCCAATACTCATTTGCTATCTACTGCCAAAAGAGCCGATGAACAAAATGTCAGAGGATGTACTGAGGTATTCCAAAAGCAGAAACTATCCCACTTGATGGTGGCAAAGAGACCAGTGTGATCTGGAATTAAACAGGCGAGTGTTGTCTGCCTAGGGAAGAGGAAGAAAGCTGAAAGAGCTCCAGCAAAGAGCAGTGTCCTTTGAGGATGAATAGGTGGCAACGTCTTTTCAGCTGTGCTGGAAAGAAAGGACTTCTTGTCACCTTGAAGGTTATGACTTCAGAGGGAATCCTGCCTGAAGGTAGAAAGTCTTCAGAGTTCAGAGGAATGCAGCAACTTCACAGTAGTCGTGCAGAGAACTGGGGCTCTAGTTACATATCAGAAGCAAGTATAGCAGCAGACCTTGCAGCAAAGCATTAAACAGCCATGAACCATTAATGGACGTGTTGTCACAACAGCTGCTGCTGACTTGGCTGACTTGGTTTACCCAACTTAGCCCAAAGATTAGAGACATGAGAGAAGCATCTCAGGAAAAAGGCTTTCTCCAAGACCTGTGTAAGTGACAAAGATGAGACTTAGTGATGACCTTGAGGCATTCCTTGTTACATTTGAAAATATTACTTCAGCTGTTGAGTAGCTGTATGATCAAAACCCAACTGGACATTGTCCTGGGCAACCTGTTCTAGCTGACTCTGCTTGAGCAGAGGGGTTGGACTAGATGATCTTGAGTGGTCCCTTCCAAACTCATCAGTTGTGTGGTTCTGCGAAGGGAGGGTTGAAACATCCCAAATCCAGTAAACAGGACCACTCTGGGGAAGGCAAAAGACTAACTACCTAAAGCTTAGAAGTAGGCTAAGGTAGTGTATAGGGTGAATATTAGATTTCTTACTCTTGCTAGAGTGGAAAAATACTGGAGACTATTGTTGCCCAACCTGTTAAAGGAGGGGGAAACAAAGGACTTTAGGGGCAACTAGTAACAAACAAGTAGTCTATGTAACTGACTCCCTCTTCAGTCTTCTGAAGGTTGTCAGAATTTTAAAAACAATTACTGTGTATTCAAATCTGTACACAGTTATCGTTTGCACAGGACAGATGAGGATGTAGAAATGGAAATTTACACTGGAAAATTTCAAAAGCACTACTGTTGAACAGCTGTTCTTGAGTTAATATCACCAGATAGGTGGGTGTGGTTGCTGAAAGTCATCCAGATGATTTGAGACTGCGTGACTTCTGAACTGAAGTTCTTTTTGGAGTTAATGTAAGTCACTCCAGCTCATATCAAATCAAAAGAGCAAGTCTACAAAATTTTTCTACAAATGTGCATAGAAGATTTTCTTTGCCTTTCTCCAGAATCAGATTTGGCCTAGCTGGTTTTGGGTAGTCTTGTTGGGTTTTTCCCTTCTGTGATACCTCAAACTATGTATGTTTCTCTCTGTTATTCTCAAATGGTAAGGAAGGCATAGTCACGACTGAAGGATTTGGGGAAAATAAGAATATTTGGAATTGAAAGTTTTTATTGATTCATTTTGCATTGAAGGAAGAAGAGGGAAGAGGAGTTGGTTTCTCTCAGTATGCAGTTGTGTAAATGAAGTTGTAGGAATAGTTTGCCATTTGCTTATATTATACTTGCTTTCAAAGCTATTACCATGTTAAGGCTATGTAATAAAGAGAAAAATGCATTAAGCTACCCAATATTTTTCTCTCTTAACTGCTTTGGGATTTGCAATCGTTATGGAATGAACCTTTTCTGCTTTTCTTTGACTGTTGAACAGTATCAGTGTCTGTCTGCATGGCACCTGCTCTTTACATAGAAAAGTTTGGTCAAATATAGAGGGAGATGTTCTCTTTGGTGTGTAATGTCAGACTTGCTTGACTTTTGTATAGCCCCAATTTTTGGAATGTTGAAGCCACAGGGGAAAAAATAAACCCTCTTTCTGTTTAAGAGAGACCATCTGCTGTTGTTTCCTGAGCTAGGTAGACTTTACTCTTTAGTGTCTAGATTTGCTACATCACATCATAAGCAATGTGAAATAATACTACAGTTAGAGGGATAAATAAGACCACTGCATGTATACCTAATGTTCCAAATCTAGGTTTGTCTTGTGGGTTGAATGCAATTTTGATTGCATAACAGGAGAAATTGCTTCTTAAGCTCCCTAAAGTTGAGAAATGTGTAGAGTCAGTGTTTCAGCTAACGCCCAGCTCTGCAACAATTTGTAAAAAGTGAAAATGTACCTATGGTTAATCTAATGCTCACTGAAATAACTAGGTGTATTTCAATAGTTTTTTAAAGGACACTGGATCAAGACTACAATACTGAATACAGGTGTCCATTCAGTAAAGGGAGGAGAGGCAGGTGTTAGAAATGGCATCAGAGTTTCAGTTATGGTCATCTTAAAGGTTAGAACAGCTTCATGCATTTCCTCTGCAGCATGGCCTGATCTTAAACTGCTTTTCACATCTAGCCCATCCCCTCTGTGTGACGAATATGTGAGGCATAGCTGGAATATTACTGTCCTCTGGCAATTTGGGGGGCAGAAGTGAAAGGTTTGAGTAGTGAGTCAAAACTATCAAAAAGACAACTGGAATTGGAGGAGTGAGATGAACTGGGAAAGCAGAGTTGACTGAGGAGGTGACAGCACCAAAGTAATTCTAACAGATCATTCAAACAGAAAGTGTAGTTATTTTTTGTGCACAGCTAAACAAAAGTTGTAATGTGTAATACCTGGAGTGTATATTTGCAGGAAATTAATGTTTTATACTTACCTTTCCTAATGTAGTTTGCAAAAAGTAAATTATGTTCTCATGACATAGCACCTGAGAGTAGTTCCATGTCAAAAAGTGCCCTTGCATCCTTAGCTTCTCCATGAAAAAGCAATATAATATATTTAAAGGGACCTCAGTTATGTCCTCTGCGTACAGATCTTTTTTCTGCTTTGGCAGCAAAGCTGGTATTTTGTTTGTAAGACATGTTCTTTGTAATATTTACAGGGTGAAATTATCTTAGGGTTTTTTCACTGGCAAAAATCTCAGTTATTCCAATAATCTACTTCAGTATGGGAGTGAACTGCTATTACATACTATGGGAACGAAATACAGTGCCAGATATCATGAGACCAATGCCAGCCACACTGTTAGAAACTCTGCCTAGGAGAAGTTTCTCAGGTTAAAAGTGCATGCAGTTTTCACTTTTTTGAAGAGAATGGGCATGACAGATGCAGTCCCAAAGTAGGCAGAAGGAGCTCAGGAGAGTCTACTGCATCATGTCAGATCCCCTGGGTATCCTTTGGTAGGCCTCTCTAGAGCCATATCGAAACATTCTGAGAATTTAGAGGCAAGGATATGAACCTATTCCAAAATGTAGAGTATGGGCAAGAAGATTAATTTTGTGAAGGCTCTAGTAAGCACATTGATTACATTTGTTCTGCTTCATTGTATTCATTACAGAGATCTGTGTATGTGGTTTTGTGTCTCTGTGTCATATCTAGCTTTTATACATTACTTCTTATCTGAGAGTTTGCAAAGCTATATAGGGGAAAAAAGTGTTACATCCTTTAGTTTAGCAATGAGAATTCAGTGGCTGAAACAAGTGACATGGTTGTTGAAAGTTATACAGAAGATTATTTTCAAAAATACACATATAATTTATTTGAATTTAGGTTTTTAACCTCTTTTAGCTTAAAGCTGTGTCTTCTGTAAAGAACACCAGCACATTTAAGTGCAGTGAAACAGAAAATACAAATTAGCAGTATACAATCATTAGATAACATTTGCAATGATCTTTTGTTGTGTCTTGGGTTTTCAAGTCATGGCTGGAGTTATTTGGTCAACTAACAGACACTAGCAAAAGACAAAAGGAAACTTCTGTTTGATGTATACTTGCATTCTAATAATGGTTTTTACTTCATTTCAGATTAATTGGCAGTGCATCTGTAGCACTTAAGGATCTTGTAGGTAACCAAAGCAGATCTTTTCCCTTCAAACTCATACCTCTGCTAAATGAAAGGGGACAAGAAACTGGAGTGAGTGGCTTTCATTTCCTTATTTTACTGCATTCTTGATCAAAATGCTCCAGCAACAGGGCTAATAGTGAAACAAAAATATTTTCAAGTTATTTTTACTTTATAAATTAAATGCTTGGAATTTTGTAGCAAAAGCTCCAGACAGAGGAAATTTATAACAAGATATGGTTATGTCTATACCATCTGAGTTTGTTTAATATCCTTTAAGTTAGAGAAATTGTTTTCTGTGTATGTATTATGTATCTATATATATATGTTATAAATATTATGGGCCACAGAGTATGCATGGAAATCAGCCTGATGTTGAAAAAGAGCTTTTTCCTAAGTACCAGATGGCGTTCCCATATGTACTTTTTTGCTGTCTTCTTTCTAATATCCACATGGGTCATAGCACTGATTCTAGAAAGCACAAATCATGTACATGTTCACTGCTAGCTCAGTTCAGAAAGTTACACAAGAACTTGCTTAACTTGGTTTAGCACATGTTTAAATTTAACAGTTTATTAGTTATTAATTAAGTGGTTTCTAGAAGTGGGACCTTACTGTGTTTGTGCAGTCTAGCTGTTAAGGCACTTCATAGTGCATTCTAGTACACTTAATAATAAGAGACTTTAAGGGTAATTTCAGTATCTCATCATCTCTAGTTTAATATCATGGTTAGTCGGTCACAGGGTTGGTCTTTTTTTGCTGACTCCTCATGTTACTGTGGCAACTAGGAATAATAATGGATTGTTCAATAATCCAAAACCACAGTGAAGCACAAAAAAGGCAATTCTATAATTAGAATGAAAAATGTCATAGTGTTTCTTCTAGGATGGAGGTATGAACAAGCAATTAGAAGAGCCAGATAGGAAATTTTACTTATGATTCAGACTCGTTACATTGTTCATCAGATAGTGTTATTTCTCACTGCCTTTGTTTTTCCGTCTGCAAATTTAGGGTGTCACCCAGTCTGTCATGAATATTGTGGAACTAAATAAATTAACATTTGTAGAACACCTTATATACTTGTATTGTGACAGATTTTTCTAAATATAAACACAGTGATTCCATTTGTTAGATATTGTTTTAGAGCCTATTCCATTAGCTGCAAATTGTGTAATCTTTATTGTTCATGTTCTAACACTGTTCATGAACAACTTACTGCTTTAAATCAATTGTTGTGAATACTGTATGCTACATAAAAAAATGTGTATTTCTCTATAGGCAACAATTGATTTGGTAGTAGGATATGAGCCACCAGCTGGACCTGCAAATCCAAATGATCCAGGAGGGACCAGTACACAAGAAGGTATTTCAGTCTTTTCTCAGAACATTATTGTTAAAAGATCATGGAGATATTTAAGGTAAGTGATTCAACAAGCATTATTCATCAGAAAAAATGTAACCAGAAGCAAGCATGTCAAGACTGCCAGATAGTGATTTTAAAGAAATTAAGGATGATTCAGAACTACAGCTAGGAAGAAAATTGGCATTTCCTGACATAAAATGGTTTTTAACATCATTCTCTCCAGTGGAATCAGGTTACAAAAGAATGATGTTGCTTAAAAGCTTTTCAAAATGGCTTTTGTTCAGGAAAGAAAGGTTTTTGAGCGCTCAAAGAAACAGCAGTTACCTGCTAGAGCTAACCAAAAAACAGGGAAGCCATATTTTTAGAAAAATATATTCTACTACTTTGAATGTCAGGGAGCTTTGTGAAAAGATTTTCTTAAATTGTTAAACTTTTTTTTTCCTGTAGAATAAGTAAGTTTTGAAAGACACTGTTGTATCTTATATTAGGGTTGATATTTGACTAGCCTATGAAATACTGTGATCAGCAGGGAATATTCTTTGGTCTCTATATATCATATTAACCAGGCTTTTGCTGAGAGTGTTTTTGAGATCCTCTGTTTTTCCAGACTCTTAAAAGAACTGTGAAGTAACAACAGGTTTTTGCAGTTGATGGGCAAATAATTACCCTAATATCCAGGCTGTGTTTGTGCAGAAAGAAGTAACTGTTACAAATGTTATATGTTTGAGGAGAAATAAATCAGTTTGACCATTATCTGCTGATAGATAATAACATAAGAAGGAAAAAATTGAAATGAGGAGTCTTCTGGGAGGAAATTTTGATTCCACTGACTTTACTGAGAGTTGTTCTTAGGGAGTGGAAGGATAGGTAATGCAAACACAAAAGCCATGTGTTAAATTTCTACACTTCAAAATAATTTTATAGAAATGTTTTATAGAAATGCTGAAGGCTAAAAATGCAAATTGACTTCTATGAGATTATTTTGATAGCTTTTTTAAAATGTACTTGACTATAAGGTAATACAGGTAAAATAAAACATGGCAGGTTTTTTTGCTAGTATCCAGCAACTGCATGAAAATTATTTCAGTGCAAGTTATCAAACACAGCTTAGTTAATGATTGTAAATACCTGTTTCCCATTAAATGAAATCACCTCCCCAGCTGAGATTGCTACAGCTCAGTTTCAGAAATTAAAAATTAAGTGCTAAGTGTCTAATCAATCAGTTGCATGGATCCACCCAGGCAGATGGATTTTGAGAGATGTTAGGGAGGTGGGATCTTCCAGTTAGAAAATACATGGTATGTCAATCTCTGTGTTTTATACATCTCTTAGAAGGAGAGGACTGAGGACTTCATTATGCAAAGTGCTCATCACCCTGTGTTGGCAAACTAATTCATAAAGTTAACAAACATTCTGTTAATGCTAACCATCAGAGACGCAGCTTGTTCTTCCTGTAGATTTTACCATAGTCATTGTCCTTTAGTTAAGAAAAGAAGCTGGAAACACAAGGGAGTGACACACTAGATATTTACGGATCCTGTTTTGCAATACTGGAATCTCACTGTGTGATCCAGTATTGTAGTATCATGTGGTTGTAGAACAGTCTTCCACAGAGGTATTGTGATTTCAGAACTGTCAAAGAGGTTTACTAAGAAACTTTAACTTGTTCCACAGTTAAATGCTGTGGAGGAGGATTCAGAGTTTTAGTTTGGATGGCATACCTTAAATGTCTTCAAGTTTTCAAGATTCTGAAGTAAAAACCAATGATATGCTATAGCCTAGTCTTGCTGCTGGGAAACAGCTTCAACTGGAATAAAATTAATCACTGCTGGTGAATTGTGAACTAGTCTGGTGACAATTACAGCTGAACTGTTTTTTGCTAAAATTTCAATCGGTTCAAGAAAGTGTATGGGAATTGTATTAGATACTCTCCATCCTGAAGAGGGACAGATCTACACTTAGTTTGGTTAGGATATAAATTTGTTCTTAAGCACGCTAAAATGACTAGCTTTCAAAAGCAGTTGTAAGCATGTGGTTAGCAAAAAAAATTGTTGAAATGAGATAATAATACAATTTCAGTGGAACTCTTGGATATCAGACTCTTACTCCTATAACTTTAACATCAAGCTGTACTATTTGTTTATTAATTGCACTGTTTTTTTACTGTATGAGATGGAGAAGATGATGGAGGTTATGAGGATGGCTTGGATGGTCCAGTTGGTGGTATCACACCAACAGTTCCAAGTGGCACGAAGGAAGCCCAGCTAGCTAAACACATCACCAAAGGAAAGAAAACACGGAGAATCCTTTCTAACAAACCACAAGATTTCCAGGTAATAGATTTATTAAATGTTGCATGTTCTCTTTTTCTGCCTGGCATCACATTGTTCTTTTCACATAGCCTGAGTATAATTTAATGTCAGATTGTGCAAATCTAATGCACTGTAGAGACAATTATCGTCTTCATTTGAAAGCCTGTATTTCAAAAGTATTCTTCAAATTTGCCTGTTACAGTGATGTCCAATTTTGCAAAGTTCTGACTGAAATCTAGATGAACCTTATTTATTGTATAGTTGTATAGATTTCAAACTACAATAGCAGCTTTAAAAATAAGTAGTAAAAGCAAGTGAAAAATTTTTTACTGAAATAATTATCCCCAACTTGTCCTGTAAAATTCAAGTAAAATTATAGTTGCTATCATAATTAAGTTTGAAATGTCTGTCGGCCCATAGCTGCCAGCAACTTCAGGTGTTGGCTAACCTTTTTGGTGTAAGAAATTGTTGTCACCAGGATGATAGATAATATAGGGAATGTATTAATACAAATATTTGAATTATATTTTTTTTCAGATTCGTGTTAGAGTCATTGAAGGTCGTCAGTTGCCTGGAAATAACATAAAACCAGTAGTCAAAGTTCATGTTTGTGGTCAGACACACCGAACAAGAATCAAAAGAGGGAACAACCCATATTTTGATGAAGTAAGTGGCATAAGAACACTGTAGCTGAAATGTGGATGCTATCACATGTAGAAAAATAGTTATTACAGCTTTCATTATCATCAGTGAATAAGAATATGCTAATATTTAAGGGTAATTATGGCTAATACACATTTTGCAGTTCCCAGTCCCTTTCTTTATGTATTCACATCAATAAGCACATCTCTATTGCTGGCAGTCTTAGTAGATAAAGCTATCTAGAAGGAAGTCAAACTTCAGCTGAGATGTTTGGAACATGTTCTTTGATACAGTTGGCCATGTGACATAACAATGACTTTGAATAGTTGTGTGCAGGCTATAAAATCACAGAAAAATTAATTAGGAATCATTATAGACCTCTATGGTGTGTGCAGATGAGCTTTCAATGTAATGCTTTGGGTCAGTAAGACTGCCACACAGAATCTGGAAATGTCATTGCCTTGCTACCCATGATTTGTAAAAGCACAACTAGATTTCTTTGTCCAGAAGGGATCTGTACAACAAACACACTGAAATACAGCAGAGAATTCAAAGCCATATAAGGGACACAAGAATGATCCCATGTCTGGAAGACTAATGTTGCAAAGCTTAAGCTTAACAGAGAGAATGCTGACAGATAACTCTCATTACCTGGATGTGTGTGGAAAAATCAGAAAATTTTGGAACTGGGTGGCAAGCATGTTTTAACACATACAGACAAAACCAAGGAAGATATAAAACTCAGAGACTTGAACTAAGCTGTAAGTAACAGTCAAGATTTATGAAGCAGTGGTAAAAAACAGGGAAAGGAGAAAGCCAGTTGCATCTTGTATTGAATCAATTCCTAGGCAGTCTCAGTATCCAGACTAGGCTAAAAATGCGATAGGAGGGACCATGTTTATGCACCTTTCCCTTTTGTTGGATAAAGTACTGACTGGAGTGTAGCTGGGCTCAACAACCAAACTTAGTGAGGCATGTATTATTAATAAAACAAGTACCTTCATACTGTCAAACTATCAGATTTATTCCTGTGGCCTTGAATTTCAAAGATGCAAATCATTACAATCACTATCACCAATAGCCCTAAACAAGGCTTTTTTGACAGCTACAACAGAGACGGCTAGACCAGGATTGAATGTCCTGGAAAATGAACAGCCTTTGTAATTCCCAAAGTTGTTCCCCTGAGGAAAATGTGAAGTGCGGAGCAAGGAGCAAGGGCAGTGCTGAAAGTCTGCAGCACAGCTATGCCTACTGCATTCATTCAAATTGAAGTTGTGACTGTCTTTTGTCTATTTTGTACTATTTACTAAATTTAGTTTTTTATTCTGCATAAATTATTATGTGTCCAGCAAGGAGGCAGAGTAAAAGTTCTGTAGCAGACATGCTTCACAAGCCTCTTAAATTAATGTTTCTGCATCTTCTGTTAAGAGAATTATGTTTGTCATTTTGAGACAGGTTTTTTGTTTGTTTCTACCTTAACAGATATTTTTCTACAATGTCCACATGACTCCTTTAGAGTTGCTTGATGAAACAATTAGTATTCGGGTAAGGAAAAATGATGCATGTTCAAAAGGCTGCTGGATGCATATAGTATTGTCTGACCATTTCACTGTGATGTTTAGGAACATTGCTGTTTCACGCTTGTCTGTCTTTTTAGGTGTACGATTCTTATTCTCTACGAGCAGACTCTCTAATGGGAGAATTTAAGGTGGGTATGAAACAACTTCCATATCTTGACTAAATTAAATAAAATGAGAATTTTTTTAAGTACTTGTTTTAAATGTTGAAATTTATACTACTTCAGCATGGGGCCAAAGAATTACCTGATGATGTCTTCTCATGCTAGAGACCATTTGCTCAAAGCACTAGTAAACATTTTTCTTATTTGAGTAGAATATTATTGTTACAGAAAATTGTATGTTTTATATACCAAGTTCTCTAACTTGCATCCAAGAGAAAAAAATATTTACCAAAAGGTAAGTTTTTTCCTCAAAAGGTATCAGGGTGATTATTTGGTATGAGGTAGGGTTTGAAGAGATAATTTTATTAGATAGATAATAGGCAGAATAGTGATATGTGTGGCAGCATAAAGATACACATTCTCAAGTGATGTGCAAAGATATTCCATTGGTCAGAAGTTTGTTAAGTAACAGAGATTGTGGAAAAGTCTCTTAGTTAAAGTAATTTCTGTGGTTCTGATGATATTAGTGAGATTGTCTTTATTTGTATTTGTTATAGTCAATATTGGGAGGTAGACATCTGCCTGTTGAAGATATTCCTAAAGCAATACAAAGAATTCACATGACAGTTGTAATGGCTACTGGGATCCCATATTATAACATTTCTAGTATCAGTGTTCACTGTATTTTCTGTTTGCTTATTTTGTACTGCATAAATTCATTAGGTCTCTAGACCAGCTTTTCACACAAAATATGCAAGTGTGGAAGAGTGCTCTTTTCTAAATGAAGCAGTTTCTGCCACAAAGCTGGTTGCTTTTGCTTCTCACTGCTTATTACCTATGTAATTTCTAGTGATTCAGACAGCGGTATATTGCTCTGTGGAGGATTGATCATTCACTAAGCAGGTGACAGCATGTCTTTCAGGTACTTTCTGTTGCTGCAGGCACACATTCCAGGAGAAAACTCCAAGGGTAATTCTCTCTAGAAAATCACCCTTTCAGACTTTATCTGCAAGGAATACTAGCCCCAACTGCGATGAGCAAACATACTTACCTTCCTGAACATGTCTGAAATCTGATACAATGAATACAATCATGGTATATGTGCAGTCTTGTCCAGATTTGACACAGTGGGGGCGAAAACTGCCTGTGATCTTAATAAAAGAAAAAGGAAATTATTAATGAAAAAACAAACTTCATTTCTGGAACTGGAGGATGAGATGTTGAGCAGGAAATAGAAACAAAAGAGTTCTGAAAAGCCTGTCTGAACATAAAATAATGGGGAAACGTAAGGAATTCAAGAAGCACTAAGCTAGCCCCCCTCTTCTGTCTCTGATAAATGAAAAAGCTGGGAATCTGAGGAAAGAAGAAAGCAACTACAGCTGTTAGTTCTAATACATCTTTTCTTGCATTTTCTTCTTGGCTGCTGTATCCATTCAAAATCCCTCATTTTTCAATGTAAGGCATTTTCTCTTCGTCCTCCCAAGAATATGCTATGTAAACTTTCTTTTGTTTGTGTAAAGAGAACAATGTAGTAGTACTCATGGAAGATTGAGGGGAGTTGCCCTAGCATTTCTCTGTTTTGGTATTTCTTCAGAGGTAATGCCTTTGATCTTTATTTCAGATTGACATTGGCTATGTTTATGATGAGCCTGGTAAGTAACAGTTACTTCCGAGCTTCTTTCCTAGCTTGAAACTTGAAACATTTCATTAAATTTCTAAAGTAAAAGAAGAAAGTTAATGGAAAGTTATTTGAGATTTCTGCTTTAACTTTAAAAAATCCAACAATATATAATTCTTTTTAGTGGTTTCAAGATGAAGTACAAGCACCTAAAATTTGGATATTAGTTTTGGTATCAAAGACCTAAAATGTGAAAAATAATGCAAAAATATTTGATAAGTATGTCCCTGAATTAGTATGCCACAACATTTAAACACCACTAGATTTCTTGTTTTGAATGGCACTATTGAGACCTGTCTAGGACAGAATAAATTTTTAAAGTAATAAGCTTTAGGATAAAGTATGCTTTTGGAACAGTTGACTTTGATTTTATGATTTCTGCCATTTTGTAATGGTTATTACTGGGGGTGCGTGGTGGTGTTTGTTTTATTTTAGGCCATGCAGTCATGAGAAAATGGCTTTTGCTGAGTGATCCTGAAGATACAAATTCAGGAGCTAAAGGCTATATGAAAGTCAGCATGTTTGTCCTGGGAACTGGAGATGAGCCACCAGTAAGTTTCATTTAAATGTTTTTCTTCCCCTCTCCACCCCACGGATATTTATTCATGTCCCCCCAAAATTTTTTTAATACTGTGTAATTCACTCTGTGAGCAGTATTTAAAAGTAAGACAAGATTTACAAGTTGTTTCAAGGGTATCCAGTAGTAGGTGGGTAACTCAAAGCTTATTTTGTTATCCTGTCCAATTAAGCAACCTCTGGACCAGCTCTGGGTGTTTTGATCTACCATTTGTAGATACTTCTTCACATCCCAGAAAAAGTGGAGATGTATTAGCCTGGTGTTGCATGCAAGCTAATATCTAATTCTCCTTAGCATAGCTAATCAGGCTGAGCAACATATTGATACCAGTTCCAGGACTAAGTCAGGAATGTTTTCACTACTATGTAATGTAGACAAGCCCATAGAGAAACCTGAGTACCAGAAAGCTCCAAATATTTGCCAGGTGAAAATCAGACCTATCAATAATTACAAGTTAAGCATATGTAATTTGATGCATATGAAAGCAGTAGGTAGTTTTAACAATCCAGTCCTTAACTGTCTGCTGTTCTGTCAAGGTAAAAACAGGCTCTCTTTTCTGTGTGGCATTTTTCTTACTTGACCATTGTTGGTCAATTGTTGTGACCATTAAGTTCTGCTGTTCTGCCTGCCTGAGATTTTTTGCATACTGCTACTCCTTAGTTAAACATAATATGGTCCCCAGAACCATGGAAGATCTTCTTTTTCCATGTTAACTCTTCCTTTCTGCTATCCTCATGATTCTTGAAATCACAAGGATATGTCTAGTTATGGTGAAATTTGTTATTTTGTATTTGTTTTTAAAGGAGGAAGCAGTAAGTTCTGGTAAATTATATCAGAGTTGTATGCATTTTCTAATTGCAGTAAGATACCTTACAACAATATTCATCTTGAGAGGAGTATGAAAATTGCATGAAGTTGGCATTGTACAAGTGCCAAAATCATAATCATCTGATGATGATGATGTTAAAAGTGTGATTATAATGGGCTCCTGCTATTGAGTACTTTAGAGATAAAAATGTAAATAAAATAGTTTAGATAGAATTAATTTTTGTGGCTTGATAATTTGATAAAATCTCATTCTTTATAATTAAACTGACAACAGTCTTCTATCTGAAGAGTATTGTGGGCACCAGTTTAACTAATCACCTTAATTCTGTACATTACTCTGTCTTTCTTATGTACCAGATACTATGTACCACTGTATCTCCCAACAGGTTGAAAAAAGGGAAAGAGATAATGAAAGCGATGATGTGGAGAGCAATCTGTTATTACCTGCTGGAATTGCACTTCGATGGGTCACTTTCCTTCTCAAAATCTACAGAGCTGAGGACATTCCTCAAAGTACGTATCTTCTTACTACTTGTCCATCAGTGTATTTGATTACTATCTGAAATATTTGCATTAGCTGTTCAAAAACATTCCTTGAACATAAAACATCTTGAATGTTCTACATTGTTACTTGAGCCAATAATTCTGTGATGGCTTAAGTAGCCCATTTCAAGTCCTTTGGTAATGCTCAGTAAGTCTACTTAATTCTTGTAATGCATAATTTAATGTGTTACCCATTAGATTAGTAATGCTCATCTGTTGCTGAGTCGGCCACACAGCTTCTGGTAGTGGGAAAGGGTCATCTTCATTAGCCATTCTCCAGTTGCAGAAGCTACATGCAAGTACGTAACATTCAAGTACAGTTGATGTGCAGGTAAACTGGATGTTCTGTGCATGTCTAGCTCAAGTATACAGTGCATGTGTCAACTTCCTGTTGGATCCCAATCCCTGACCACTTTCAAGAGGTTATCAGAAAGCTGGTTCCCTGCAGCCCTCTTTTTCAAGGCCATTTAGATCCTAGAAGATAAGTAATACTGCTGATGGCCCCCTGCACCTCCCTCTTTCCAGCAGTCTGTTAATTCTTCTTCATAGGTGCTCATAGCTGCAGCTATTTTGCAATGGGGGAAAGGCCACAGGACTGCTGAAATCAGTCAGCCGCTGCTGTGATGGCCAAGGCAGTCTGTATTGCTAGCAACCTGCTCCTGAGTGGCCATAGGAAATAAGTAACTAGGAAGTGGCTGTATCCCAGAAGCTGCATGCAGTTCATGGGCTGCAAATTGCACACCATAAGCTTAAATAAACAGCCTTGGAGGGCAGGGGAGCTTGTAACCAGTTTGACCTTAATTTGTTTAGTGAGATTTTACTTGTGTCAACCCTATATTGCTGAGACAAAGGCTATTTCTCTCGTTATATGCCATATGTGTTTTCTGATAGAACATAGGTGGCTTTTATCCCTTCTTAGCATAATTTCTCACCTATATCTGTGACAACAAATGACAATGTCTATGGGTACATGCATAATGTTTTTCAAATACCACTATGCCTCTAAATTCAGGAGCACATCAACACTCCTTATGATATTTCAAAAATTTATATTCTTGAAATTGCTCTTAAGACTAAATTCTCCATTTTTACCAGCAACATTGTTCAGAATTTTGTTATCAGATTAAACTTCACCCTACCTAGATCTGTAAGCTGGTTGATTTTGGTGGGATTGCCATGGACAATTTATTATTTAGGCTGAAAAAATAAATAAAATAATAATAAAAAAGCATAAACCTTAATTTCTTCTTTGACACCTCTCCAGTGGATGATGCTTTTGCACAGACCGTAAAGGAAATATTTGGAGGAGAAGCAGACAAGAAAAACCTGGTAGATCCATTTGTAGAAGTTTCTTTTGCTGGGAAAAAGGTAATTTAGTAAATATCTGAATCTTTGCATTCTAATCATAGTCCTGAGAACAGATTTTGTATGCCAATATAAATTTTTATGTTTACTGAAATTATGGAAATAAAAAAGCATTAGCCCTAAAGTTCACTTCATAAAATGAAGACAAACTACAAGGTACAGCAGAATGGGTGTAAAGCTGATGACTAATAAAAGGAATGCATGACTGCTAGGAACTGATGGATGCCAGATTCCTTGACTACTGGTTGTTCCTGATTGCTTTTTGTAACTGATGGTGCAGATTTTTCTGGACAGGTTAACAGCATTTGTACATTTTATTACTAATGTGTTCCTTAGAATACCAAATTTGAGTTGAAGCACAATTGCACAACCTATATTCATTGCTAGCCAATCTTTTTTTTTCTTTAAGAAGAAAAACATCAGTCCTTTATTATGTTATATAGTCAGGTTGCCACACCCAGTAATGTACAGGATCTCCAGTAGACATGACTAGCAAATCATATAGGCTCTCCCTTTATCTACTCTAAAATCTGCATAAAGCAAACTGGAATGGAGTCATTCCTTAGTCTCATTTCTCTGCTGTGATAAAAGACATCAGTACTAGTGTGAAAGCACATTAAATTGTAGCTAGTGGAAATAACAAGCTTCTTTCTTGTAGAGTAACTCCAGTCTCAGGTTTAAACACCATTTCAAAATTTTATTTTCCCTCCAGTAGTCATTAATGTTGCACATGCAGATTGGTTTAGCAATATTTACCAATTGAAAACTACTGGCTCATCACAGCATAAAGCACTTGGGATTCATCATTAACTACTACCCCTCATCTTACCAAACAGAATGTGATTTATCCTAAATCATAGCTAGTATATGCTTTTTTGTCTGTTGTATTTTTGATGTGCTGTATAATTGATTTCATTTTTTGCAGGCTTGCACACATATAATTGAGAAAAATGCTAATCCAGAGTGGAATCAAATTATTTATCTTCAAATCAAGGTCAGGGTTTTTTTTCTTGTTTCTGTAGAAAACAGTCATCTTTTTGGAACTCGAGGCGTTAATGTTACAGAGGTGAAATAAGTAATGGGCTATTTTATTTTAATTGTGGTTTTTTTTTCAGTTTCCCTCGATGTGTGAGAAAATAAAACTTGCAGTTGTTGACTGGTGAGTTACGACTTAATCAAAGTACTAGGCAAGGTAAATTATATTAAGGGAAGAAAGGTAAAAAGGTAAATTATATTAAGTGAAGAAAAGTCTGGTTCTATAGATGTCAGGTATTTTTACAGTTTATGAAAGTATTTAGGCAAGTGTTTAAGTATCTTCCTTTATGGTTTCTTTACAAGAGACCTGATTAGTGTAACATGGGAGTATTGTTAATTTTGTGCAGTGAGCACTATTGCTATTTAGGTGATACTGTAAAAGTCAGGTGACTTCTTCATGATACAGCCCACTTTTGTAAGTAGCCATTACCATCTGTGTTAGTAATGTTAAAGCATTCCAGGTGATACAAAATGTGTGTACACCATCTTGGAGTGCATTTAGTCACTGGTGGCTTGCTTCTGTGTAGGATGACCAGCATTATATTTAAATAAAATCTTTCTTCTTTTCTTTTTGTAGGGATCGTCTTACAAAAAATGACGTAGTAGGAACAACATATTTAAGTCTCTCAAAAATTGCTTCTTCTGGAGGAGAAGTTGAAGGTAATTGATTGAGCAGTATGTAACTTACTATCTTCTCTTGTGTTGTGAGGAATAGCAAAGTACGTGTTCTAAGAAAGCACATTTTCCTATAGTTCCTCAATTCTGTGGCAACAAGATTATCTGTTCCTGGAGTTTTTCAAAACAACGCTCCTAGAAAACACACTGTGGGACTTTTCAAAGTAAAGTTTTAAAATTTTAATGTTTAAACCACATCATCATGGAAATAGCAGTAACTAATTCAAAATTCAGTGTTCTGTTATATATATAATGTTAATGAATTAAATAAATTTGTGAGTGCTTTCCCAAATTGAGAAAACTGTGATATCACAATCTATCATGAGTAAGATATGCAAATTTACTAAGATACTTAATAAGACATCTAATTTAAAAACAATCCAGAGTCACTGTTTCAGAATCGCTACTTCATTGGGCACTAGTAGACAAGACTTCTTTTGCCACCTTATAAGCATGTCTGTTCTTTCTCTGGAAAGAGAACCTAAAAGCTGGAGAATGTTCCTGAGCAGTTAGCCCACAGGAGCTGTCTAGAACCACTTGCTCATTTCCTGTACAGTACTAGGCTGCTTTCAGATGCTGGGGGAACTTGGATCAGTCTCTGCTCTGATCAGTAGCTTACTAGAAATGGGCACTGCATCTCATTGCATGAGTGCTCCAGATTACTACTTAGTAACCTGTATTTTAGTAGCTTCAGTGAATGAAGATTTTAATTGCAGTGCTATGATCACAGACAATTAACTTACATGCTTCGATCAGTATAGGTGACTGGATATGTAATTTCATAAAAACTAAAACCAAAACTGATTAACTGCAAGAAAACAAATTTAGTTAGGCAGGATATGAAGTTCCTAACGTTGTCCCCATTGGACAATACCTTTGTAATAAAACTCTTCTTTACAATATTCTAAGAAACATTTTTTGTGCCAAGATTTTGGGAAATATTAAAAAAAAAAACTGTTACATTTATGTTCTAATATAATATTATGATTATTGGTTATTTCTTTGTGATCTATATCTATAATCTCCTTTTTAAACAAGATCTTTCATACAATTGAGCCAGCTGCATGACAAGGATTCTATGTTAATTTGCTGGAAAAAAAGTTTTATCTTTTTAATATAATAAACATACTGTGGTATGTTAGTTGTCCATACAGAATTGTAAAGTTCTTGGCTAAACAGGCTTAACGTTTATTTATCTGACTATCTACACTAAGTTGAAGGACCTGGCTCAAAACCATTTCTACCATTGCTACAATAACAATCCAAATTACTATTTTTTCTGTTGTGTTTATGAAATCTATATGATATGTACTTGTCAGAGACAGACCAGTTTGTCCTTAAGTTGGTAGCTATGTCAGGAGTTTAAAAACAAAATTAGTGGCTCCAATCCTGTAGTGCTTGAGTCAAGTATTTATCTTATTGGATGGAACTGTATTTTCAGCCAGTAACTTCAAGCTTATAACCCAGTCCTCTTAGAAGTACTGCTGTTGAAGTAAGACTTTGTGCAAACATTCTTTTCATATATTCTACATAAAACCAGAGGCAAAAGAAAGGGTTACAGAAAAAGGCAATGGGAAATCAAAGACAGAAGGGTTGGGCTGTTGGGGAAAATTTGGTTCTGGAGAGATCAACTTGCACAATCCACTTAAGTGTTTAACTTGAACTGCTGCTGACTCACAGCTCATTTATGCTTCAAACCCAGGCACTTAGTAACTGAGAAAATCTTATTTGTATTCTCTGTCTACTGAGATACTGACAGTGGAATAGCCATTTCCATGCAGAATCACAGATTATCTTCCCTTGAGGTCAATGCCATGCCTGAAGCCTGTCCTGGTTTCTAAAGGATTGGGAAACTGAACTAGTCTACCCTCTTCAGTAGATGAAGATATCTTAATGGGCCCTGAAATGTAGTGGTTTTCTTAAATGTTCTTAAGATTTATAAGTAATATTAAAAATAAAATTTTATTTTGTGGGGAGGAGAGCTATACAAAGCTGAAAGAGAAGCATCAAAACAATATATTTTGTCAGCTACATGCTTTTTTTTTTCCTTTGGAATTTATACAGGAAGAGTAATACCTTCATATTTTAATCAGGAAGCAAAATTCTAGCCCACGTGAACTTTGTTTTTTCTCAGGCTTTCAACTTTATTTTAATAGTAGATTACTTTGTGATGTATTTGTTTTTAAAATGCTGTTGTCACTTGTCATGTAACTTCTTCTCTTTTCATAATATAGAATTTTCATCTTCGGCAACAGGGGCTTCATCATATGAAGGTTTATATCTTCATCTGTTACTGATTTTGCTTTCCATTGCCCAAACTGAGAAGTATTGCCTAAGAAAATCCATCATCTTAAAAAATATTTTTTAATAATTACTTGTCTAAAAGACTTCACCATTATGATTAAAGAGTATCAAACATAACTAACTGTATAAAACAGTTTTGGCACTGGAACTTGTTTGACTATTTCTGTTTGGCTGGTGCTTCAAGCTGTGTTTTAGAATTGAGCATGCAGTTGCTTCAATTATAAAGCGCTTAGTCTAACAGTGGCTTGCAATTTTTAATTTAGTTATGAGATCACAACTATATTTGCAGCTGGAGAGTGCTGCAGAAGTAAATAACTGCCTAAAATAATTAATGGCTGTTTTGCTTATGCTTAGCTAGTTATATAAATAAAGTCTGAAAAATGAAATCTGATTCTGTTAAAACCTGGAGAGGTGGCTTTTTACATAACTGCCTAGGTTGACATCTAGTTTTGAAAGACTTTGTGGTAAATATATAGTGAGAAATAAATACAACTAGAGTGCAGTTGAAAGGTAACAAACATTCATCCACACAAATACTTCATTTACTATCTTTCTTTCTTAAAGTAATATTAAGTCAAAGGCTGAAATAATTTTTTGGAATCACTTTCTGTAATACATGATATCAGCCTTCTAAATGTAAACAATTGTATTTTAAATGTAAACAAATACAAAATATTCTTTTTATTCCAGGTTGGGGGAGGAGGTGTGTTTGTTTGGTTTGGTTGTTGTAAAATATATATTCTGTTTAATTTATTAGCATCAGTAAGTGGTGAATGTATTAATTCAACACAGATCTGTACCTTAAATTTAGTCATATTGAGATCTGATGTACGCAGTTCAGTGTTAAAATTTTTAAAAAATTGGACGGTATTCCAACAAGAGTCTGAATTCTTCTTCATTCAAATTTTGATCTGTTTCTGATTCAGATGTAAGGATGTGAAAGTATCCAAATGCAAAATAGAGAAACGCAAATCTTTATTTTGTATTTTGCAGATTTTATGTGACTTTGTGTTGACAGGAAATCACATCAAGACATAACATTCATTTTTATTATTCATTTGTGTCACTCAGTCACACTGGCAAAGTCATACAAGGCATAACCCTTTATTTTCACTTTCTTATCTTAGCCATCCTTTCCTGTGATAAATGCATCCTTCTTTGTGCTGCAGATCACGCTAAGTGATATCTGTTGCAAGGTTTAGAACCGGATTCTCCTCTGTTTTTAACCAGGATCATTTGTTCAAAGACAAAATCTAGGGTACAAGAAGAAAAAGAATATACAATCTTCCTGTTCACTCAACTATGCAGTATTTTTCTGCATGTGTGTTGCTTATCTTGTTCTAATTCTCTTCGCACTACTCATCAAATTTATCAATCAATAGCCTTAGTATGTGTTTGATTGCTACTGAAAGAACAATTAACTCCCTTAAGTATAGATTTTATTTGGCTCTAAAAAGAGCTTTTTAGAATCTCATTCATCTAATTTGCAAGGCATGAATGCAAACCCAAAAGATAACAGTAGTAATACAACTAAGTCCTCTCTCCATATATTTTTTGCTAAAAAACAGAACACTGTTCAAAATACAAAGTTATGACAGTAAGCGTTAGCAATGGAAATACTTTTTCAAGTTCTTAGATATCTCAAATATCTGAAAATAAACAATAGCTTTGATGTGCAGTTTCCTAGCTTAGCTATTAAAACTGACAAAAACATCTAAATCCTTATTAATTTATTTTTTTTTTAGCTAAATTAAGACATTGGGAAATTTTAGTTTGTTAGTCATGGAATAAGAATAGTATACAAATTAGAGTTTATTGTCATTAGAATTAATGAAGTTTGCAGACTTTAGGTCTTGTATGAATTTTAGGTTACTGAAAAGGGAGTTTGTGAGAAACAATGCACTGTAACAGTTATGATTAGAGTTTGCAGTAGTCTGTGTTTTACCCTGAAGCATAACCACAGAAAAATTATACTAAAAATTAGAACAGTAGGATTAACTATGATAAACAGTAGGGTTTTTTTCTACTACAGTGTGCAACATTTTTATAGCTGTTTAGCCAGAACAATGGCCTATGCATTTAAATGATTGCAAATGTCGTTTTACTCAGTTTCATTTATTTCTAGAAAATAATGTTTTCTGTGAACATAAGAGTGTATTATTCTTCCACATAAACGAAAACCTGGTATTTGGGGTGGGACAGAAGTTCTGTTTATTCTGGGGGGAGGGGGGGTCTGCATGAAGTAGTATCTTCTAAGTATTGTACAATGAAGAAGGAGGTTAGGTACAAGTACAGTCACTGGTATAATTACTTTAAATTCATATAGTATAACCAGAGAATAAAGTGTTCTTACTTTACTAATAACTAATACTGAACTAATACCTAACATTTGTTCTACTGGGTTTGATAGTAATGTTAATCATTTTTGTGGCTCTGAATGATAATTAACAAAGATATAATGGTAATATTTTCTGTTAGTAAACACCGGAGAAACTGAAGTTGGCTTTTTACCAACATTTGGGCCTTGTTACCTAAACTTTTACGGAAGTCCAAGAGAATACACTGGATTTCCAGACCCATATGATGAATTAAACTTTGGAAAGGTCAGTTTCTTTATTCATTGTTTTTAATCAAAGGATTAACCCCAATTGTTTTTAATCAAGGAATGAATTAATTTTAATGGTTTTTTTTTGTTTATTTCACATTACACTCCTTTTGGTGTTTCTTTTTGAATAATATTTTATATTTATGATTGATAAGGAAGTATGATAGTATTTTCCATTCTTATCCGTTTTCCTTTTAAAGGTGTTTTTGAAGGAACAGCAGTGATTTTGATGTTTTTCACTATCTACACCTCTGTATGCATTTGTACTTCTTATTTCCTTGTTTTCATAAATATATATTTTTTACTTCTAGCATTAATTGAAGCGAACTGCTTTATTTCATTTGTTCAAACATGTACATCCATGCCTCTGCAGAAGTTTTAAGAACACTTTAGTGAAGCCACAAGCATGTACAGCTAAAGAAAGAGTACACTACTTTAGGAGAAATATATAAAATTGGATTCAATGTGTGATTATGTTACAGGGAGAAGGAGTTGCTTATAGAGGGAGAATTCTGGTTGAACTATCTACAATACTTGAAAGCAAACCTGTTAATAAAAAGTTAGAGACGATTCCTAATGATGACTTACTGGTTGCTGAGGTAAATACTTGTTTTATTGTCAGTGTTGGTAATGGAGATGTGCCTTGGCTGGTTATTTTTGGAGAATGATCTAACTTACTAAAATTGAAACAATTGAGTTGAATCTCAGAATTGAGAGGTGGTTATTGATGGTGTGGCTACAAAAATGTCATACCCTTGTAGCATGAAATGTTAATTTGAAACATTTTTATAATCTCAAATACAGTAACTTATTATACACATTATATATAGTATTAGTATTATATCTTTTGGTTGCTTCTCAGAAAGTAGTAAAAGTATTTAAATTATTATTTCTATTAAGAAATTGCTATTGTTTTCTGTAATTGTGGATCCTGTTTTACAAATATTGAAATACAACTAAAAATGTTCTTGCTGTAGAAATACCAGCGCAGACGCAAGTTCTGCTTGGCTGCTGTTTTTCATTCTGCTACCATGCTGCAAGACACTGGTGAGCCTATCCAGTTTGAAGTTAGCATTGGTAACTATGGCAACAAGTTTGATACCACCTGTAAACCTTTGGCATCAACAACTCAGTACAGTCGTGCTGTTTTTGATGGTAAGGATGCTGCTGGTATGCAGATAAAATAATGTAAAATGCTCTTTTTGAGGTGCTATTTTATAGCTTTAGAATGACAGCTCTAACTGCACTAAAAACTTACTGAAATGTGACGGAAAAGAACATGTGGCTCTTCACAGCTTTTAAGATTGAATTATGTTTACGTAATACATGCTGCAAAGCCTACTGAGGTTATTAAAGAAATTTTCACAGAATTCAGTGAAATCTTTTGACTGTGTACTAGATGTGCAGAGGAAAATTGGCAAGAAAAATATCACATTATTTTACAGGTATGTAAAAACTAGGGATTAAATAGGGAAAATACCCTTTGAACATTCTGATTTAGAATAAAATAAAAACTTGTTTTTAAACCAGGTGTCTGGCAGCCTAGAAGAAAACAACCTAGCTAGATCACAGGAAAATATATTTTGGCTATGACTTTTTTTATTAACTGCAAACAGTAGGAGTTCTTTTTTTCTGTGTATTAAATGAAATAATCAGGTTTACTCTGGAAAATAATTATTTGAGTATTTTATTTCAGAGGTATACTTGAATTAATGTGCTATCTACATCGGTAAGTTATGGGAAATAATAATGAACATGTTAACAGATAATTTATTGAAAAAAATCCACTGGATTTTAAAACAATTTGAAGTAAAAGTTTACCATCCAACAGATACTACAGTGGCTGAAAAATACAAATCCTTTGATAAGTTTGGACTAGCTTGTATGTTCTTATGAATTGTAGTACATAAATGAAATAAACATAGCAGCTTGTGCAGTGTACAGTATGTATTCCTGCCATGAATTCTAACTTTAACATACAAATGTTTCACATCAGGTAATTATTATTACTACTTGCCATGGGCAAACACAAAGCCAGTTGTAACGCTGACTTCCTTTTGGGAGGACATAAGCCATAGATTAGACTCTGTGAATGTAATTCTAAACATGGCTGAAAGACTGGTAAGAGACTTAAGATCTTTCTTTTGCTAATGTGCTTTTTATTTTTATTTTTTTTCATTTAGAGATGTAATCAAAAAGTGACATTTCGAGCAGATTATGGAACAGTTTTCTGACACTTTTCCCTCCTTTTTTCCTATTCAAAATTAAACATAGCTCAGTATAACAATTGGCACTGCTAATCATAGGTCTGTATTCTCGCAAGGCCCAACACACTCCAGGAAGGAAGAGTCCTTGGTGTTGGTTAGGGGCATGTTAAGTCTGTAGAACTGTTACTTGTTTTGGAAGTTAGATGCACTATCATGTATTGTTAAATACAGTGAGAAAGAACATAGGAGTTAAATATGAATCAAGTTTGAACATCTGAGTCTTTTTTGATTTGGGCTTTATACATACAAATAAATAAGATTAAAGTCTTGAAATTCATTGACCATAAGCCACAATGGAAGTTTATAAATGCAAATCCTTTTCTTTTAAATTCCTCAGCAATCCAACTTAGCCACCTTAAAATCAGGAATGCAGGCTAAAATTTCTGAAAACCTATTAGCTGAGATGTGGTTGAAGCTGATTGATGAACTTACAGAAGATATGAGGTAAAAGTACCTTTTTTATCTCTTATTGTTATCATTCTAGGCCTGCCCAGAATCTTTGCTATTGCCTTTACTAAGTCACAAAACAAATTCTAAGGACTATAAAACTGATTACCCCTATGAAATGACCTGAGAACTGGAATTCCAAAAGTCTTTGAAAGTAGTAAACAGCATG
Source organism: Haliaeetus leucocephalus (assembly GCF_000737465.1). Classification (NCBI taxonomy): domain Eukaryota; kingdom Metazoa; phylum Chordata; class Aves; order Accipitriformes; family Accipitridae; genus Haliaeetus; species Haliaeetus leucocephalus. Next base: position 13,316,275 of record NW_010972620.1, on the reverse strand, counting down.
GACGTTGCCAGTGAAGTCATCCATCTAATTTTGCAATTCTCCTTTATCTTAATCACTGACAGTAATAAACCAGCATCTCTTGAAAAAAAATTTAAGGCAGGACTGTTCTGAAAATGTGAAATTGTGGATCTCTGCTGCCTTTATACCATCTTGCCTTCTTTAGAATTCCTCATGTACCTTTTTTTTACCCATGTTTCAATGTTATTTCTGAAACTGAAGAGGGAGGGAATTCTGTGATTTACTGGTGAGCCTAGAATAAAAATTTAAAAAGCTATTTAGAGCTTAAGGGCCATAAAGATTATTTTTTTGAATAAGCCTTTAGTCAACATGTCTGTATGTATGGGAGTGTTCAGAGAAGGCAGTAAGAGTCAGCACTTAGGGGTTTGAAGGAGGATAAATTCTAAATAGAGAGGAAGGAATTGTATGAGAAATAGACATTAACAGAGAGAGATATTGAGGTGGGGAGAGACACTTGAAAAACATTGAACAAGTGGGTGATGAAACAGCACAGGAAAAGGAAAGGGAAAATGAAAGAACAGTTATTATCCATTAGAGGAAATAACAGAGAACATGAAACTAGAGAACAAATTCATGAAGCTTTAGAGCCAATGTAAAAGTGAACAGAGGAAAAAGCAAACAGTGGAGATCAGTATATACTAGCAAAGAATTATATGGTAGAAAGCTTATGTCAAAATATAAACAAGTAACCTCATAGAATACCTGCTATGACCTGCAAAAAAGCAGAGAGAAAGAACTGACATACTTCAGGAAAGCAAAACGTGAAGAGCGAACTATTGCCACATGGAGCCATCTAGTGAATATAGGAACTTCAGGTTTTATATCAGTTATGTCAACCCATCTTCCTGACACACATATGCACTGTTACTAATTCAGTCCATTATTTTATAAAGTATCTTATCACTCAACAGTTATGGAGCAATAGCAGCTAGATGTATCAACCAAATGAGCTTCCTGTTGTTCATAGGATACAGTGCTCTTTATGGCTTTTTTTTTTCAGCAGACTCATGAAACCTGTGTGAAAGACACAATTCCCTGTGTTGAATTCATGGAACAATTTTTCTTGCCATGCTGAAGTTTAAATGAGTTATGGGTTTGAGAGAGTTTTCAGTGCACTATTTAAACCTAAAATGAGGTGACTTTCTGGAAGTTCTGATCTGGTACATTTGATTCATGTGTAAGCACTTGCACCCAGGGCAGGCAGCACTTGCATTCAGATTAGTAGAACTAACTGTAGTGGAAGGCACAATAGTCACTATCAAGGTTTTGCAGAATCAAAGCCCTTAAAAGTGCATGGCTTGTCATTAAAAATAGGTCAGAGACGAGTCAGTCTTTTCAAACTTGGCAGTGTCTTTGGAAATTTTTTTTTTTTTTAAGTATCATATTAAAGACCTGTTAATGAACTCTGTTGAAGGTGTATAATCATTGGTCTTTGAAAAGCTGCCTTTTCCTCAAACCTCCTCCAACTCAAAAAAGCTCATTTTTCCTGGGCTCTACTGTGACGCTATAGGATTTCTTGGTTCCATTGAATAGTTACTCTGCCCTCTGGTGACTGAAGTTCTGTGTCATGGATTTCTTTTCGAGTTCTTCAATGTTTTCGTGCCAGGTTAGGTAACTCTAGTCACAGACACAAGGCATATTTGTATATGTTTCTGAGAATTTACAGTTTCCAGTGAAGGAAAGGAACCCAATCTTGGTCTGAAGGCACTGATTTCATCTTTGAAATGTACATTCTGAGAAAATAATTTTCTAATCTGAATATATAGGGAAATTGATTTTGCTTGGTTTGGTTAGCAGCAATTACATTACAGCATACACCTCGAGCTATTCTATGTTGGTGCTTGTTATGTAAGGACAGCATTTCCCTTGCTTACTGTAAATACTTTGTCAGGTGGAAATCTCTGCAGAAATAGATGCTACAGGACTATTCTGGTGGTTTTCAATCACAGGAAATAATAGCAGTCAATCTGTTGCCACCATGTGCATGTCCACATTTAGTGTGTGGCTAAATAAAATCTACTTAGATTATTAACCACAATAAATATTCTCTTTTCAGTAAACCATTTCCCCTTATAGAAGGCAAATCTAATATTACAGTCCTTGACACTCAAATAGAAAAACTGCGCCTCAAGTCTCTCAAACAGATTGGAGAAGCAGCAGCAAGGATGAGAAATGAAGCTACTGATGTGAAAGCCACTCTGACAGAAATTGAGGATTGGTTGGATAAATTACTGCAACTGAGTGAAGAGGTTAGTACTACACAATACCAGTGGTTCAGTTAGTTTAGAAATAGCTGTCTAACACAAACTGGTGTACTCGTCACTGCTAATCAAGCAATATCCACTCTCCTTAGAATAGTAATTTTAGATGCTGTGAAAGTAATCATGTTCCCCTCTGTAATTAGGATTTACTTAAAGATAATGTTCTAGTGTGTTAGCTGTCTTCACTGAGAATGTGTGTTGGGAAATAACCACTCTGTGAGTTGTAGAATAGACTGTATTCTGTTTAAAGTGACAGTATTTTGTCCTTCCCTTTCTTCCAGAATCGCAAGTCACATTGCTGGTTCAGGGGACTGCAGGATATATGTTGTACTTCCACAGCTTGTTAGCCATAGTAATCAACTTCTAACAGAGTTAAATCTGTTTCTGTATTTTTTAAATTTTCAGCAGCATCTTAAGTTTTCATCTCAGTTATCTCGTAATTGGTTTTCACAACATTGTAGAAATGTTTTATTTTTTTCTTTGTCACTTCTGCTTTGAAAAGTTACTGATTTAAAAAAAAAGGAGCAGTTAATTTGGCAGACTTGCAGCTAGCATACAAAGGTGTGCACAAAGCTGCAAAAAAGATAGTAGGCTGTTTCTGTCTTCTGCTAAAAGTCTTATGATGATCTATCCTTAACGTGGAAGCATTACAAACACTTAAATATGTAGCAGGTCAATCCAAAGCATTAGATTTGGGATCAGTCACTATAGTCGCCATAAAGGAATTGAGATACAAAATGTCTCTAGAAAAACTTGCAAAAGAGATAGGAACTGTTTTTTTAAATAAAACTTACTTGTTTTCCAGTAGTCTCAATGGTATTTTTAATTGTTTCAGAACTACATATTGCATTACTTGCAAAGTAAGACAATTTTCTCTATTTATCATAAATTCATGTTAATTATTCATTCTAAGTAATAAATCATTTGACATAAACCCTAATTTATGTTTCTGTTATCTAAGCATTAAATTAGTTTAACATTATATTAGTTACCATTCTTAACTATCTTTTCTCCACAAATAATCCACAGCCACAAAACAGCATGCCTGATGTAATTATATGGATGATCCGAGGGGAGAAAAGACTGGCTTATGCTCGTGTTCCTGCACACCAAGTGTTGTATTCCACAACAAGCCCTGAATCATCTGGTAAATATTGTGGAAAGACCCAAACAATCTTCTTAAAGGTACTTATTTTTTTCCCCTTAAAAAATAATTAACTCCCTAAACTGTGATGCCTTCTGACATTAGCATGAAACATGCAAACAAACTATGAACAATGAGGTGTCAAAACTCATGACAGATTAAAAGCCAACTGCCTATAGTTTCTTCAAAATATCACAGAAATTGTAAAGTTCATCACAAGCCAGGTAGAACCAGCATCAGCCCCTAACTGAGGCTTTTCTGAAAGCGCTCAAAATTGTGACAGGACTTTTAAAGTATTACTGGGTTTGGTGTTTTGGGGTTGGATGTGAATGGAGACTTTCAGAGGGAATAATTAGTGTAAGTCAGGGAAGTTTCAAAAACCTATTCAAAGTTTTGGAAGTTCCCTAGTATGTCTGTCTGCATTGAGTCTTACTCTTGAATAGGAATGCCTTCCTCCATTGAAGTTTATATTGTCTTTAATTGGAATAAACTTAACCAGAAAAAAGGCAATCTGACTGTATAACAATAGCATTTACAGAGTTTGTCAATGTACTAGTAGTTATATTGATTAATGCTTCAATGCAGACAAGCCTATATCTTCATGTTTTTATGCAAGCCCCCTTATTATGCATGTTATGATGCATTGCTTCTACATTTAGTGAACCATTTTGACTAACCGCTACATTTCCAGAGTCTCCTAACAAGAAACACTAACATCAACATTGAAGTTTTAAGTTATTTTCATAATTAAAAACCCATTGCTGGATGAAACTTGGGAGAGAACATACAGGAACAGGGATGATACTTCTGTTACTGTTTGTTTTTTACATGCCCTAGGCAGGTACCATCTAAAGAATGTTTCCTTTCTGAACTATTTATTACTGCCTTTTGAGGAAATGCAGTACAGGAATAGGTCAATAAATCATGTATTATTACTCATATCTCTATGTTATTATATATATTTTACTGAAAGCTACAATACCTACATAACATAAGAAAGAATAACTTTTTTTGTTCATGTGCCAGTACCCACAGGACAAGACGAAAGATGTCAAAATGCCTGTGGAGCTGCGAATTAACATTTGGCTTGGGCTCAGTGCAGTTGAAAAGAAGTTTAATAGCTTTGCAGAGGGAACGTTCAGTGTTTTTGCAGAACTGGTATGTCCATCATTGCTTTCCTACTTTAAACTTGGACGTGAGTGTTAGGAATTCAATGAAAGTGGAGCTCTTTTGAATTTTATATTTTGCATGCCAGGCAGAAAGGGAGAATAGTATTTATTATACTGAAACAAGCAGACCCCATTCAAGGCAATTAATGATCAAGTCCATTGTGCCTACCAGATGAACTTCAGCAGACCAGATTCTAAACTGGTTAATCGGGTAAAAATCTGGTTAACTCCAGTGATTTCAAAGACATTTATTTTAGATTTTTATCAGTGTAATTAAGATTGAGATCTAGACCATTATGTTTTGGCATGTGAATAACCCTTTTATTTTAATTGCTTCTTCACTTCTACAAATGATACTTGGATACAAGTGGTTTTGCTTAATAATGGTTCTTTTGTAGCAGTAGAAAATTTACTGTTACAGGAAAAACTGGTCAAACCCAGTAGATTTTTCTGACAAAAGGCTATAATATGATAACATTTCAATGGTAAGAGTTAACAAATTTGGAATAAAAATGCTTGAAATAGTCCCACAGCATATAATAGAAATTTTGAATGATAATGGTGAGCAGCAGGTGTCTTATACATGCCCCATCACCTAATGGTGCATATAATCCAATATCAGTATAATAGCTAATGAAACCAGACACTTTTACAGAGACTTGTGTCACCATTGCACCTATACTTAAATATTTAATAGTGCTGCAGTAAGTCACTTAAAATAGTCAATAGATGTTCAAAGCCATTATTTAAGTATAGAGTTTAAGAGGCTATTGAATAACTTATTTTTTGTTCTTCATACAACAATCCAACAATTTTACAGGAATAAGAGCAGAAAACTCAAGACCATCATAAACTATGAATGATCCCATTAGCATAGAGGGAAATATACTATATAAACTGGACTGACATTGGAATCATGCCCCTAGTAGCTTCCATGATAAGACTATACTTCAGTTTTACATGATACAAAATAAGAGATTATAAATAGGAGATTTGAGATGAAAAAGAATGCAAGGATCATGCATCTAGGGAACAGAACAAACTTGTTTGAATAATGTAATGGAATTTTATTTAACAAAGCTTTAATTTTGAGGAAGTTTGACTGTATTTGTAGAGAGGCATTAAATTGAGAAGATAGTTTAGGTTAGCAGTGGAATCATTGTTTACCAGGCAGCACAGAAGAAAACAAAAGAGAGAAATTAATGATGACATTGCAGAGTAATGTGGGAAGGGAGTACTTCACTTCAGAGAAAGGAATCATATAGTAGAATGTTTCAGTTGTAACAGTTACATAAATATCTTTTTTTTTTTTTTCCTCCTAAAACTTTTTATTATTCCTAAAGCACTCATTTTTTCTTTCTTCTCAAACAGTATGAAAATCAAGCTCTTCTTTTTGGAAAATGGGGTACCTCAGGACTTGTTGGTCGCCACAAGTTTTCTGACGTCACAGGAAAAATCAAACTGAAAAGAGAGTACTTTCTGCCCCCGAAGGGCTGGGAGTGGGAAGGAGAATGGATGGTTGATCCTGAAAGAAGGTCAGATTTTTTTAATTTTATGCAGGCAGGAATAAAAGAGTTTAATCTCAGAGTGTAGCGTAAAAGCTCCTCCCTGTTTTCTTGGCTAAGAAAGAGATTTTAAGCTGAAATTTCTAGGACAGCAAAAGCCAGCCAATAGTCAAAGCTAGTTAATGACACTAAAATTAACATTACTGTTTTTAAAAAGTAAAATAAAGCATACAACAGAAAGAATGCATCCATTTCCTAGGAACCAGCTTACAGTTTAGAAGTCCCCATGTGATGACAGGCATATTGCTTATATTTTCTGTGTCTCGGTGCCTCATCTTTAAAAAAGGAATAATAATAGTTTTCCTTTCCTAGAAATCTACTGTGAGGATCACTTGTTTCTATGTAAGGTTCTCAGATTCTGCTGTGATGGTTTTGGACAAGACCCTTAGATAGCTAGGTCTTCTATAGCTATAAACTTAACGCTGACATCCAGTATAAAGCTGCAGTTCATGTTGTATCAACACCATTACAGCATTTGCATGGTTGTTCGCATACAGTGGATGGTTTTTTGTGTTGTGTTTATTTCACTAAATGTTGAGACGTTCCATTGCCCTTGTTAAACAACTGTCACAGGTTATATCTCAAACTGACTCAGGGCAGGGGTTGTTTTCAGAGCCTAAGGTTGTGGTGCCGTATGACAATCCCTTCCCTGATGGACCAAATTCATGAGGTGTCAATCCTCCCCCAGCTCTAGTAGGTTCAGTCTTGCTCTGTCAGAGGTTTTCAACTCCTGAGTTGTGCCAGTTCAGCTATTTGTGTTGCCACACTTTAAACCAGACTGGGTAAATTATTTGTTTCATAAACAAAAGCCAGCATGAGAAAGAGATTCTTTTCTTTTTTCTTAAAAGAAAAGGTGCAGCCCATTTTAAATTCTTGTGTTCTGATGGCCAAAAAAGTACAGGACTGTTGCTACAGAAAAACTCTCCAGGAAGAATATGTGCTGTTATTTGATCCATTTTAAAATTGTATCAGTTTATAGGTATGAATGGATGGATTTACTTTCATATTCAATGAATAGTTTTTATTTCAGGGAATAATCTGACATGAAGAAAAGCAATAACAGACATTGAGATACTTTCTCAGATAATGAAAAAGACCCCTACTGTTAAAATCCATAACCGTGTTTATGCCTTGCATCTGCTTTTATTGGAACATAATCTGCATGGCTTTATTTGACCAGCAGATGGCATTTTAGAACATCAGTGATTCCTGAATCACAGTTAATCACAAATGGAAATCAAAGCTATTTTGTTTCATTTAATGTTCTCATTTCTTTTACTTGAAACTTAGAAAACTATTAGCCAACTGATTGCTTACCTTGTCAACAGCATAAAGGGCAACAAAATTAAGTACATCATTGCCAAATTTTAGTGCATAGCTAGATATACAAAAATGAAAGATGCATATAACTGTTATGTGCAGTCTGGGTTTTCCTACACTTAAATATATTTTTTTTCTTTTTCCAAGAGGAAGTGCTGAAAGCAGATCCCAAATAACACAGCAGTTACAACACTCCTGCTAGTCACTCATGAATAATGTTCCTCCTATTGCTTACTACTACTGGAGTTGCTTCAGCTTTAGGAAGACATTCTAAGGAAATAAGTAGCCCCTCATATAGATGAGGGCTATGCTGTATTCTATTAATAAATAGAACTTCACAAAAGTGGACAATCCAGAATTCCAGTACATTCTGTACACTCTTTCTATATATTCTCCATAGCTAACTAAAATACATTTGGTTTCTTATTATATTTGCTTTGGACCTGCAGTTTGTTGACTGAAGCTGATGCTGGTCATACTGAGTTTACTGATGAAGTATATGAAAATGAGAGTCGCTATCCTGGAGGGGAATGGAAAGCAGCTGAAGATAGTTACACAGATGTGGTGAGACTTACATTTTTCACTGGATAAGTAAAGGTTTAAGAGAGGAGTTCTAAGATTTGCTACACAGTGTATATTTCATCTATTAATGCACGGAACTGTTATGTTTTCCCTACATAAAAGAATGGAGAAAAAGCTCCACCGCCACGTGAGTTCACGTGTCCTCTTGGATGGATGTGGGAAGATGATGCTTGGAAAGCTGATTTAAATCGAGCAGTGGATGAGCATGGTAAGATTTACTGTTTATCTGCTGATTATTAGGACAATGTGTCATAGTCTATACTGAAGGAGGATGGATGTCAAGACTGTAGCAATGTCCTAAGCATGACGGTGGTTGCCGTGTGGAAAAATGTCAAGCAAATATTTGGATAACAGTTGCTTAAGGAATCAGATAAAATGACATTGAGAAAGTGTTCACTGTTTGCATCTGTTTCTATTTCCATTTTAATCACTACTCCATCAAACTCACTGTTCTCATTGAGCCTTTTCTTGGATCAAAGGGGACCAGTATTTTCAACAGTATATGTAATAAATGCATTTAAAAGTGCCTACTAGAGAAAGAATCACATAATCTAAGAAGCTGTACATTGGTCTTAACATCAGTAGCAGATGACAATTTTGAGCCAAAAACTTTGACAAATTAAAAAAATTAAGGCTAATGCAAACAACAGTCTATTAACATGAAAGGTTCCAGTTGGAAAAACTCTATGTATCAACAGTGTGCTTGGAAATAGAACCCATCCTTGTTTGAAATAAGTTTCCAAAAACTTTCTTCACCAAGTCCACTGTTAATGCAGTCCAATGGTTAGAATTGGGCCTGTAAGACGTGGATTAGTAGCAGTAATTGGGTTTTTTTAGAGAAGTCAGAAGCTTAACTTGAGATTTGAAGCCTCTGCAATTGCACCAAGAATATGTGGCAAAGCCAGGTTTGGTTCTACCTGGTAATTTAACTGGGAGCCTTTAGCCAGGGGACAAGTCACCAAGCAATGTTAAGAGGTGAACCAGGAGGTCTGGGGACCAAAGGACGTTAGGAACCTGTTTGTGTTGGTTGCACAGCACACAAGTGTCTGAAGGATTCCTATATCGTTGAGAGCAGAATAACTGCACTGAATTTGTGTGGAAAGGGAGCCATGCAAGACTGATCAGGATGAAATCTTAACAGTATGCAACTGATTATTAGGCAATTCTGAAATGAAAAAGACTTCAAAGCCTTTCTGTGAAGAATCTGACTCTGCTAGACATGAGTTTTTCAGATTAGTTGTACTACTAACCTGATCAGGTTAGAAAATCCTAAGTGCATAGAGCCACCATTTTTCCTGGAGTTGCTTTGACTTTCATATGCTTGTTATTTAGACTAAATTAAAACTGTTACCAGCTTAGAAAGTTGTGATATAAACAATCTCATAAGACCATAATTCAGATTCTCCAGCAATAGAAAAAAGCAGTAAATCTCTCATAGCAAAGTATTTACAGGACATTAATGGTTCGAAAACAAAATGAATAATAAAAGCAAAAGGGAAGGTTGTAGAAGATCCTGGAAAGCCCAGAATTTTGCAAAACTATCATTAATTTTAATTTGTTCTAAACCAGCTGAAAACTCTCAAAAACTTAATGCTTTTAAATAATGTAAATATTATACTATAAAATAAATATTATTATATTAAATAAATAGCTATTTGAGTAGAAAAAATATTTTATCTTAAAGACTACTGATATCTGTCTGGAACTGGAACCTCTTGTAGGAGTCTGCAGTAACTTTTTAATAAGAGATCAATCTAAATAAAAGTCTGAGTCCTAGATACATGACAACTGAAGTTTAATATGTAGAGCCAAAATACAGTAACAGGTTTACCAATTCTTAAAGTTTTTTGATCAGAGTTCAAATAGTTAGTGTTCCTTTAAAAGCCAACCTGCTGGAGTTGCAAGAGTACACAGGACATTCCACTCTTACTTAAAATTAAGGATGATTTTTCCCTGTGGTAAAGTATAAAAATGTGGTATCAATACACCTAACATTTGAAAAAAGAAGAATGCAAAGAAAACAACTTAAAATGTATTGTATGTGTTTTAATGTAGAGATTTTTTTATTGTCATATATATTATAACATAGCATCATAAAATGTCATCAGTTGCCCCCTAGCTATTGGGCATTTAGGGTTTGCAATATCAAATAGTCTTGTGTGACTAAAGCTTCATTCTGCGTAGGTACAATAACTCTTATTTCCCATGCTTTTCTTCTTTGTATCTTGCTTGTGTTTCTGGAAATATACCAACTAATAAATTCTGTTTTAGGATGGGAATATGGAATTACTATTCCTCCAGACACTAAACCAAAGTCATGGGTTCCTGCAGAGAAAATGTACCATACACATCGACGACGAAGACTGGTGCGGAAACGTAAGAGGGATCCAGCTCAAGCAGTAACAGCAGGAAGGGTAAGCAGAAGAGAGATGCAGTCAGAGACTTGCACATTCTAACAGTTTGAGTTTCTTTTAAAAAAAAAAAAAAAATCCGCATGAGCTTACTCATTTCCTGAATAAAGAAAAAATTTAATACAAAACGAGAAAAATCTAGAACAACCTTGTGTGTTTTCATTATATTACTTTTCTTTGTCTTTTTGTAAATAGATGTTTCCAGCTTTGGTTTATGAGGGGATCACGATGCCTGCCAGAGCAAGTGCCGATTTTTTTCATTTCATTTGTATGACTCTGGATAAAAAGGATGTATGTCTTCCAGGGAATATCATCATATGAGGATCAAGAAGGATGGGAATACGCTTCCTTGATTGGCTGGAAATTTCACTGGAAACAACGCAGTTCTGATACTTTCCGTCGAAGACGATGGAGGCGAAAAATGGCTCCCTCAGAGACACATGGTGCAGCAGCTATCTTTAAACTTGAAGGTGCTTTGGTAAGGGACAGAGTATCAAAAAAGTCTTTAAATATTCAATCTGCTAATTTACACTAAATAAACAATTATATCAGCTACTTTAGTCCCTGAATTGTTAGATTGATATATAACTGAGGAACTAATACAGTTTATACTGTTTAAAGTCTGAAAGGGACCATTAAAGTTGATTAGAGACTTTTGCATAATGTGCTTATTATTACTTTATTTTTCAAATTATTATTACATTGTGTAAGATTTAGAGCAAAAGGCCAAATTACTAGATGAGCCTTCAGTAAGTAAAGTGAAAAGATAGCTCAAGCTTTCCATGCACGTAATTTAGAAGTATTAACATCAGCACAAGAAACAACAGGCACTGAAATAGCTGCCCCTGATTAATATTTGCATGTATAAACAACCAAACACAAGAAAGGATAGCAAAGTGTTGGAGAAGCCAGAATGTCATACACCACAAATAGATCACCAGAATGTAATTATTCCTCGAGTTTTCAGATTAACACAGCTTCATAGATAAGCTCAATTTACCAAAATACAAATTGGAGCAAATACTGCAAGAAGGCTACTTTGTTTTTCTAAAATAATGATTCCGAGTCTGATTGCATAACATTAATGAAAGTTTGTGCTTTTTTCTTGGTTTGTTTCTCTTTTTGTGCACCAAATGTTGACCTATGATTCATGGATAGCATTTTTTTTCTCGACTTAATTTGGTTCCACAGAGTTTAAAAATTTCTGTTTCAGTTTCTCTTCTGACTATACTTCCTGGGCTATGGCTAGGATAAAGCTGTAGAGCAGTTCTCTGCAACAGCGCAGTGCAGAAGACCTGCAACCTCTACTTCAGTAAGAGCTGATAGGTAGCTAGTGTATCTCCAGAAATATGATGTTCTGGTAAGTAAGATGAAATGACTGGATCTGATTTCTGCACAGGTTCAATGGCAATAAGAAATGACCTTCGGACATGTGCAAACATCTTTTTAAAGTACATTTACTCAGGAAAGTAAATTTCTCCTTGTCCTGGAGAGGAGACCAAAACCCATATATTCACACACAGAGTCCTTCTATGTTTGTAAATACATAGTAACTTTTTTTTCTATATATAACTTTAGGGAGCAGACACTAGTGTGGATGATGGAGAAGGGAAGAGTTCAGACAAAACCAAGGAGTCAGCTACAAAGGTGTTCGGTGCCAATACACCACTTGTCTCCTGCTACTTTGACAGTAGGTTCTTTAACAATTCCTTTCTTATAAATCATGTCTGTTTCTCCCTGGACTCAAACAGAATTGTAATTCTTTGTGGTTTACATCTAGGTTTATATACCTTCGGTTATAATTACTATCTGATCATTGATTGGGCCCTATTTAGGCTACTAAAAGAAAAATTACAGTTAGTAATTTTGATATTTCAGTCCACTGTCACACAGACATTTTTAAAACCTGTATGGGACAGGAATTCTAAAGCTAGCTATTGCAGCACCTGAATGTCAGGCTGTCTTAAATGATGCATTTTTAGCATTAGGGTCCCTCCATAACAATGCAGGGACCTAAGCCAGCAGAGAAGATGTATGTACAGTTAATTTTTTGCTGGTTTAGCTCACTTAAAGCAGCTCAATGCAAGGGCAGACAAATGCCTGACCCAGAGGAAGCAGTAAGACCGTGTAGTTGAGTTGGCAAAGCGAACAAAACTGACTTTGCCAACCTGGATTGGCTTTAAATGCCTTGGAATCACTGTAATGGGATTCACAAAAGCAGGGACACTGAGATGGGAGCCACCAGTGTTAGTTAATATGAATAGAGGCCAATCGCATCCACTCCTAAGACTTAAAATCCTTTTTGAGGATCTCTGACCAGAATACTTGGCTTTATTTGGACTCTGCAGAACTTGATCTCCCTGCTGGGAATAGGTGCCTAAATCTTCAATCTTGTCCCTCACCTTCTGAAAAAGATTATTGTGGTTTCTTCTAAATAATCACCACAATAGGAGGAAAATGGCACCTTTTCCTGCCAGAGTTCAGAGATTTCAGCTCATTAAGGCTATGAGCGGCTCAGATTTTTCCAAGGACTGAAAGGGTTAGAGCTGACATCTTCTAAAGAAAAGCTGTAGTAACTTAGCCACATGCTGTCCTGGGTTTGGGATGCACTCACATCTTCCTTTTAAACTATTCCACTTTGCCTGCGGTGATTTTTTTTTTTTTTTTTAACCTTTTAGCCAAAGAGGCAGAGTTGTAATTGGAATAATTTTCTAGAGCTAACAGCCAAAAATGTGAAACTCCCAGGTCCCTCCAACCACTGTAGTTAATACTTAAGCACAGGAATGCCCAGTTCTTTATTCTCTTTTGAGGAGCTACATTATCGCACTGTTTCAAACAGGAATTTTTGAATACAAGGATTTTTAGATGATCATACAGTGAAAAAAGCCCAAATAACATTAGGGTTTTTTTTCATTTCTGCTTTAAGTTGTGTTGGAACAAATGTTCTCAGGTGCCAACTTGTTGGTATTAGTAACTTGTCACTAGAAAAGAAAAGTAGAAATGTTACTACAGTGCTTGTGCTTGAGTTAAAATGTGTAAGGCATTTTTATAAACTCAAAGTATCTTCATTACAGAAAAGAAGCCTGTATAATGCAGTTGAACTCTGTGTTTCTTTGATACAGGAGTATATACTTACCACCTTCGCTGTTACGTCTACCAGGCAAGAAATCTCATGGCTTTAGACAAAGACAGTTTTTCAGGTATGGAAAAATCCTGCTAATGGTGCAGAAAACCCACAACCCACTTCTGCAATGAACTACTAACTTGATTTAGCTATATAAGGTCTGTGCGTAGGTCCCAGCTACTGAAACCGCGCCATAAAGTAATTCTCAGTTTCATTGCATGTAATCCAGATTTGGTTAGTACTGTCCCAGAAGCTGCCAAAAAAGAAGTGCTCTGAATGCGCAGCACCTGCTGCTGCCAATGAAGTCTCAGTGAGGGAATGGGAATTCAAATAAAGTCTGAATTTCCCATGATCAGTCCCTTCCCTATGCCTTAGCTTTTCCTTCTGACCAAAGCCTACATGCAGTTCCTCAGCTGTCCTGCAAGAAGCTTGCACAAAAGCAAGGATGAAGAAAGCTGATGGTCACCAGCTGCCTCTCAGTGTTCAGTATTTTATGTTAATTCATTACTGAGATGAGCTTGTAGAAAACTACACTGTGCCTTACTAATAAGCATGGCTTTTGTTTGTTTACACAAGTGTACCTGTTGCCCTTTTATTTCCAGCTCTTAGGTATTCCTACACACAGTGTTGTATCCATTTGGCATCTTTGTAGTCAGGCTAATTCAATACGCATGTTATCAAGTATTTAATTTTCACTAATTAGAATTAAAATTCCACTGGGAAGTCAGAGAGCAAATTGAAATTAGATTCTGTAAGAATATGACTTTACACTTCCTTTAAATAAGTTCAGCCAAAGACAAAAGTGAAACAGACACTTTAGAATTTTCCTTCCCCGTCAACCTCCATTTGCATCCTTCTTTTTCTCCCTGTTGTAATTGATGAGTAAGTGTAATACATTTGTTAATTTGTTACAGAAGATACAAAGCTAGAGATATTTTAGTGCTGTTTTCTGAAATGTACAGCTGCCTGTATGTATTTGGTCTTACTTCAATACACAGCACTTACTTACTTAAAAACAATACAAAGAAACAAGAGTAAATGCCTCTAATTTGCCTATGTAGAATTCAAGATAGGTACCTCAGATGCAGTCACACATAAACTAGCACATCTACATCTTATTTTCCTCTAAAACTAGTTTGAAGAGCTAGCCAAATTTTGTAAAATTCTGATCATGTACCTAGCCAGAAGCTGTTGAAACTGACCTAAAGATAACCTTTAAAATAGCCTCTAGTCCTTAGTAATTGCAATTTGTACAGGAAATGTTAATGACCATCATCAGATACCTTCTACAGAGCTTTTGATGATTTAAAGACCTGCCAAACATTGGGCTTAGACCACTCTAATCATTCAGCTGTTTCACAAGAAGAGGTTGCTATAAATAAGCATGTTTGAAACCAAAGCTTGGTCTGAGCAATACAGCCTGGGAGAATTTGTTGTTCAGCAACTAGCCAGAACTAGAATTATTTCTTTATATTATTTATGAGGCTGTACAGTTGTATATCAATGGAGACAACAAAAAAAGTTTCTAAGGACAATATTTAAGAGGAGATTAGCATAGCCAGTGTTTCATTTTAGTTTTCAGGTTCTCTTTCTGATTTGCAAGATGTTTTATCATTTTCATTTATTACTCTGTTAATCAAGACTTGTATAAAGGAAGCTATTTAGTAATTAAATGGAATTTGCCTTATATGTGTATGTGTGGGCTTTTGTTTTACATAGAATGGCTTATAGAACTGGTAATGAGAGAAGAAAAATAACATTTGATAAACATTGTGCTTGTGTGCCTTATGGCTTGATGGGGTTGTTTCTCTGTAACTCTATGCTTTTAATCTTTGTATGGTATTTCAGATCCGTATGCTCATGTTTCTTTCCTCCATCAAAGCAAAACAACTGAGGTCATTCATTCAACTCTAAATCCTACATGGGACCAAACTCTCATATTTAATGAAATTGAGATCTATGGGGACCCACAAACAGTAGCCGAAAACCCACCTAATGTTGTTATTGAACTTTTTGACAGTGACCAAGTGGTAGGTGAATGCTTTTTACCCTGATTGTTTTATTATTTATTTATATTAATTGAGAATAACATTAATGGCTATGATTGCTATTTTCGGTTGCAGGGTAAAGATGAATTCCTTGGAAGAAGTGTTTGTTCCCCTATGGTCAAGTTAATCCCAGAAGAGGACATCACACCAAAACTGCTCTGGTATCCTGTAACAAATAATGGCAAAGCTAGTGGAGACATTCTTTTTGCTGCAGAACTTATTCTGAGGGACAAGGTATATATTTTTTCTATATAATTTTTGTGTGTATATGTAATACAATTTATTATATATCCTTTTAACAGTGAGTCATAATGTGAAGAATTGTCTTAATACTTGCAAGGTATTTCATTTAAGGAAGATGAGAGAAACTAACACTCATGTTTGTGTCTTAATAGGGTGGTGCCAACCTTCCAATTCTTCCATCACAAAGAGCACCAAAGCTTTACATGGTACCTCAAGGGATCAGACCAGTAGTTCAACTCACTGCTGTTGAGGTATGGCTTATTCTTAAGCTAACTGAATACAAGTACAGTCATCTCATCCTCTAAATAGTATGTTTGTGTATTTGCTTCAAGAAAAAATATTTCATAGTGAGAAATATGGGGGATTTTTTAAGTGGTTTTGAGTTTCATTTTTTCCATTAACTTTCCTAGAACAACCACCTTGAAATATTTTGCCAGTCACATTTTATTATTGAAAAGACTTAATTTCTCCTTTCCTACTTCTTGAGTATCATATTAACCATATTGATATCTCTCCCACTTGTTCTTATATTGGATTTTATTTCACAGATTCTGGCTTGGGGGTTGCGGAACATGAAAAACTACCAGCTGGCACCTGTTATGTCTCCAAGTCTCATTGTGGAATGTGGGGGTGAAATGGTGGAATCCGTGGTGATCAGAAACCTCAAAAAGACACCAAATTTTCCATCTTCTGTCCTCTTCATGAAAGTTGTACGTTGCAAAAAACTATATAACTGATTTTGCTATAGATCGCTGGTATCTCATACTTTTAAAGGTCAAGGATTTGTTATGCAAGAATGAACAGAAAAACTTGCACATCCTTTTTTGACTTAACATAAGGAATTTACTGAGCCTGAAAATTCTAATAAAGATCATGTAAACATGTCTGTACAGTCATTGATAAATTATACAATTTTATATGCACAATCCAGTGCAGTATATATATACATATATATATATTTATTTGAAAAGGCATCAGTTTACATGTAGATGTGTGACTACTTTCCTACTGCCAGGATGGGAGCTGTGCAAGAGTCAAGAAAATTCAAGATTCGAGGCAATTAAAATTATTCTTACTGACTTGTATTGAATCATAATAAAAGGTTTGAAATTTTCATTCACCATACAGCCGTAGAACATAGTAGTTCAATATTAAATAAATTAAGTAACAGCTGTAATTTAGCGGGGGGGGGGAATCTTTAGTCTTCATTTTCCTTCTGTTTGCATTATAAATAAACTCTAACCTTTCATTTTTAGCTTTTGCCAAAAGAGGAGTTATACAGTCCATCTCTTGTTATTAAAGTAATAGACCACAGACCATTTGGACGGAAGCCCATCGTGGGACAGTGTACTATTGATTTACTGGAAAGCTTTCGCTGTGACCCCTACACTACTAAAGAAGACATTGCACCACAACTGAAAGGTAGACAGCTGGAAAGTGAAAAGTTCTACTTTCTTAGGAGATGCTAGAATAACCTATCTTCAGTGTTTACATACTGTACTGATGAATAGTCATCTTGTGTTGTGGACGTATTTGGAGATAACATGATCTGAAAGAAAAATCTAATCACAGTATTAATCACTGCAAAGGCAAGTCCACTCTCAGACTTAGTAAGCTGGTTCCCTGAAGTTCCTTTTTAGTATCAGCTTGGAATTTAACTACCTGCAGATTACCCCTGCACTAAGTACTAAAGTAATGATCCAGTATTCCAGCAAGAATGCTCTGAATACAATGCTGACATTTTCCTCTATATTTTTTCCAAGTTTTACTCTTTTTTTTAATTCTATATATTTCGGAAATGTTGGTGTATCCTGCACGAAAATATGTTGTGTATTTTTAGAAAAAATGGCAACTAATTGCTTTCTTTAAATGATCAAACATACAGCCAATGAACTATTTTACATCTTCCGTAACTGTCTGGATTTCAAATCTGATTAAAATGTTCAGTAAGATATTTCTCCTACACCATAGTGCCTTAATAAAATCTTTGGCTTACAGTTAGTCTACTATCTGCTGCACCTCGCCAGGATACGGTAATTGAAATAGAAGACACACAGCCACTGCTAGCAGCTCAGGTAATCTTTGAAATTTGATGCTTGACTTTCTTCTTCAGATCTGTGATTTCTGAGAAACTATCAAGACAGCAAAATTGTCAGAAACATATGCAACCTTCTGGAAAGCCAGATGGAATAAAGTTTAATTGTTTAATTAAATTGTTAATTGTTAATTAACCTTAATTGTTTTAACCTCTGTTTGCCTATAGTAAACATCAAACTATGGCTTTTTGTGCATGGTAAAGTTCACCCAGTAGCTTAAGAATGAATTCACATGTTCAATAGCTACTGAAAGCATATGATAGAACATTACCCAGTTGTCCACTGGTGATGGTTACAGCAGCCTGATCTTGCAGAAACTGAGTAGTTCTAAATAAAGGAGCTAGAAGTAGGTGCATGCTTTGGTGGGTACAGAATCAAAGGCATGGTAACACAGACCTTCAGCCATTCGTTTTATCACAGTTGTGGCTTTGCCTCTCTTACCATGAAGTCAACCAAAACTGATAACACTGAAACAATTTTTTCTGCACTAACACTTCTTTTCTCTCCTTTTCTGTTGTGCTTTGTGAATCTCTCTACTGCTCTGATTCTTTCAGGACTACCACAATACAATTTTACTTTCCAGGTAAAAAAAAATTCAGCTTGCAGAATTTTACTCTTGAGTTGAAACATGAATGAAGACAAATTCCAGACAGTACATTTTCAAGGAAAAATTTGCAATTATTTTAGGACTGTAAAATGTTCCCCTTACCTAGAAGGTGTTTTCATAAATTTCTGATGACCTGTTATTTTAAAGGAAGCACAAAAGTTATGCCCTTTAATATAGTAATTTTGCAGGCTCTTAACCCAAAACTTTGATTTTTCAAAAATGCAGAATTTTTTATTTTGTTACAGAGGTCCCAAAGTAAATACTACTGAATTTAAACTTTCAAACTCTCACTGCTATTTGAGTATGTTTTTGATTGCATTGTTCCTCTTTCACTTTTTCTTCTGCATCTTAATGTTATGATATTCAGACTCTAATTTAAGTATCTCATAGGCAATGTTCTTGTATTTACTTTTATCATACATCTAAATTGTCTTTAATTTAGAACCGTCTCTAACTTTTATCTGAATTAGGCCTTCCATTCTAATATAAATGCTTTATAGCTGGTACAGAGAATTTTTATTTCCTTTAAAAATTTTAAGAAAAGACATTAAAAAAATAAATCTTAGCACTTTGAACTCACTGGCAAAATTGATTGAATTTGTGTAGTTGATTTCAACTATAAGAGGGAAAATTTTAAATGTTACATAAGGTGAAACACAATATCTTTTAGAGTTTGACATCACCCGAGCCAAATATAACACTAGGTACAGTGATAGCATCTATAGGAGACAGGAAAGAATATTCAAAACAATTCAAATTGAAATAAGTACCACTGTGGAAAATGTAAGTGATATGCAGACAAAACCCTGAGGACGCAAAATGCCAAAATTTCATCAATTACATTCCAATTTCCAGTGTTTAAGCAGTATGTCAACAGCACTCAGCAAAATGGCTTCTCCAACAACAGTGCATGTATGTATGTACCAAGCTAATGCATGGAGATGACCAGAATGGGGTTGGATGGGGAAAAATGTTAATGTGATGTGGTCATGAGGCTGTACTTCTCTTGGCAATTATTCCATACAGAGATTTTGGAGGAGATGATGCTCATGAGTCTAGTATGATTAGTTACAAATATTAAGGTATCCTTCTTCAAAGTCTCACTGTGTGTGCACAATATGTATGAACTATCAAAAACTTTCTTTGTGTGCCAGCTTATTTGGAATCTATGTATTAAAAGCACCAAAATCAACAGGAATTATTTAACCACACTATTAATATTTAAACTTTGTTTAAAAGTCTACTTTCTGGAGAATAAAATAAATCTACAGTAAATAAAATTCTAACTCTTAACTCTAGGGATCCATTGTATCTCTTGGGTTTTTCTCCATGATTTCAAGAAGTTAAAAAAGCTAATAGTTCAGTGTTAGTGTCTTGAAAACTTCATGTATAACAATCTACAGTGAAGTCACTGGGTACATTAAGAAAGGACCGTAACTGTTACATGATGTTTACCATGTGAATATTTCACTCCAAAATCTCAAATTTATCATATGGCATTCTGTGAGCAACATCCTGCTTACCAGTTTTAGCAACAGTAATATCCAAATATTGAAGACATATTATTTGGTTTGGGAATTTTAAAGAAGGTCTTAAGGTTTTGATTTTTTTTTTTTCCTTAACCTCTTCCTCCCAAAGCTACCAAGTGCATTATTTGAAGAGACATTTGAAGGTATATCAAGGGGAAAAAAACCACAAACTCACAAACCCTAATTTAAACTCTTCCAACATTATGCTTTGATGAAAGGTTCAGAGTTCTACACAGTATACTTTGTGAAAAAGCTTTAAATTGGGAGTTTAAATTATTATTGCATAATTATGCAAGCTACCCTTCATGTTGTCAACATTACAAACCAGTGTTTAAACAGTCAAATTTAAGTATGGCAAAGTATTCAAAATTACCGCATGAATTCTGCCTGTAAGTTTTGCAAATCACTAATGATACAGTTTCTGAGAATAAATCACTCCAATTGCCTTTAGAAAATCTGACAGTCCCATGCAAATCTGAAAAAATTATGCTGTATTTCTGATTTGAAGTTAGACAAGACTACTTAAATACAGTAGACCTGAACATCCCAGCAAAATAATTACTTACAGCATAGAAATGGGAGTAAATGAGTATGATATACCAGAGTGATGTCCTGACCTATTGATGCATTTGGCTTGTATTCATAAAATGTTCTGCATATTTCTTCTGCTTTGCACAAAAATTTATGGAATATGCCTTTAAATTAGAACACAAGATATGATCTATAAACACTAGCAAAAATCACACGTGCTAATCATGGCTTCCAAATGGGATGCATGGTGGACTATCTCTAATGGACTATTGGGTCATAATTAACGTATTTGTGATTTAACAGGTGAAGCATTTTGGATTGTGCAGATTGTTATTACACTTATACAGATAAATCTATAGACACATATACTGGTTGCTACTGAACTTTATAATTCTTCACATTTTTTCCAGACTCCTGAAAATCCACAGCCGGTAAACAATTGAAAAATGATCGTAGAAGGAAAAGGGAAAAGGCTGTTGAGCATTAGCAAATTGTTTTATAAAGGAGTAAATATTTGAAAAGGGCAAAAAATCACTTGAATTTTACGTATGTGAAATTTGTTTGGAAAAGAATCTCTGGAATAGATTCAGTTTTGTAAGTGCTCTTAAAAACCTCTTTCATCTGAAATGAATCAGATCCAGTGCTCTCTGCAACCACAGATGAAAGCAGGGAATGATGCTACTGTGGAAATCAATAAATAGAATCCAGAGTGTAACACTGCAATAAGAAAACCCAAGTTTCTCTCAGTTTTGCTTTGTTATGTGAAGAACAAAGCACAGGGTGATAATGTCTTACAGGCCTGAAAGCTTGCTTTTTAAAACTTTTATAGGTATGCTCCAGTTTAATATCTAGGACATACTGATATCAGCAGAAAAAAAAAAAGTTACACACATGGTATCTGAATATTCTTGAAAAGTTTTTATAAATTATTGGTGTTAGTAACTTACTTTACATACATACTATATACAAAACACAAAACTTTTAAAGCCTATTTAACTGTATAAAATTCTACAAATCATACCCTTATTATTTTTATTTTGCTCTTTTTTTATGAATTGATCCTCATGAGCAGCTTACAGAAAAGGTAATGTATACTACTTTTTAAAATCTACACATTGCTTTCTTGTAAATGAGCTCTCCAATTGAAAATCAGTATATCAATAATGCCTCCTAAATTAGCATTTTAAGCATGTGGATGAGAACAGTAATCTCTGAAAATGTTTGACATAAAACCTACAATCAACTTGTAAAATGGTAAATTTAGGAAAAATATGCAAGACTGAAACAATAAGCCCAAGATATTAAAAAAAAAAAAAACAAACAAAAACAAAGCAAAAAACCCAAACCAGAACAAAAAAAACCCCAGCCTGACATTTAATGATCTGTACAATATTTTAAGACTCTCTTTAAATCCAAACAATCTTAAAGATTTTTCCAAATTTACACAGTGAATGAATACTATTCATTCTTTTCATTCACACTGAATGACTACTATTCATTACTGACTGAAGTATGTTTTCAGGGGCAAATAATTATATTATGCAATCCCTATGGATACATACAGAAAATAGCACTTTGTTGAACAAAGTGATTATCAGACTTAAATAAATAAAAGTATTAAAAACCCCACAGAAATACTGTCTTAGTGGAATGTATAGATTGCTAGCATCTAGAGTTTCATGAGGCTCACTGAAGTATTATTTTTAAGAGGGCAAGACTCACTGCTGTTTCTTTTCAACTGCATTTGGTAAACATTAAGGTAGAACTCCCAACTGCAAGATTCTGTCATGAGACAGACAATATCCCCTGGTTTTAATGGAATGATGTATGGTTAGAGCAGTTATGGGTCTGTCCCAGTGTTATTATATGGCAGCAGTTTTGAAATAAATGGGAATGGTGAAAGCAAACTATTTATCCCTCAGGAAGAAGTCTTCAACATGCTCGCTGCAGTTTTTACAGTCATGCAATTCCTGTAATGAAAATACCATGTATGATGGTGTTTTTCCTTAACAGCTGGAATAATGACTGCACCAGCTAAGTGTACGTTCAGTTCCTCTGACTTAAATAATCTAGAACTTAGGCAGCTAGGCTGTGCTGCACTGCCAGAAGATGGAGGAGAGAAATATACACACCTCCAGAAGTCAGTCCTTTGAGATAGGTATCTAGATACCAGTAATTAATTGCTTGCTTAGAGATGGCTGGCTGTTGACTATCAATGCAGCTGGATTATAGACTAGATACCTAAACCTGGGTAAGAGAAATTCTGTCTTTTTAGCCTTAATATTTACATTCTAATTCTCCTTCAGATAAACATTTAGTATTATTAAATTGATAATAAGTTTTAGAGTATACTATCTTTTAGTATGCTTAATTGTTCATTGTTTCTGCTGTATAGCATGATACAAAAGAGGCATTATCTCCCAATAAAAGACTTTTTTATTTGCTTTTCCTTAAGGAGGAAGAAATTGTTGATTGGTGGAGTAAATTTTACGCTTCAGTAGGAGAACATGAAAAATGTGGACAGTATATTAAAAAAGGATATGACACTTTAAAGGTATTGCTCAGGATAAAATAAATTAACATAGCTTAACGTTTATAGGCCCAAAACCTGGTCAGAGCTGTGCCCTTTATTTTTTTAAATGCTCTTCAAAATTTAACTGTGCATGATTGCCTGTAAAGGGCTATTACGAATTCATGTGGTGAAATGAAGGTTTTAAGAAGGTATCTTTGCTTGTTTTCTACTTAACTACATTTATTAAGAGATGTATTAAAAGTTTAATCTAATCTTCAGTCAAATGGAATTTTACCCTTGACTTCTCTGGGTACCAGGCAGATCCTAAATAAACATACACATTGAGAAAGTATGAACACAGAGGATCAGTACTTTTACTGTCTGTTGGTTAGAAGTTGAAGCCAGACCACTTTCATTTCTCATCTAATACACATAACAAAGAAAGTAAAGATAAGCTTGTGAAATGCTATTTATGCTGTTTTTAACAAGGCTTAAATGAAGCTTGATAGCATGTTCTCCAAACATTGCATTTGCTTCCACTTCAATGTAAAAATAAAAATAGTTCCAAATGCTTTGATTCCTTAAGATATTTCATCAAACATACAGTACTCTTTGCAGTACCACAACGGTGGAGCTGATATGTTATGATAATTTCTAAACAGCACTTTTTTTTCATTTTCCATTGTTATTTCCTTGTTTTAAGGTGTACGACTGTGAATTGGAAAAAGTACCTGAATTTAATAGCTTAACAGACTTCTGTGATACATTTAAACTATACAGAGGCAAATCTGAGGACAGTGATGATCCATCAGTGGTTGGGGAATTCAAGGTAAATTTCAAATAATGGGCAACAACCAAATGGTAGATGCAGTCTTTTGTATGTAAGTGGCTATCATTTAAGTAAGTCTACATGCAAACTTTTCAGCTTAAATATGGATGCATGCATTAATAGGGGCAACAGATGGTCGTAACTACTTAGGTACAGGCCATTCTTTTTCAAGGAAGGTACAGCTACACATTGCTCGCACTAAATGTGATGCATGTTAATTTAAAAGAAATATCATCCCTGATAATGGGATCTTCCCTGGTACCTGTGGAACAGAACCTTCCCTGATAACCTCTTGAATAGGGCTTAACTTTCACCTGCAGATGTTTTGAGTGAAGTACATTTTTAGAATGAATTTGGAAAAGGTATTTTGTACTATTTCCGTGACTCTATGACTTTTAAAAATTAAAATAATGTTAACATTAAAAAAAAAAAAACAAACCAAACCCAAACATTAAATTATGCTTTTGGAGAGGGAAACAAATATGAAGTATGTGTTACATATTCTCAGCTGGAGCAAACTGAGTAATTATGTTGAAATCAAAAGAGCTGTATTGATTTAAATCAGCTAAGGATATAACCTTGCCTTTGTAGTAAGTCTTATCCAAAACCCACTAAAGTAAAACAAAAGACTTCTAAGTGACTGTGGATCAGGCTATAATTTTGCTATTCCTATATAAAACAGTGTGTATGTGTAGGATAAATAAGAAAAAACTAGCAGAGTGACTTTTCTACATTTATCTTGACTGAGTCTTTATATTATTTTTTAGGGATCCTTTAAAATCTATGCATTACCTGATGATCCTACTATTCCAGCTCCTCCTCGCCAGTTCCGTGAGCTACCAGACAGTGGGCCTCAGGAGTGTATTGTGCGAATTTATATTGTTCGAGCTTTGCAGCTTCAACCCCAGGATAATAATGGGCTGGTGAGACTTTTTGCTTTTGGAATACCTGTGAGCTAACTCTGCTGTAGTATATTTTACATAAAGTTAGTCCTGATAACTATTTCTTAACAATATTTTTTTCTTATTTTAAATAGTGTGATCCTTATATAAAAATATCCTTAAGTAAAAAAGTAATTGAAGACAGAGATAATTATGTGCCTAATACTCTCAACCCAATTTTTGGCAGGTAACAAACTTTTTTGTATTTTCTATTTATTATATTTTAGAATGTTTTCCTATTTTTTAAGATAAACCATTATTTGAAATATTCAGCGCTCTATTCATAGTTATATACTGACAGTTAACTGTGAGTAAAGTTGCATACATAAGGCATTTCCCTTTGAAATCACTGGGCAACACAGGTGTTCAACTAGTCTATAGATTTTCTGTATCACATGGGTAAATTGTACAAGGAAGTCAAACAATGCATATATCTTAAAACCACCCTGTCTTATGCATACAAGAATAACAATATGCTTATAGAATATGGAAAAAGTTTTAACTCTGTAAACTACTTGGATGACACGATGAGTAATCAGCTTAACATATATTCCCAGTACACTGGTCTTTCCTTCAAAGGCTAATGATATCTTTGAAATATATGAATAGAAAAATACTAATTAGGAATGGAGAGGTTGCATCATCTTTATAATTACTAATGAAATTCTGGGTCTGGTTTGGTGTCCAGTGTTAGAAAAGGATTTTGATAAATTAGAAAGTTAGGAGAGGAGGACTAGAAGGATCATAAAGAGTTTGGAAAGCATTCTTTGAAGTGATGTGCTACAGGATTTCAATTGTTCAGATTATGCAAAGAAATAGACAGCAAAGAGACTTGATTACAGGTAAAAGTACCTTCAAAATACCAAGTTTTTCCAGAATGATTCTGGAAGTCAAAGTTTAAAAGTTAGACTAGAAATAAAACAAAATAAAATAAAAAGATGCAGAGGATAATTAACCATGGAATATTTTACCTCAAGGGTAATGGATTCAGCAGCAGTAGAAACCATGAGGCTGCTTATCTGGAAAGAAAATTCAGAAAATTAATTTGAGAAAACTCTACAGTCTGTTTTGTGTAGGACAACTAGATGACAGAATAATCCCTTCTAGTCACAGAAGCTAAACATTTGGACCATATCTTTTAAGGCTCCGACTGTGTTTGTATTGTGGTAAAAAAAATTAAAAATTTCTAATCATACAGAAACTATGGACTGAACAACCATCCTTTTTACAGAGTGGCTCGCAGAGCCACACTAATTTCTTTCTCAGTCCCAATTCAAGCTGCTGCACAGAACACATCTAAGTCATACATTGCGCAGAAAGGAAGGATATACTATCCATAGGAGTACAAACGGAATTATTAGTAAGCACAAATAGAAATTGGAGCACGAGTGGTAACTACTGCTAGATTTATCAGCATTGAAAGCATCCCTTTAGTATCTTGTAAAGGTTATTGATCAAAAATAAAGTAAAAAGTGGTTTTTTTAAGTTCAAAAATAAAATGTATCGCTCAAAAGAGCAATAGCGTTAACTGGACGTTTTTATGTTTAGAATGTATGAACTCAGCTGCTTCTTGCCTCAAGAAAAGGATCTGAAAATTTCAGTCTATGACTATGACGCATTGACTCGTGATGAAAAAGTGGGTGAAACTGTAATTGATCTCGAGAACAGATTCCTTTCTCGTTATGGATCTCACTGCGGCATCCCACAGCAGTATTGCATGTAAGTCATTTTGTCTATTGAAAAATTTTATTTGTAAGATCTAGTACCCAGTCTCTAAAAAATCTGGGCTTCCTGCATCTTAATTATATGGTTAAACAACAATGCTATGGCTTCTCATGGGTGTTTGTTGTGCTCACTCTATCATCTGAATTCCAAGTTAAGCTGCAAAGTCCTCGGAAGAGCCTTGACTGAAAACCATGATGTCAGACATTTTAATATTCTCTTTATACGGTAATGTGTGTGATTTCTATTCAGAGAACACACACTTAATAGAATTTTCTGACCTACTCGTGGAAATAAATATGAAAACATCTGTTAGCGTAAATTATTTTGATATGTAAAGAAAAAAGTACTCTGTCTTGGAAGGTAATTCAGCTGCTACAAAATTATGTCACTGTATCAAACTGAAGTGCCCTCAATGTAGGCAGTTACAGCGCTGCCCTTTCTGAATTAGTTTAATAAATATATGTTACATGACATGTAAATGCCCTGAATGCTGAATAATTTTAGGATGTGTTTCTGTTGCTTTCCTAAAAGTTCAGGTGTGAATACCTGGCGTGATCAACTAAAACCAACTCAGTTATTGCAAAATGTAGCCAGGTTTAAAGGCTATGCTCCTCCTGTCCTCTCTGAGAATGGCAGAAAGATTAACTACGGGGGACGAGACTATACTTTGGAGGAAGCTGGTGAGCTTGTTAATTTATTTTATATTTCTGTCTTAAATTCATACTGATACAAGTGTAAAACTTCTCAGTTATTTATGGAAAATTAGGAAAAAATCTTTGATTTTTTTTAATGTTGCGCACAGTTTTCTGATAAATTTTAAATATCTGGTTTTAAATTTTTTTTAAAGTTCAAATGCAAATTCTAGTTCTTGAGCCCCTGTACTTTTTCCATTTCTTTTATTTCAGAAGCTAACAAAATTTTGCATCAGCATCTTGGTCCAGGTGAAGAACGGCTAGCCCTTCATATCCTCAGAACCCAGGGTTTGGTACCCGAACATGTGGAGACAAGGACCTTATACAGCACCTTCCAGCCCAACATCTCCCAGGTACTATGAACCAGTTTACTTCTGGTTTCTTGAATGCAGAAATGGAGCATTCCTGCATTTATGTCGACAGAGTGGTATCACTCAGGGGCAGGAGGGCTGCAAATTAATATTACTTGGCTGAGAAACTAAAGCAGGTTAGTCTAGAAACGTAACAAAATGCAGTTACGTTTTGCCATTAAGGCCCCCAAATGACACCTTAAACACTGACAGAGTGGAAATCAGGAAAGATTTATTTATTACTTTGTTACTGAAATAAACTGGAATATGTTTTTAATACCTCACCAACAATAAAGGAGGCAGCCTGGCTCAACAGGTTCCTGTCTAAATTCAACAAATGAGACCAAACTTGTCATTTCTCTACAAGATCCAGAGGTGCTAGTTTAAACACAAAGTCTTATATTGGACCTCTCTGTTAAGGTTGTTTTTTAAAGAAAGTTTCTGCAGCAACCAGAAAACTTACCTGCAAAATAAAGGGGCTTGCATTTGAAATACAATATAAAATCTGCAGTGGTTGCCTTACTTCAGAGTCTACTTAAGGGGACTGATCATCTGCACTGGGTAGGCCATCAGATGCAAACTATCAGCCACATGTATGACCCTGTACTTAATACCACCTCTGAGAGTACAGAAACTTGGACTTACAGAATGAGAACTATTTAGGCACCTAACTTGCACTGAATTCAGTAGGAATTAATATCCCTACCATCTTCTGAATTCTTGGCATTGTTAATTTGAAGCTTATAGGAATTGGGCTTGCTCCTATCTGAAGTCTGTAGAAGTTCTGACATTGGTAACGTGAGCTGTGCTCTGTGGCTAAAATTAGTACTAAGCATGTCAATAAGCAGTTCCATGGAATTACCATGACAAATCTGTAATGCGACAAACAACCCTCATCCATCTTCTCCACTGCTACAGGGAAAGCTCCAGATGTGGGTTGATGTTTTCCCCAAAAGTCTAGGACCACCAGGCCCTCCCTTCAACATCACTCCCCGAAAAGCCAAGAAGTGAGTATCCATATATACTATGCATTATCTGGCAGCCCTGACAAAGGCAATTCAATTCTCTTTCCCCAAACGTCTTCTCTCTTAGGTATATCTTGCGTGTGATTGTCTGGAACACCAAAGATGTCCTTCTGGATGAAAAGAGCATCACAGGGGAAGAAATGAGTGACATTTACGTGAAGGGGTAGGAGCACCTTGTCATGTAACTCTTAAAAATGAATGACGTTCAGAATGTCCTGGGAAGGCCTAGATCATGGGTTCCAAAGATGATTTGGTTCAGCCAAGTCAATGCACGCTACAGCCTCCGAAATAGTGCTAACCTCAGAGAAGTACAGAAGTATTATGAGACAAAGCATGACCAGTTAATGTGCAGTGAAAGATCCTAGAACTTCATCTCTTGAGATGGGAAGCAACTGAAAAGACAATGAGTTAGCTTTGGTGCTGTGTAACCTGGATTCTTACTTTTTACATTTCCTAGTCTTAATGTAAAAAGTTCAATAGAAATCGGAGAAATATACTACTAGGCTATTGATCCAATTTCTTCTAAAAAAGAAATAAAAAAGCCCTGCCAGCAACTCACCACTGATTGATACAGTACTGGTCTTAGCAGATCAGAAATTCAGTTCAGATGTTGCTATTTACAGTGCCAAATTGGAACCAAACTGAGAAAGGGTGTGAAAGACTCTCCAGCCCTCTGTGAGCAACTCTTACAGCTTGTGTGCAACCACTTAATGACATGGTTACAGTACAAACAAGCACCAGTGTAGTCCCACTGCAAACACCAGACACATCTCTCTCTATTTTCAGATGGATGCCTGGTAATGAAGAAAATAAGCAGAAAACTGATGTTCACTACCGATCATTGGATGGTGAAGGGAACTTTAATTGGAGATTTGTTTTTCCTTTTGACTATCTCCCAGCAGAGCAACTCTGTGCAGTTTCCAAAAAGGTAAGTATTTCTAAAGATTTCAATACTTAGAATACAGATTGTAATTAGTCTGATCATTTTGTACCTACATATTGAAGGAGACAGTGTGGCTCCATTCTGCATACTTTTCTCAAACTGCTATTGTGAACAGATTCAATTTTGCCTTTGAGCCAGGAACAACAGACTGGCACCTACAGGATCTCCTCTTAGCAAGGGCAAGATTAGATCCCTAGTACTTCCACCAACCCCAGAATTCACAAGTACTAACAGACCAGAGCTTCGAATTTTCATAAGTAGTTTTAAAAAGGTGCTTGGGTTTTGCTTTTTAAAATTTTAGGAACATTTTTGGAGTCTTGACAAGACAGAATTCAGAATACCACCCAAACTCATCATTCAAATATGGGATAATGACAAGTTCTCCTTGGATGACTATCTGGGTAAGACTTCTAAGAAAAGAATTATTGTTGTCTCAAAGTAAGATATAAAAATAAACAATTTTAAATTGTCGCATAAGGATTGTGTTTACAAAGTGAGCCACTGAGCATGCAAATACGCTCCTGCTTTCCCACACAGTACAGAGTTACTTGTGCTCATGAGTGAATGAGTGAGTATTCACTCAGTAAAGGCCTACTTGCAGGTAAACCAAGATACTTTTCATTCAGGTAAGCCCTATCACAAAGTGCATGAAATGATAATGTGCATGAAAAAACTTACTTTGCTTCTTTCTTTAAGTAAAATTACTTAAAGCAAGAGTACTTCAATTCTAAGTAAGAGTATTTACACAAGGCTCTAATTTAGGTTAAGCACCATTATTAATTGCACTTCACACCATTATTAATCCCTACTTTTTCTAGAGATATTGCTCTGCAGAAGATTCTCTGCCCTGTATTAAGACAGCTCCAAAGTCTTTAGCAAATTATTTATAACCATCATTAAAGTTAGCTAAATCATGCACTTAACTATCAGAAATTACATTCGTATTACATTGCTGTATTTGGTTATCTTTTGTTTAGGTGTGTGGGGAAAAAAACCTCTATTAAAAATCAAGTGATCTTGCATTAAAAAAAGGGGAGTAGAGCTTGCTAAGTCCAGTTTATCAACCCCAGCAAGATGGGCTTAAACACAGCCTGATGTGTCCTACTTCCCTGCCTCACAACATCCTTAGACAAACAAGAATGTAATGTGTATGTTGATTTTTTTTCCTGTATAACATGTTTAGAGATAGGAAAGGTTGATGTTGAACCACTATGCTGTATGGTTGGTTGTGTCATGCAGTGGTTTTTTTTTACCCATCTCCTAGGCTTTGTGGAACTCGATTTACATAAAACAATCATTCCAGCAAAAGTTCCAGAGAAGTGCAATATAGACATGATTCCAGAATACAAGGCAGACAGTTCTCAGAAGGCTCCCAGGACCGCCTCTCTCTTTGAACAGAAATCCATGAAAGGATGGTGGCCATGTTACGTTGAAAAGGATGGCTCCCGTATTTTAGCGGTATGATTATTACCTCATTAAAAAGTACTTAAAACATGCTCATCTTGCTTTTCACATTATAAAGAAAGACTGTAAAGAGTCCCCCACTTAGCTCTTAGCTTTCAGTGGATAGACAGAGGAGGAATAAATAGAACATTCCATGCACAAGTTCAGGAATTTTGCTTCATCAAAAATTTTTTTGTTTTAAAGTATGAGTTTAATATTTATATTTGTTTATTTTGTTTTTAACTCTGTTTAACTTGAAGGACTCTGGTGCCAGGTTGATTCATGTTATCTCACCAGAGCAGACAAGAGAGTTATTGTGTGAATGCATTTATCACGTTATTGCTGAGGAGAAACACGAGACATCCTAAATGCATTAAAGACTAAACAAAGAAGTTCAAATCCAAAGCATTTTTCTACACAGCAAATATAATTTATATACTGAGAACCCAGACTAGTTTTGTGATTATGAGGGCAATCAGAAGACCTAAAGCATTTTAACCTGTACTATGAAGAATATAAATGCATACTTATCATTTGCTAGAATATTAAGCTGTTCAAGTGTGTCTGTGTCTTCTTGCTAATATTTTTCCCTTTAAACTTTATTACTGGAATTTAATAAATGAAGAAAAATATTCAGAAACATCCATCAGCCACAGCAGTATAAAAAATGAGATGCTTAGTCATTTGGAAAAGATGCAGTCCTTGGGTTGTTCTTGAAAGAAGAGAATTGGTTTTGTTTTGCTCCTGAAAGAAGAACTGGGTTTGTTTTGCTAAATCAGAAAAAAAACAATGTATAGATTAAACCTAGAACTACAAATGAATTAGCAGAACCATTTTATGTACTATGGGGTTTTTTTCCTATTTGTCATTCTCTGATACTGTGTTGTGACAGTGCAGAAATAAGTGTATTTTGACAAGGAAATGGAAAACAGACAGATGCACAAAATGAGCTGATCCCAAACTCTGCTGTGTAAGTACCAAGCAAGTACAATTAGTGCTGTTTCAATAAGATGCTTGTCTCATGCCACATGTTTTCTGAAGGGTAAAGTTGAAATGACGTTGGAAGTTGTCAATGAAAAAGAAGCTGAGGAAAGGCCAGCTGGTAAAGGAAGAGATGAACCCAACATGAACCCCAAACTAGATCTTCCAAAGTAAGATATTTTTCTCTCACTAGCTTCAGAAATATATAGTATCTGCTACTATGATGTTCTTGACAAAATCCGCATGCACTGAAGGATCTATTAGACATCAATTATCCTTTGCAAAACTTCATTCATAAAAGCCCGTCTTGTTTCCATCTGCAAGCATTAGGATAAAATGCAAGGTGGTTTCAGTATTAATGGCACACATTTACTGAAACTGCTATCTTATATTACAAAACTATCTGTGTTTTCTTCAACCACCAAACCAGAGTGTTTTAATGTGTTATACTCTCATGCTTAAGTATTCCCTGTTTTTATAGGATGAGTAATATTTGTTTCTTTCAAAATGCAGCCGACCAGATACTTCCTTCCTTTGGTTTACAAATCCTTGCAAGACAATGAAATTTATTGTGTGGCGCAGGTTTAAATGGCTCTTTATAGGCCTTATCATCTTGCTGATTTTACTCTTGTTTGTAGCAGTACTCCTCTATTCATTGCCGGTAAGAATTTTTAATTGTTACTGTTCTTCAGCTGTGGTATGAAGCTAGCTTGTATGTAAGTCATCAAGAGGAGTGTATCACTCCTTACTCTGAAAAGAGATTCTATTAACTCAGTTTTAGCAGAGAGATAGGGATTATATCCTTATAGCCATAAACAATTTCAACTGATTTTTATTGAGAAACAATTAAAATTTATGTTAAAACTAACCTATTAACTAACAATGGAGCAAATGAGTGCCTTAGTGTTAATAACACACACAAAAATAGTTAATAGATGGTCTAGAGTCTGGATTTCAGTCTACTTTAATCTGAAATATCTTACTCATTTTTACTGTATTTTAACTGAAATTACCATACCCTGAATACATTCTGATCCATTTTAATACCTTTAATGTCTTTTACAAAACTACACTGAAGTATTTTGTGTACATCTTTTTACCTCTATTGTTTCTTCCTTCCTCCCCCAACAGAACTATTTGTCAATGAAGATTGTGAAACCAATTTAAAGAAGAGTTTTTTACCTCATCTTTTCAAATAGTAATGAGATTTCGCCTCAGGCTGTGGACCAAATTCAGCAAGGCTCTCTATCCTCTTTATCTGCTAGTATTTGGAACTGTAAAATAGATAAGTAAGAAGTTAACCAAGGTTAGCCAAGGTTCAAGAGGTCATGACAGGTGTTTTTAAAAAACAAAGGATGAACTCCCTCATGTTTCATGTACTTTTTTTACTTCAGTAGTATCTACACATGGTAAAGTTCTGACTTGCTTGCTTTTAAACTAGATTTTTCATAAAAATCACTCAGGAGGCTGCCTGCTATTGCTGTCTCTGTTTTTTAATGGATACTTCCTTTTAAGAATTCCTTTCTATTGGGCACACTTTGAAACTCTGCATTTTAACTTAATGAAAAACAAGCACTACTTATGATTATGTATACGAAAGAAACCTCACAGTGCAATCAAAGAAGGGTCAGACATTGGTTCTAGAAAAGTTGTCAGCATCATGCTGCTTAAAATTCTTAGTTACTGTACTGTAGACTTGATAATGCTATATATATATCTTGACAACAACTGCATGCACGTAGAAATAAATAATATACTGTTTGTTTAGTATAATTTACAAATGTTTAAATAAACTTATCCACAAGTAAGATGCAAGTTTCCAGTTTTCTTCATCTATTGCAAAACTACAATGCATTAGGGTATTGTATAGTGTCTGTCAGAGGTAATGCCACAAATCTGGACTTTAAGGTATTTTACTGTTATCTTTACAGTAAAGAATAAGGAAATACTTCTGCATAAAGTTGTAATGAATTTCTTCGTTAATCAGGAAATTAATAAAGAAATGAAATTTGTTTAATAGTTTCATTATACTCCTTACATTTAGAGATTATCTTGAATGAAAACATAAGAGGATACACAACCCAGATTCAACCCTTGTTTGAAATCTCATCTGCACATGCTCAGTCTCCTGTCCCTAGGCACAGTAAAATATAATCTGCACTAAAAATCAGGTTATAGTCTGGGATTCCACCGCACTTTTATGGAGGGCCAAAGCAGAAGCATCTCTCTGAACATTCTGTGGTGCTTGAAACGTAGGAAATCTGCAGCAGAACCTGAAATAAGCATTTTATGATTGTCATACTCTTGACTGGATAAAGGCTTCAGCTGTCTTTAAAAAGATGACAAAAAGAACTGCAAGAATGAATTAGTCTTGAAAAATCTCTGTAATTGTATTTACTGGCATACTTAATGCTGTCTTATAACACAGCACTGTAAAATAAGCATGCAGTTGTCAGGCAAAATAAGTAAATTATACTGACTTAATTCTGTTGAACAAGCTAGAGTAAAAGTACTACATGAAATAATTTCCAGAATATGAAGTCCCATTGGCTAGAGTGGAGCAAACAGCAGTCATCCCGTCAAAAAGATAACAATGCCTATTTTTTGGTTGTTAAGAAACCCTCAAGCATCTTGACCTATGAACAAGAGCTCAGAGCTGCAGTTGCTCTGCCAGCCAGATGGATTGTCCCTTGACTAATGATGAAATAGCACTCCAGAAATAACTGGCAATTTGCGTGAGCTAATGTTTGATCATCCACTGTTAAAATCTGCCTCAATCAATGCCATAAATTTGACAGACGGTAAAAATCACGGCAGCCTTATTTTCATTGTAAGACAAGAAAGTGTGTTGGTTGTAATTAGAAAGCATTTAACTTGAAAGAACATACCCCAGAAAACAATTATGAAATGGAGTAGAGATCTGAGCAAGCCTGTTCACCTAGCATTTGAAGAGGGGCAGGTACTGCCCTTCTGCATCGAGTTCACCCTCTTCCAGATGCCTTTTTGTCCAAGCATGCATAGGCTTGATAGTTTCACTACAATTAGGGAATGCTAATAAAAACAGAAGTGAAAAGTCTGAGAAGCCCTTCTGTCTCCCAGCCTGCTTCAGCAACAAACAAAAGAAAATACATGTTCACAAGAAAGCAAATGTGATCATTAATATTTACATACAATACTGGTCAAATCTGCAATCCCTGGTGTAGCTACTGTGCCTGACTCCAACACACAATAGCTTTTTTTTTGCCTGGTTCAAACAGTTAGCAAAGATTTAGCCCTGTGGAGGAAACAACTTTATGCTGCTCTTGTTCTGCACTGACTGCTGGGAAGTTCACTTTGGCCAGGACAGCTCTGCACTGCTCCAGTTGCCAGCAACTGACGTAAACATCCTTTGAGGCCAGAGAAAAAAGGGCAGAATATAGATGTGCCCGATACAGCAAAGAGTGATAACAGGAAATTACTTAACCCCAGGAATTCCTCCTCCTATGAGTTTGCTTTGCCTAAACTAATAAGCTGACAAATATTTTGGCTCACACTGATGGGGCCAGTTCAGCTGCACGCCTGTCACTAAGTCCCCAGGACACAGACTCTGTGCTTCACAGAAAAGATTATCTGGGTCTAACATGAATTCTCTGTTCTGGGAAAAGAGTATGTTTGATGAAGCTACCTCCTCTGCACCGGCATGTCATTCAAACATGAGATGCTAGCCAGCTGAACAGCCAGGGAAAGGCTAAAGCTAAACAGAAAGTGCCTGAGTCCTTCTGCCTCTGACATCATGTAATTTCAAACAACAGCAGCTGCACTCTTTGAGACACTTGGGTATCCAAGCAGCATGTGACTTCCTATTGGTTGCTTGCTGTAGTCACCCCAAACCCTGACTCCTGGAATGGGCTGTAAGGAGGTTAACAGCTACTGTCATGTACTTTACAACTAGGCAGATTGTACAAGAAAGATTCATCATGCAGCTCAAGAAGAAATATTTGCACCTAAACCAGCTCACTGTAAAATAGACACAGTAAACTCATCAAGACCTACAAGCTGCTCTTGCATTTCTTTGAACAGCCACAAGATGACATCCCAAGTCTCATGTGTTCACAAAGTCCTTCCAATACTTCTGTTTTATTTCTATCCTAAATACATCTCGCATATGGAGATGAACAACAAGATATATTCAATAGTTAACACGGTCCCATCAAAGTCCATTGCTTCTAAGTGCATTTGGCACCTGCCTATTACATTCAAACAGAAAGTGACTCCAAGCCGGGTCCCCGCTGACTTCAATGCTGTTGCGTAAGTAGGATTTCCACTTCATGCCACTAGATGCCGAAGTATCTATTTAGCAACTTGAAAGCAGTGCCAAAGAGTGAGATGGCAGCATTCGGTGGTGAATCTTGTGTCAATGCTAACTCAGCTAGTAAATAGCACTCAGCTTTTTACACAGTACTGTCCACTGCTCAGTTGTGTGTGTCATGTATACAGACAGGGACCTGAATTAGAAAAACAATTCTCTAAGGAAGGAAAACTAGAAAGCTCTTCAAAAATTCATACGCAGAAAAGAAACGGGAACACACAGTATGTCTGTTGAGTCTGACCGTGCTCTGACCACAAACCTACTCACTGAAAAAGTTTGTCTCCTTTGTAACCTTTGCTGTGGCTAAGAGCTGAAATCCATTGACAAGTGCAAGATGAGGAACACAGTGGAGAAACAACATACTTCCCTGAAGCCACCAAAAAACTCTGAATGCATTATAACTGCTTATGAAAGACTCCATGGCAGTTCTGTTCCTCTCCCAGACCTACAAGACGTCAGGACCAGCAGCAAAAAGCACTGGGGCAGTCAGAACGCAGCAAGAGGTACACAGACACCTGAATGGAGCAGTGGGACCGCCAACCACGTCAAAGGGATCCACGAGCGCCAGCACAGAGGAGAGAGGCGCTCGCTGAATTCCTTTAGGGGAGCTACCCAGAGATGGTCAGTGAGAGACAATGAGCCTACAGCCTGTCTTACCAAGCCTAAGTGCATGCCTTACACCTCATTGCTCGGGGCTGCAGCGGGGTGCCAGCATCCACGTGGGATCTGCAGACCTCCCCTCCATTCCCTTCTGCAACAGTGCTGCTACCACAACAGCAGTGCTGGAGCGTCCCCACCAATGCTGACTGCACCTGTAACGGCACGCTCAGCCAGGCAGCAGGTTTTGGTTTAAACCTTTCAGGCAGAGAAGTGAACTGCACCTGCACTTCCAGCCTCCTGTGTAATTCCTATCACTGTTAAGCCATTATGGTAAAACAACAGAAGACACGATCACCACCGTCTTCTAAGAGAAAGTGCGGGCATTCAGTACTGCAGCCAGTTGCATTCTCAGATTGCCCACCACCTCCAGCCCAGGCCTTTGGAGATATTGAAACTTTTGGTCATGATGAAAGTTAGGTGCTAAGCTCCTCAGCTGTAAGAAGACACCCATACTTCCAGGAAGGAATGGATGCAGAACTAGGAGTGACTGCAGGGTTTTATATAAGCCTTAAGTGCGACTGCTGTTAGGCAGTAATGGAACAGTTACAGATTTGCACCTGAGCACCTGAACTCCATCAGTACCTCTTTACACAGTTCTGTCCTCTATTGGGTCTGCCACTGAGAGCAGCGCAATATGAAACAGCAGTTAGGAAAACTAATAAAGTTAGAGGCATCATCAAAGAGGGAACAATGAATAAACCAGAATATGTTACAGTGTTGTATGGTCATAATCTTAATGTTCAAACTTCATATTTGATTTTGCTACAGGTCTCAAAAAAAGGCACATTATAAATGAATAAAATTTCAAATGCGGACTCATAATCAAAGTAATCAAGAGCAAGCAGGTAGGATAAGGCCTCCTGTACAAGAAAAGCTTAAGACGTCAGCACTAGCCTGGAAAGTGACAGAGTAACAAGAAAATAACAGATATCTAAAGTAAGCTAGAGAGGTACAGAACATATAATTGGACACCTTTCTTCAGGGACTGTATTAAACCCACGCACGTGCACATGAAGTCTCCTTCTTCCCCCTC
The DNA here is from genome assembly GCF_000737465.1 of Haliaeetus leucocephalus. NCBI lineage: Eukaryota > Metazoa > Chordata > Aves > Accipitriformes > Accipitridae > Haliaeetus > Haliaeetus leucocephalus. Next base: position 13,278,145 of record NW_010972620.1, on the reverse strand, counting down.
AAAACCTTCAAACTAAAAGGCAAAAAATTTACAAAAGGTTAAAGAAGACATTTTAGTGCAGATTTTAGGTAACTGTTGGAACACACTGGCAGACCATATTATTTGGTTTAATAAGAACAAAGAAAAGCTGTAATACCTCCCTGCATTTACATATTAGGACAGCATTACAAAATACATTAGTTGTTATACTTCACCTCATCCCATGCTCACTGGCAGGAATCCCCAGAATGGTATTCCACTCACAGATGGCACTGTGCAACTGGGAGCAGGATTATACACTCACAGCTGTGAGAGATGCCCTTCCTTGCAGAATTCCAAAGTTTTCCAGCCTGGAGTGCATACTCCTTCCTACTCAGGTTATCAGATAAAATACCAGGAAGCAGTGATCTCCAAAGATCACAGACCAGCTTCAGAGTCACCATTCCAATGGGGCCATGACTTCGTAACACGTTGGCATTGGTGGCATTACTAACTTCAGATATTTATTCCTATTCACTACCATGCCCTCGACAAACAAAATCAGACTTTGAACAGAAGGAACCACCACCAACCTCTTCCTACACCCTTTCTGAATTTTTTTAGTGTGGGACTATTCTCTTATTTGCTTCAAATCATAGTACTATGGTGTATTGAAAGAAATCATGGGTTATGGCCTTAAGAAGAGTATCTTAAGTTGATGTAGTCATCAAACAAAATATTCTCAAACTGAGTCGTCAGCAAGCTCCTTTCCCTGAAGACTGTTTCAGGACTGCAGGCAGACTCAGGGAGACAAGAACACATCAACTGCACAGGAATGACCTTCAGAAGAATTTATTTGCTCACAGGAGGACAAATATAATAGGGAAAATAAATAAAAATAAAATTTAAAAAAATAAAGTAACAAAAAAGTACTCAGCCACCAGTCCGCATATGTACCAAAAATACGGATGGACATTGCAAACATGACAACTTATCAGTCAAGATAAAGGATTCTTTAAGAAGCCCAACACTTACTCTAAATGTAAGAGACATAAATTAGCACATGCTAAAACAATGAAAGCTCCAGCTGGTAGTAAAACGTTAGACATCACTATCTTGGAGAAAAGCATCAGGCTTCTGCAGCAAAATTCCAGATTTCCTAACACTCCTTTCCCTGATTTCAAGGGGAGAAACTTCACAGAAGTATTTTGTATATGAATCTGCTCTGGTTTTACTCCCGGATACATGAAGCCTTTGTTTTAATTAACATAGTTAACAAATGTTTTGTTCGGTTCTCTATCTGGCTGAGAACTGATAGCACAGTTAATTAGCACCTTCACTTCAGCCTTATGCCCTTACTTCTCTGGTGCAAGAAACACACACTGGCCTCCAAAGGCTATTTGTGGCCTCAGCACCTTCCGGACTGCAGTGGTGAGCTCCTGCTCTAGACTTCTGGCACTCCCTGGCCTGGCAAAGCAGATTGGCTTCAGTGGGCTTTTTTCAAAGCTAGAGAGTTCCCATTTTGGAGTCAGAGGCAGCCAGTTAAACTTTTAAAACTGATGCTGCCCGCAGCAGATCAGTCTAGCCCAAAACACACACATTCTACCACATAATCCCATCTGCCCTCATGCAAAAGCCTGCACTGTATATGCACTATATATAACTGCTACTGTTAGAATATTAAGAAAGAAGAAAAAAAAAGACTGAGACAAGTATTTATGCAAGAAAGAAAGGAACCGAACACCTAGCGAGATCTTCATCTGGTGTTGCCATAGAGGGGCTCTGTTACTGGGGAACTATTCCAGTTTTTGGCTCTGTTTCTTGCTTTAAAAAATCCCGAAACAAAATGGGATGGTCCTGCTGTGCTGTGAGTTTAAACATACTAAAAAAGTAGACAGGTAGAAGCAATCAGCTCTGAGAAAGGATTTACTTTTACTTCAATTGCACAAGTGTATGTGCGTGTGTTTTTAATTAGAAATCAGATGTCTCCCCTCATCTTGCTCTGATCCATGCTGTGCCAACTTAAACCCTGCCAATGAATCTGAATAGTCAAACAAACTTCTATCCCTCCCCAAACATCCACCATTCACATTAAATAAAACACATAACAATGGAGGGAAAATAGACCTGAAAAGAGCTTATTTCCAAATGTAAAGGTCTAACCTGAGGATAGCTATTTTCATGCAAATCTGAATTCTTCTTGTTCATATATATGGACCAAGAATTATCTGTTCCCTTAACACTCTAAGCTTCTCTTATGCGATTAACAGGGAGGAGCAAATTAAAGGAAAATTGAATGGAAATCCCCCAAAGCAATGAAAGAGAACTGTACCTCCCCTGCTCCCAAACTAGCAAAAGACCCTGAAAACAAACTTGTGCACTCAGGCCAGTAAAGAGGGAAGAAAATTGGCTGGAACCACAAATCCATCTTGCACAGCAAAAGCCTGGCAAGCCTGCCAAATCATGGGAGAGTTCTGCTGTTAGCATCAGTTTTAACGGCTGATCTGCTCTCCATCCCTTTGTCCCATTGGAGCACATGGGGAAACGTCTTCAAATCAGCCAGCCTCCAGATCAGTCTTATCTTGGCAAAGCTCACGCAGTACAGATGCTGATGCACCTCTGAAACACCTTCCTACAGCAATTGTTCAGCATGTGGCCACCTGCTCCGTAAAACTTCACCTATATTATACACATCCACTGCTGCATGTCACTACTGGTTCAAAAGCTGAGTTTCCAGTTTGGAAACTGGAAATACCAAATTTCACCTCCAATTTTATTTTTTTTTAATCTGAATGCAATGAAAAAAAAATTGCTGTGAAAATTTGGTGTGAAAGCAATTAAAAAGGGGTAAAGAAAAAAATCCATTGCCCATCTGTGAAAACAGCATGGTTGTTGGTTTTACCATGAAGAGCAGTTTCAATGAAAAGCTGCAGAAAGCTACCAGAATTGCCTGTGGTAGCAGTAGCTACATCTAAACTGGGCAGAGGAACCTACAAGCCCGATGCAGTGCTGGAGCTGTTAAAAGCTCTCAGGAATACAGGCCAGGATGTAATAGACCCTTGTCCCTGTATCTGAATAAGATGAACAAACTCACAATACCTCAACTGAAGTTTCAAGCTCAATGAGCTGATGTTTTCTTCTTAGGCATAATGAAGTAATTACATTTAACCCTGCTTATCTGAATCAGAATTGGTCTCTCTACTGGTGGCTCTAACCAAATAAGCTACTCAAAGCCTTGCACAAGGTAGAAACTGTTTCTATTAATTCACAGAGGCAAGGCCAGGTGAATTAGCTACTAATTTAAGTCCTAGTCCTTTCTTTTATTATTAAATTTTTTTCACTGTTCATGAGTATGTCCCAGGATTAAAGCAGGACTACAATTATCAATGGTATGTATATAAAAGATCTGATTCACATTAACACTTACAAGGATGAAACTAGTTACTGTAATTTTAACCACAAAATCACCTAGATCTTATGAGAATGAGATGAAACACTAATAAGAATATCACGAACTGGTCTACTCTAACACATCCTGTCCTACTCCAGTCATAAGACAATAGTGAAAAACCATATGGAAATAGCTGGCAGACACAACACCATAGAATGAACTCTGATGTGAAAGCCAAGAGCTAACATGAAGACACAAACTCCAGAGACCTTGGTGAACTGTAGTCTTAACAAGTCAGCATTTTTCATGAGCTATTTGTAAATGTCTTTCGTCTTGCAAGAGAATGAGTAACAGGGAAGGAACCAAAAGGAGACAAAAATTAGCAGTATATTGAATTATACCATATGAGCCACTGCCTTGTAATAATGTGGCTTTACAGAATTTTCATGCTTTGTGATGCCAGTAAGAAGATACATTAGGAAAAACACCAATGATTTATGTTCCTGAAGAAAAAAAAAACCACAAACCAACCACTGGAAAGCAGTGATCTGGTGAGAATAACATTATTCAGTGAACATGACTGCTTCTGTGGACTGCTATCATAGAATCATAGAACAGTTTGGGCTGGAAGGCACCTTTGAAAGTCATCTAGTCCAACCCCTCTACAATGAGCAGGGACATATTCAGCTACATCAGGCTGCTCAGAGCCCCATCCAGCCTCACCTTGAATGTTTCCAGGGATGGGGCATCTACCACCTCTCCGGGGAACCTGTTTGTATTGGTTTTATGTGGCAAGGTTTTGGTAGCGGGGGGGTTACAGGGGTGGCTCCTGTAAGAAGTTGCTGGAAGCTTCCCCTGTGTTCGAGAGCGAGCGAGCCCATACCAGGCGGCTCTAAGACGGACCCGCCGCCGGCCAAGGCCAAGCCAATCAGTGATAGTGGTAACACCTCTGTGATAACATTTTTAAGACGGAAAAAAAAGTTGGGACGGGGAGAAAACAGCCACCGGAGAGAGGAGTGAGAACATGTAAGAGAAACAAGCCTGCGGACACCAAGGTCAGTGCAGAAGGAGGGGGAGGAGATGCTCCAGGCGCCGGAGCAAAGATTCCCCTGCAGCCCGTGGGGAAGACCCTGGTGAGGCAGGCTGTCCCCCTGCAGTCCAGGGAGGTCCACGGTGGGGCAGATATCCACCTGCAGCCCGGGGAGGACCCCACGCCGGAGCAGGTGGGTTCCCAAAGGAGGCTGTGACCCCGTGGGAACCCTGCGCTGGAGCAGGTTCCTGGCAGGACCTGCGGATCTGTGGAGAGAGGAGCCCACGGAGCAGGTTTTCTGGCAGGACTTGTGACCCCATGGGGGACCCACGCTGGAGCAGTGTGCTCCTGAAGGACTGCACACCGTGGAAAGGACCCATGCTGGAGCAGTTCGTGAAGAACTGCAGCCCGTGGGAATGGCCCACGTTGGAGAAAGTTCGTGGAGGACTGTCTCCCATGGGTAGGACCCCACGCTGGAGCAGGGGAAGAGTGTGATGAGCCCTCACCCTGAGGAGGTGAAGCGGCAGAAAATAACATGTGATGACCGTAAACCCCATCCCTGTCCCCCTTGTGCCGCTGGGGGGGCTTGGTGGAGAAATCCAGGAGTGAAGTTGTGCCCGGGAAGGAGGGAGGGGTGGAGGGAAGGTGTTCTGAGATTTCGTTTTATTTCTCATTTACCTTACTCTGGCTGATTTGTAATAAATTGAGCTAATTTTCCCTAAGCTGAGTCTGTTTCGCCCGTGATGGTAATTAGTGAATGATCTCTCCTGTCCTTATCTTGACCCGCAAGCTTTTTGTTATATTTTTCTCTCCCCTGTCCAGCTGAGGATGGGGGAGTGATAGAACGGCTTTGGTGGGCACCTGGCGTCCAGCCAGGGTCAACCCATCACACTGTTCCAGTGTTTTACCACCCTCATCATAAAAAAATTCTTCCTTTTATCTATTCTGAATCTACTCTCTTTTAGTTTAAAACCATTACCCCTTGTCCTATCGCTACATGCCGTACTAAAAAGTTTGTCCCCATTTTTCTTATAAACCCCCTTTAAGTACTGAAAGGCTGCAATAAGGTCTTCCCAGAGCCTTCTCTACTCCAGGCTGAACAACCCCAACTCTCTCAGCCTTTCCTCATAGGAGAGGGGTTCCATCCCTCTGATCATTGTTGTGGCCCTCCTCTGAACCTGCTCCAACAGGTCCATCAAAGGACTCTTTCTCAAAAATCTTTTTTTCCAAAAATCTACATTACTCATCCACGACTGTTAAACAAGAAAGATCACAGCACACCAAGTTTCTCATAAATGTAACACTACTTTGACAGAGTTACACCAAGAAGGACCCTATCTCCTCTTCATGTACAATGTATTCCTCATTGCAAAGCAGATCTGCCGGCACAGGTGTCAATGTACCTTCTTAGCTACCACTTTCATTGTGGTATTGGATAATCTGCTATTAACGATACCTGACCACCCCAAACCTAAAATTTTGCTTATGTTTCTTAGTTCGTTCAGGTTAAGTACATCCCTCTAGAACATTTATGCCTGACAAAGATGAGTATTTTTAACCAATTTCAGAGCAAAATGGTATGTCTCAAAGAAAACTCAATTCTGAACTCATTTGTCTTAACTCGTAACTCAGAATTACCCCATTAAAATCAATTATTTGGCATAGGACATAGAATCACTAAGCAGCTCAAGGAAGGATATAGGGTTTGGGGAGGATTTGAGGGAGAGGAAGAGTTTACATAACAACAAGCATCAGCATGTGATATTACAGAGGAACATTCACAAGCAATGGTGCCCTTATGATACCTGAGAAAATAAGTTAGCATTTATAAAAGGCACTATTAATTTCCAAATGTTTTTTTCTGTTTATTTCACCGAACAAAATTTCTAACAGTATATAAAACTAGGGCAAAAAAGGTCTAAGAAGGACATCATTATTCCTAAGGACGCTAAGAGAGTGCACAGTCAGGAGAATACAAGATCCCATACCCCAGCTGAAAAAGGACAGGGGAAGAACGGCTCCTGACGAGGTTTCCTCATGACCTCAGCAGCCTCAGCTCCCATGCAACTCTTCAGCCACACACTACTCTGACAATCTGCAGAGCCTCCACTTGCCAACACAGTCTTTGAACAAAAATTTTGGTGCGTAAAATGCAAAGAATAATGGTGATAGCATGATCTATACCTGCTGAATATGAAAAGCTGCGTGGCTAAACTTAATCAGCATTTCCTCCAAATGCATCAAACAATCCTATTCTTTCATTGTGTAAACCATCTACAGAAAGAAGTGCCACAGCAGGTAAGGAATTTCTTAAAATATATTTCAAAGTTATTAGTAGATATTACCTTTACTACACTACCTCCATTTTTCCCACGTTACAACAAGCAAGGTAACTTCAAAGTGTAGCTGTTCTAGTTCACTTACCTACGTAATTCTTTGTTCACTTCTCTGCACTCTGACATGATGGCTGGAAGGGTCCCCTTCATAATAAAGACAGCATATGCTAAGCCAACATTCTTGTGTAATACCTCTTAAAAGTTATAAACACCTGAACTGTAAATTTATCTCAAATTATTCAGAAAATAATTTACTCTAAAACAAACCAAAGCCAGTGAAATTTTAGGAGACCTACTTTTACTACAGATTATCTTACCTCTTGAATGAAGTTTGCAACAAAAGAACTAAAAGGAGTAAACTATGTTCATCAGCTCTCCTAGGTGGACATCTGTTGAGTTTGGAAAGGGACTTTTTATCAATTCAGAATTCTGCCTGTGAAAAGACCAGAAGGGACTCTTGTGATCCTTTGGTTTTTGTCCTGCACTCAAACCCACAGGGAGACTGTCCCAATATCAAACTGATATTCAAACATTTTAGCTTTTTGTCCCCAGGGCTCCACCTAGGAGCATAGCTGCTTAGGTCTGGAAGACTGGATCACTGGACCCATTATTATCAGTCAGGTCTTCTCTTATGGTCCAGCTACCTCAAGATAAAAGCCTTGCTGTTTAAAATCTAATCAGCATCCTGTTTGCATTATACACAGTAAATCTCCACTGAGCTCAGCCTGCATGTAGTAATGGGGGTCTGAACTCTAATTAGCACAGAAAGCAGCCTGATACTAGTACTTATTATGGCAAGTAAGCAAGTAGTCCTCTCAGAAGACAGATCATTCAGACTGTGGATTCGTCAGCTCCTACCTCCCTTCAGTAAAACTTGGCTGAAGCCTCACCCTTGAGCATCTCATGCAGAGCCCATGATGCTTCACTAAACTTGGAAGATCCTGGGAAATCCTTATGAACAGTTACCTATGGCAAGCAAAGGGTCATCTGCTAATTTCGTTCCTTCAACACAAAACATTATCCGTGATTTCTGTTACACACACAGTATCTTCCCTGCACTCTCTGGATTTTAGAAACTTAACAGTAATTCCATTTTGCCATAAGGGGAAAGAAAAGGAAAGCATCATTATTAGACTGTGCTAAGTGCTCTGCTAACAGGTAACTGCAGGCTTGATCTAGCTGTCAGTGGAAATGGGTAAGACCCTCGTAGACAGTGTCGATAAATGCTTTGACAGGTGTATTTTAGAACAGTATCTCCAGACTATAAAAGCACTGTTTATCAAATGAAATATATTATGCTTAAAAATTTCATTATATGCATTTGAAGGGAAAGAAATTTTGCTGCAGCAAATATACTACTAAACTGTTTCTGAGGTACAAATATCTCATCCCCAGTTCTTTCAGAAACTGCAAACAAATAATTAGCCCTTCTGAACTCCAGAGTCTGTAGCCTGTAGTTAATGTGATTTTACTAATGCATTTATAAACACCAGGCTCCAAAGCCAACACTGAGATATTCCATCATAATTTAGATCTCTCATTAACTTCACCACCCTGACCAACATGCTGTCACTGGCAGAGTGTTTGACAGTTTACATTACCTGCAGACATGAATTTGTGTCAATTCAATTAAGAAAGATTAATTCCAGAACTGACAATGCATAAATATTTTTAAATTACACCTGGCCTTGTTGGCAGTGCTTACTCCAAGGCTGACTTTAGAAGAGAAAACATGTCTTTAGCCTCCTGGGCAGAAAGGGAAACTAGAAGGAAGGTGAAAGAAAGAATTTATTATTAATTCAGTATTCCATCATACTGTCCAAGCCTATCTTTTTTGATCCCCCTCCTCTCTCAATAATTAAACAAGCTTATCTCTCACTGTCTGTTACAGAATGGAAGGAAACAGGGAAGATTTGATCCAAAGAGCCACTGCCAGAAAATTGTCAGTGACATCTTTATGATGATCATTTGCTGACTGGTTTAGGTCTAATTTGTGTACATTATTGCTTTGGAAGGCATTCAGATACCATGGTGATAGACACCATATGAGAATGTAGATAGATAACATTTGACATTTATCTTCATGAACAAAGATCTGGGTAACTCCCCACTGATTGCACTTCTGATGAGTGAAGATAAATGTCACATCAGACTAAGCCATCTCGTATGCTAGTGAAACACTCTTACTCTTGGCTCTGGTGTGTAAAAATATCTAGCTTCAGTGCATAAGAACCGGCTTAATAGGTAAACATCAAGCACAGGGTGATAAAATTATTTGCTCACTATCATCAAACAGGTCAGGATCCAGAGGAGCCAGATTTATTGAATTCTGGTCCAAGGTTTAATCTATTAGAAAAAACATTCTCTGAGATTTCAATGTAAAAATTACACAGCCATTGTGTGAAAATAGCATTTTAAAAAGCAAAAACTCCTTACCGCTACAGCCAAATCAGTGCCATACCCAAACAAATAAACTCTGTTGAGAAAGAGTGCAGTCCCACACGAGTATCACTAGCACCCTGCTTTTGGGACCAGAGCCTTATCTTTGTGCTAAATTATGCTGAACTATGCAGATGCACCAACTTCAGTGATACTAACATTGGCTGATGCTAAACAAGGCGGACGTCCTTAGTGCAACAGGAGTGGGAATCTCTACTAAAACATAAACTGGGAGTAGAAGAGGGAGCATTCAGCCAGCAATGGGAAAGGCAGGGAGAGGTAACACGCTCCTGCCGTTTTTAAGTTGATGGCTCATCCCATGGACTGTTTCTTCTGTCCCACTGAATGAGCTTGGAATTAGGATTAAGCGGGACAAAAGCACTTACAGAATCCAGAAGGACCTGACATAAGCACTGAAGATTCTGATGCTTAGACATGACTTTTCTAATTTTTCTGCACTCACTGGTTGAAAAGATGGGTTGACTGGCTTGCAAGGTTATCTTTAACTCACGAAATCTGAGTACTTCTGTACTAGCCAATATGTGGCAGCATAAAAACCAGACAAATACAGCAAGAAAAACCAAACCCAGAAAGTAATAATGTTTTCAAATCCCTTCTACGGTACAGGTTTGAGCAGATCTTAAAACACTGGCCCAATTCTGGGTTTTAGCTTGGTTTCCTAAGAAACAAAGGCTTATGCTACTGTATTGTTCATCCATCCCTCTCTCATCAGGTCTTTCCTAATAAGGGTTGAAGCTGCCGGCCAGGCTCCATCTCATACACACAAGGCTTCTAGATGACCAGCAGCATATAAGAAAATCCAGGGTGGATCCAACAGAAGGTGTAAGCACTTTCATGTTGGACAGCAGGCAGATGTTATTATTAGGTGCCTCTATTCCCTATGAAGTGTATAGAGTGAAGTAAATGGCACAAAATCAAAGCCAAAGTAGTCAGCACATGGAGCAGCCTACACCTGACCAACAGAGAAGCACTCGGGGCAGGTGTGTCTGAAATTCACCCTCTACAGGGCTCAGCTTTCTTCATAGACCTGAAGCCTCCCCTGTGGGTAGAGAACGACATCGAGACTGATGCTTAGCCCACTCAACATGGAATTTTAGCCCTCAAGGACTATTGTTCATTTTATCCAATTATTATCCTGTGTAAAGGTGGTGCTCTCTTTTGTTTTTTTCAAAGTATTTTGTTTTATTTTTAAATCCTGGACTATATTTGCAAGAGTATTAGTTGTTCACCACTATTGTTATCGTAACGTATGCAAACAACAGATTTCCAGATTCTGTCATCAGCTTATGGGGGAACTTTCAGTTCTGGTTGGAATTTTTTTTTTTTTCCAAAGGCTGATGATTTTTAGGATCTATCTGCCAGGAGAAACAAATGTTTCAGAGGTTAGACCTTTTTCAAGTCACTTCAGGATTAAAAATCCAAAGAGAAATGCCAAAAACCAACTAAATAAAATAAAATAAAATTTAAAAAAAAAAGAAAAAGAAAAAAAGAAATTGGTCTCAAACACCACCAAGGCAGCATCTAAGTCTTTTCACATATTCAGCCTCACATGACCCAAAAAAACCTGACACGATGTGGGGAGAGGGGGAGAGTAGTCCATGTGCGACTACAGTAGTGGGCCTCTGTATAAACGAGAGATGTCCGAGTGTCTGGAAAACAAACCATATATACACACACATTACAGTTCTCACTTATCCAATCAAGTTTTACTATAACATACTACATCTGACCTGGTCACCACACATATCAAAGATATTTTCACCAGACTCTCTCACCCTGCCTGCCAAAGGCACCCACCTATGGGTTTCCTCCTTGTGGTGAACATAGACTTGGCCTTTTGAGCACTAAAATTCATTAACCTTAGCAAAGCTGAGAGAACTGCAGCTGAATACAATTTCTCTGGAGGTCCTTCATTACAGCAAGATTTAATGCAATTGTATTCTTAATTCCAGAAGTGCACTAAAGAAACCTGGACTTACTGATGATGATGCTAAATGATGTTGAATTTCAAATGTCTCTAAATAAGCAATTTGTGAACTAACTGTTGGCATTTTCTCCCATTTCAGCTTTGGAGGAGATGTGTTTCAGATTGAATAAAATTTTGATGATGCTCATTGATTAAATCTTTTGGCTTAATTTTTAGCATAGGCGGTTTTGTTTTGTGTTGGGTTAGGTTTTTTGGTCTTTTGGGGGGGTTGGTTTTGGTTTTTTTTTTTAACAAGAGGACTTTTTTTTTTTTTTAAAGCCAGGTTTTCTTCAAACAAACCTCCTCCAGTTGGAGGGCACAATAAGCTTCGGATCCAATGGAAAAACTGTTGAGGCAATTTTTAGGGGGAAGTCAGAATAAACCTATAAAAAAAACTGTATTAAAATAACAAATTTTATTTTTATGTGAGAAGACATTCTCTATTCTCAGTCTTTCTTCCTTCCTAACAGCCATTTTTAGACAGCTGACTGACTTAGCTATGCTATCTTTCCCTGGGATATTGCCTTAGCTGGAGGAGAGCCAGCATCATCACTTGATATCTCAGGAAGGTGACTGGGGCTTACACTATGACTTCTGTCAAGGACCAGCAACAAGGCAAAACTTGCATCTTTAGGTAGTTGAAAACCTGCAGTTCCAAGCTTTGGGCCAGAAGTCTTGATTCATACCAAATCTGTCCTACTGCTGGTAAAGTAGAATAGCTGATAAATCTCTTCTTTGATTTAAAATCTTCTTAAGAAGTTTTTTTTTTAAGGACTTCTGAGTTCCAAACCCTTTTGCATGCAATTTCCACTCACACTGCTCCCTCCACTGCATAGTCTTGTTTTTTCATACAGAAAACAAGTGATTAAAATGAAAATTTAAAAAACCCAAACCAAATAAAATCAAAAGGCAGCATGAGTGCAATAGCAGAAAACTATGCCAAAGCTTTTGGATTTAAGCCAGTTCACAGATCTTGAACTTAGAGCTGAAATACAACTTTCCCAGCCTAGCTCTTTGGTTCATTTAGTAATTGTTCTGAAAGTATTAATGTTCACTTCATTAACAGTTTGATAATTTACAGAATAGTGTGATTTTTATGAAGTGGGGACAATGAAAAAAAAAGTTTCTTTTTTGACAATCCATTCAGTGAGATTATGAAATAAACCTTGAGGAGAATACTGCAGTGGCTGTTAGCTTTGAGTCCAGCTATCAGTATTGCTTGATGTACTGCATTATTTTTTTTAAATTAGATTAGCTATAGAGACAAATGGCAGCTAAAATAACAAGAACAGAGTGACTTATTTTATGTTCTCCTCCTCTGCAAATAATCTGCCCTGTTATTTGAATTGCAAAAACTAGCGTCTGCGTTCTTCTTTAGCTTCTCCGTAACCACAGAGGAGACAGAAGTCCACTGCACTTTCATTCTTAGGGACAAAAGCATCCTGGTATTGGGAGTAACTGGCTATGTTCGTGTTTGGGAATACATATGTGCAAGTCACACTGTTACTGTTCTTGCAACCAAGTGAAAGATGTTCCAGGCTGCAATATCCTGGGGCTAGCAAGCATGGAGTAGACCAGGAGTAAGGACAGCAGTTTTCATTCTTGCTTTAGACATATTTTTCATGACCACAAGAGAGATACCCAGTGGCTCTGGCATAGCAATATCACTAGCAGACTAACCAGCATTTTTAACAGGAACCCAAGCGCTGGAGAGCGATTCCCCCAAAGGCCTGGGACAACCAGTTTGAAGCAGAATACAAACTAATTATGTTTTACAGCTGAAAGAAATGTTTGTACACAAGTGTGAAAACAGAAGAAAGGAAATGGAAAAACTCATAAAAGTTGCATGATAGATTAAGAAGGGGTTACACAAGAGACAACCAGGCACCTGTGTGCAATTAAAGAAAATACCCAGTAGCTACAGAAAGCAGCTAGAAAATAGAGTAGCTACATAAAGCAGCAGAATGGGCAAAACAAAATAAAAAAAGGGCAAGGAGAAATAAATAAAAATGTCCTTCCTCCCTTTGTATCCCATTTGTTTAACTTGTAAGATCCTTAGGCACAGTGCTACCTTCTTATGTGTTTCTAACACCTATAGCACAAACTTTCAGACACTACAGAAATAAATAAATACTTCAGGAGAATCACAGTGTAGCAGATGGTGCAGTATCAGAACAAAGAAGGCACTGAAAGGCTAATATGTTTAAGGCATCTTATATTTTGGTTTTGGTCATGGAGGTGCGATTTTGTTCTGACTTTGAAAAAGAATATAATCTACATTACTACATGACCAGCCTCTGCATCTGCATCAGGCAACAGAAGACCTCCTTCTGAGATGTTTAGACCCCTCTATGTTTTCCTGAGTCAATCCAATATGACCACAGGGAAATCTAAGTTCCCTAAAAGAAAGGCCATCAATGACATCAAACAGCATACTTCACTGTTAGCTTTGAAAGCAGGTATTTAAATTCTGTATAGGCTTTATCCTAATATTAGGGTTTGGTACAGATTTTTTTTTCTTTTTTGCTACTAACAAATGGCTGCGGATAACTTTTTGCATTTACCAGTTTTTAAAGTCTCAAAATATGAAGAATACTGTCCCTCACATTTTAAACCAGTTTCTTGTCTGCATGAGCCATATCTAAATAGCATCTTCCAAACACAGATGATCTTTGTCATTCCTTTAGAAGTCCATTCTAGGCTACGTTAAGATAACCAGTTTTGGTTGGTTTTTGTTCCTTGTACTTTTCAATTTTGCATAATTTGCTTTTTAAACTGCAGACATTTTGCGTGTTTTTAAAACATACCAGAACTAGAGTCATAAATCAACAGCTGCATTAAAATATAATGCTGATTAAATAATGCCAAAAGACCTGGCCTAAATAGGCAGAAAATTAAAAGTTACATCTGACACTTCATCTTTAACTCAAACCACTGAAAAAAGGTTAAAATGACAAAGATTCATCTATGAAATTCATCTGAGAGACTGAAGAGTGAGACAGAAGGCGGTAGACTATCTGCAAGTTGTGCCATCACATAGTCACCTAAATAGTTTACCATCAACCTGAACAGACAGGAGAACACACAGGACAATCCAGGATGCTGTAAGCAATGGAAACAGGGGTTAAGCAGGTGGAACTACTCCCACCAGGTGCTCCCTTTGGCTTTGGAGCATTCTGAACCCTACACTCAGCTACAACAAGCACGACAATATTCCTGATCACTTCGATCATTAAACATTTCAGGGCATTTATAGCAGTAAATATATAGATTCCACTGGACAATTCTATTCCTTCTTCTACTGTCCTTATAGCTCCACAGAACGCACATCCTTCATTCCTTTTCTTGGAAATAGCATGGCTCCATTTTAGGAGCAGATGAAGTGATTTCAAATGAATTTATAAATCTCTTCCAACTGAAAAACATTGTCCTAATCCATCTCTTCAGTAATTTCTCAGTCTGATGTATTTCAGTGTTGTTGAAAGGCACCTCCAAAAACTGCTATGATTCAGCTGTTCTTAGAGAAGCAAAAATAATAAATAGAAAATACAAGAAGATTGGCAGACCTAAGACCTGCTCTGTCTAGAACAGCCTTAAGAGAGATTCTGAAATTAGCTAGAGCTCTCTGAAACACCACGAAGTCGCCCTTGGATTCAGTGAACTAGAGATTTGGAAAGCAGTGACGACCAATGAGCTTGTGCTCAATGAATATCAAAAAGGTCTGGTAATTATCCGATCACACCAGTATCAAGGGAGAAGCTCACTTATCAGAAGTATCTAAGCAATGTGGGTCCCTATCTTAACAGTAAGATTACTTAGACACTTCTAGCTGAGCAGATATCCAAAAAAGAAACCAGTCACCCAAATGGAAAGCTGATACACTTTGCTGACTCATTTCATAGTCAGGTGACAAGAGGATGTAATAAACCACAAGAGATTGCCTTGAACCGTAAAAGCTTCATTAAGTGGAAGTGCTGCCCTAACAGTTAATGGACCATGAAGAAATATCCAAAAGGTTATGGGTGAGCTCGGCTTTCTCCTTAAGTGGAAGACAGATCACTAAGTCTTCATCTGCCTTTGCTCTTTTACTTCTGTAGGAGTTCCTCACCCAGGAGTCAAGAAGATTACAGACACATGGATGACATTAAGCAGCTTCAGTGGATCCAATGGACGCATTTCTGTGGGGATGAACAAGGAGGTATGGGGCTAAAATTGAGAGTATCCATAGCTCTTTTTACACTGGTGGCCAGAGGAGCTTGATCATTGCTGGGTATGGTCAGCACTGAACAGTGTCCCCTCTAGCAGGGCAAAGAATCATGATGTGATGCTGCCGGGACCCACAGAACTCAGCATACCTGAGAAGCAGCTAAGTGCCATTCTAGACCAGAAACACATCTACCCTGAAAGCAGAGCATTTGGACTTACCTTCACCAAAAATGAACTAAGAAGACTTGAACAGATTACTGATGCAAGAGAAGACTGACAACCAAAGCTATTAACAGAATTTGGCCCAGGTTTTGTGGTTTGGGGTTTTTTTTCCCAGCAGGCATTTACATGGACTGAAGACTGATGATAAAACACCAGCAAACAATAGTAGGACCAAAATCGTCATCATTTCTCTACGTGAGAGAGAGTTCTTCAGCAGAATGTTTTCTCCCCCAGGCAGCTGAGAGGAAGCGAAATTGTGCTAGACATACTCCACCTGCACTGAATGTGAGAGACAGCACAGCATGAACACACACTTTCCATGTGAAAGCAAAAAACTGGTCAGTCTCAGAAGCAACAGCACTGCACACTTGCAGTGTAAATGCACTTGCAGACTATCACTTCAAAAAGAACACTGTTGGGTCCAAATATCAGACATGATATATAGGATCCTGTATTACACTCAGGGTAAGACCTACTTAGCTAATGACCATAATACCACTTACTAATAATCAAAAGGATGAAATCTAAAATATTATCACTCTTACACAAATATGCAATGAATAATCAGCAGCACTGTGACCAGACAGGAAACAAAACCAGAAAGTCTGTCTTGAAAGCAGAGAAGTCAGAAGTTCAAAAGCAGAGAATAAAGGCCTGTAAGAGTAAAGACCTGTAACACAAGAAAGAAGAGAGGGCACAACTGTAAGGAGTGAGAGTCCAGCAGCTAAATGAAAACAGGCCAAGTAAAGAGGAACTAAAAACAGGATACATGCAATGTGTGAAAAAGATTCATCCCTAAGAGTCCAGACAGAGAGAGAAGAGCAGTCATGTTTTGCAATAGACAGCTGTGGTCTGTGTTAAGCATGACTCTATGTCATACAGTACAGTCACAGCTAAGCAGCTGCCTAGTCTCCCTCCCTCCTTTCCTCTTTCTTCTCTGCTTAGACTATGGCTAAGTTTGCACCAGTAGGGCAACAGCTTAAGAAAAAAAAGAGTTTAAAAAAAAGTCTAGTTTAGTAGCATTCTGACCTCTTCCATGTGTGACTTCAGGTAAGGCTCCTTGATCCTCTGGCAAGCAGGCATGAGTAATCTAATGGTCTCAGGGTGATGAGATCAAACCAAACAGTGGAATTAGTAAAACTGTGATGTGAAAGGTAGGTGGTCTCCTCCTGCCTTCTTTACAGGAAGGGCAGGGGATAGACCAGGACAAAGATGACATTGAATTCTACTGAGTAGGAAGAAGACACTGCATGCAGTGCACATATTATGAGTGAAGAAAATACAACAAATTTAAGAAAATATTTCTGAGAAATCTAAAGTTTTAGCTTTTCAATTACCTTCCCTCAAAATGACACTTCAACAGAAGTTCTTTTTGCTTTCCTAACATTCAAAGATTAGATGGTTTAAACAAACCTCATCTTTGGTAAAAACACCTCTCAAAATCTGTGGGTAAAGGAAATCAACAAATTTTATGCAGATTAATAATGAGAGTCAAACACCACAACTGCTTCAATGGGTGAATAAGGGATAAGGAAAACTATCTACCAATGGAAGATAGTATCAGCTTATCTCAAAACAGTATTATACATCTCCAGCCAGCAGATTTCTAAGCATAGGAGAACAGCTTTTTCTTTTTTTTTTCCCCCCCGCAATTTCTTAAGACACTTCCATAACGCATTTAATAAGCTCAGAGATACATGCCCATTACCGAGTTTTTAACATCCCCACAAGAAAGTTAGGTCAGAAGGCAAAAAAATTGTCTGAACACAGTTATAATATGAGGAAGAATTCCAGTTTACTGAACAAGTATCATTAATATTGATATTACTTGATGCATATTGTATTTCACTCTGACTCAAAAGTTTTTTGCCCCAAATCTTTGTAATTAAATGTATCATGGCAAACACACACACACATTCATAAAGAATATCCTAATTGTACTTGATCATGAAATCTTAGGGACTCTGTATAGCACTCCAGTAAATAGCAAAAGATCTTATCTCTAAGTCTCGTTATATGGGTCATGAATAATATTAGAAAGGATTGCTGTGTCTCAAAATTGGACAACAAACAAGGGAGCTACAGAAGAGGGATAACAAACACAATGGACCAAACGAGAGAAACATACATCCAAGGCACTATGTCACTGCCCTACTTCATTTATAAAAGAGTTGGCTAGTAATGAGCATTAATTTAGTTTACGTTTTTTAATGGTACGACATTATTCTAGACATACATCTTCAGTCAAAACAGAGTAGTGGCACATTAGCTTACTTTTGTTAGTTTTACACCCAATATAATTCCAAAATTAGCTAAAAAGCAAAACCATTTAGGAAAGACATGCAACTCAAATAGGACATACACAAGGAAAATATGTTTTAATCACATGATTTACCCAAAAAGAAGTGTAAAATCAACATAAACAGGTCCATTTTCATCTTGACTCTCTGTAAATGTTTAATGTGAAAAATGTGATAATTAACGTTTCTATACTCTTATGCTTAAGGAGTCATTACAATCAGCCTTTGTTTGCTACAGAGTTGGCAGCACAGACCTGCTGCATTTGAGAAGGGAATGTTTTAGGGTCATTTAACATTATATCACTCTTGGTGATCCAAGAGCTGCTATAATTCTGCCAAAGAGTATAGAGGGTTTCCCAGTCAAGTTTCATCCTGATTTTGATTATTGTTTATCTCTAGTCCACGTCTGAATAGTTGTAGTAAAATAGAGGAAGTTTTACTCCTGAATTTGAGGTCAGCTTGTAATGAACCATGGTTTCAATCGCATGAACAGCTGCTTCTTTTATAAGCAAAAAGGGTTCACTTACAGTTCAGGGTAACACAGTAATAATTTAAGGAACAAGGAAGCTTCTATTCATTTCTTTATTTTTTTATATGTTTTTGAAACATTTTGACATCTGAGTGCCTATAGTGGACTTGTCTGAATAGAATGTAATATTGACACTATTCTTCTTTACAAAAAAAATGAACAAAGTGAATTTTAAAACCAGAAATACAGTAGACCTATCAATCATCATATAAAAGCCTTTTTCATTGAGAACTTCATTTTTCATAGCAAGAAAAACTATTCTTGAACTTCTAAAACTTTGTAACTTAAGTTAAAAGGGACACAGTAAAACAGGTATGCTCTCTGAAAACAGGACCAAAATGGAAATGACAACAAACCAAAGAGGGAAAACATCCAAAAAACCAAGACATTACTAAAGTCAGTAGGACATAAAATTTCTTACAATTAACCAAGACCTCAACAGAAATAAAAGGGGTTGGGTTCCTCCCCCCCCCCATCTAATTTGCAAATGTTCTTCTGGATGAGTTGGAGTAATTTCTATGAATTACAGAACTAAATAAATAAAAGATTAACCAGAAACTTTACATTTGTTCTCTTTTGCTCATTTGTCCAGCTAAGACTTGTGAAAGTACTTGTACATTGAATGGTTTTAAGAGGTGAATTTAACAGCTTTCTGGCATTTGTCATCTCAAACATACTATGGCTTCCTAGTTTTGCCAAAATCCATGTTGATGCTCTTTCGTTAATCACCCTGTTTGCCTTTGGCAGTGCATAAGTCACTGGACTGGAAGCCAAGAGACCTATGCTGTATACCTGGCATAGCCATTAACTTGTCATATGATCCTAGGTAAATCTCTGTGGGCCAGATTTACTCACAGTGATTCTTAATCATCCAAGTAATCCCCATGGCAGCTCACTGAAGCTCATTTTCAAATAATTTCACATTTTAGCATTGACCGTCCTGTATTAAGGGCTCTGCAGTCAGTCCCAGAACTTCTGTGAGCTCAGTTTCACTATCTGTACATGGAGAAGATATCCATCTCAGAAAGTCCTTTAAGATAAGACTGCCATTTTTTCACTTTATTTATGTTCCCATAAAGATCTTACACACTTTGGTGCATGTATTAGGGTTTCTCCCCTGAGCAGGAGACAAACTGATTTGTTGCTCATGATCATGGGCTAAGCATGAAGCTGGAGGTTTTCACTTTTCTTCCCCAGGAATAAAGGAATATCCCTGTTTCCCACTGCACATCCTTCCTTGAAGGTAACAAGATGGTATTCCAGAAAGTCATTAACTGGAATACAGTAGTAATTCAAATTTTAAGCCTAAAATTTAGACAGATTTCTGAACTCTGCCTTTATCTGTTTTTTCCTTCTTTGATACTTTCAAATACCCAGCTGTTTCCAAGAAAGGAAAAAAAAAAGTACCTTTGATCATGAGCATAATGCAATTCAGGAATAAACATGAATCCAGAAGTATCACAAAAGCAAAGAGAATTTTGTAAATGAGATTCCCTCATAAACTTAGAGATCTCACCTCAAATCAGTGCCACTCACTGGATCAAAGCAATCTGAGCTGTGCTGAAACTGCTGTAGGGTCAACACAGACTGGGCAAGGAAACATACCCACTGTCATTGCTGTGAGACTCTCAACACCTGCCTGTTTCCTTCTTCTCACTTTAAAGCAGGATTTTTCTGTTCCCTGGGCTCTGCCAGTGCCTAAGTCAATCCCACTCTCATAAGGTACTGTCAATACTGACTTCTTGCCTTCAGCCTACTCACTCCAAATCATGCACAGGGATCCTCTGCATCCCAGTAGTGTTTGTGTTGTTAGGATGAAGTCCCAAAGGGAAGTGCAGCACTGATTATAGGAAACACTAATTATAGGAAGGCAGTTAACAAGGGGCAAGGAATAGAAACATAACTGACAACAGAAGTGTATCTGGCATTCAGATCCACTCCAGAGGTCACTGATGACTAGGATGAGGCTGCTGGCCATCAGCTAGTACCACTTGATGCTTCAGAAGTCCAGAACTGGAAATGCATTTGAGATGTTGAGTATTACTGTGTAATATTTAAGCACACCAGCGACATCCCTATAGCAACACAGAAAACACATTGCCGGCCAGACACAGAATTAAGCTGCTGCCTCCAGTCACAGTTGTCCTGAAGACAACTTTACCAGTTCTCCTTCCTAACCTTTACAGAAGACTTTACCCTCTCTGCTCCTGCACTGTGACTTCAATTCAGCTTGGACTTCTCCAAGCTATTCCACACCTGTGCAACTCTGTTCAGTGGACCTGCTCCTTATTTATAGCAACTGAAAAGGTGAAGAGAACCTGGTGCTTTTACTTTACCTGACTCATTTCATTACTCAGCCCTATGCACACATTTTTCCAGTGTTATTTTACTGATATGCCAAGTGTCTTGATTTCCACCAGTCCTTTCAAACAAGATTTTACTTGTCAATACCAGCACACCCACTCACACCAGGCTCTCCCACTTACAGGCATTCATTTAAATGTATCCAATTGCTTTGCAATGCACTTGAATTTCTGCTTACTTCTTTCTTTAGCAAGTAGCCATCATCAAGGACAAATGCTGCTAGCAGTGATTTCACAGATTACTAAAGGTCCACTAAAATTTAGTGGTGTTGGGGTTGGTTTCTTTGTAATGTAATTTAGTGTGGTCATAGTAAGGCCAATCCAAATCCAAGTGTCTGAGAGTTTTATTTTACCTAGGAGACAAAGCTATGGCAACTTCCAACTCACCTGAAGGAAGACTGTCACAAGGAACTCTAAAACCTAAACCCAATTCTAAATGGGCCAATGTCCTGAATCTAGAGGTAAATGGTTTCTTTACCTCTTGGGAAATACTCAGCTGTTCACAGGAGAACTAGCTGATGGAGAGAGAATCCCAGGAGGAAAGGAATGAAAACATTTAACATACAAAAGGGTACATGACTTTCAGGCTACGCCTTTAGTCCTCTCCCATGATTGAGCTGTTACTTGTCTGATAACTCAAACAGGCTCTTGGCACCTTTCTGAAGTGGCTGAGGTAGGGATGAGCTAATTCAGCATTTTATGTGACCTAATTCAGAAAATATGCAGCTATTCCACTACAGCATACACTGTTCCGCGAAGTTATTTTCTTCATGTCTATGTATCTCTAAGGCTTTGGAACACTTGGAAACTTACATTTCTGAAACCTGCTGCTCTCCCCATGTCCTCCTTCCTCCCTAACACTTGCTGTAATTCACCTCTTTACCAGATGAAAAAGTAACTGATTGGTCAGGGTACACTAACCTCAGATTCCTTGTTGGATTGGCCATTTTTAAAATGTCACAGAATGGCAGGACACACTTCCTACCATATTCAATGGCACAACACACTACAAAGAATAAATAGCATGATGAAAGCAATCTCTCCGGGCCTCCTAGCAACAATTCTTGCCAATTCTTAGAGCACACACTTGTGGCCGCTGGATTAATGCAAGTTCCATATTTGAAACCTTTTTTATTCATTCATTTTTCATGGAGAAGAAGCCTTATGGAATCTTGACATTTCTAACTTGCACCGTTGCTTCTTTTCATGCCCAGTTAGGTTTGTTTCCATTTTTCTTCTTCCTAACCTCTCATTTTTCTATTTTTGATGCTTCCTAAAGTAAGGATTTCTGCCTGAAGCAGAAGCATGACCAGCAAAGCAATGCTGTTTATAATGCCCCTTAATGACTGTACTATTCATTACAAATTTTCTTTCCTTTCTTGCTATACGAAACTAAAATATCTTGGTAAGGCATACACTCCACCCCACGTGTCTGTATGTGTCCTTTTATTTAAAATTTAGCTTTGGGATTCTTGTTTTGAACTTGAGCATTCATTTGCCCTGCTCAAACTACAAGGCATACAAATAATCTTTAAGTGCAAATAATGATTTATGTAACAGAAGTTTTTAATCTTTTACTTTACCTATCAAAAGAGATTAAGAATTAGACATATTTTACTTTCTCAGTCTTGAACACACAGAAGTATTTAGTATTGTCTCAATGAGGTACAGATTCTTTTTCTAAAGCTGAAACATTCTCAAAATGCTTTCTAGTTATTTGAAGTTACTAATTGTTTCAAAAAAAAGGAATGCTTTGGCAAAAAAACAAACAAAAAACCCCATACCTTTAAGAGCAAATTATCTCCTTTTCTTAAAGCCTGTGGAATATATAATTCCCATTCACACCTCACATACAGCAATGAAGAGACTATTTATATAAAAATGGAATCTTACGGATTATAGAAATGTATTAATGCTGCTAATTTTAACACATCATTTTATTTGTACACAGAGATCTTCCAAATGTATATTAATATATTAAAACTGATAATTTTAAATGAAACTTTAAAATTGTATAAGAATTGTGTACACCTGAGATCAGTATATAGGCTATGCTACAGGTGATAGTGTTTTTCTGAAATATCCCCCATAAAATTTTGTCCCATACTATGCAGAGCTCCCCAGAATTGATTAAAAGAGCTCTTGAATTTTTTCCTAGATGTCTGTCTTCCTTCTCTAGTAGCACAACATGGATAAGAACCAAATGCCAGCTTATAGTTAAGCATATACATAAAATGAGTTCCTTTTTTTCCATGAAGACAGACTGATGTATAACTTGCCTACAATTCCAGACTAGAACCTTGTAAGGGAGACAGAGAAAGAGGTGGAAGAGAGGAAGGCTGCTCTGAGCCTGCTGGTCCTTCCTGATTCCGGCCAAGCAGAGTTCCTTGAGCGCAACTCTGGTTTCACACTGTTCCTTTTTGTCTCAAATAAAACCAACAGTAAGAAATTAACAGGAAATTACCAAACTCAGAAACGTTTTGCTGATTTAAGTTTTGGGAGCCTCTCTAAGTGCATCCATCTACTCCAAGCTTCAAATTAACTCCTGGGTTTTAATGAAAAGAGTCATTATTTGGAATGAAGCATTTAAAAGTTTGCAGCCTATACAGGAGGTTCCCAAAGTAAGCTTTTCCTTGATTATACACAAACTGTATACAAACACATATGCCATGTTTTCCAGCTTCTGTTAGCTGAAGACCATTACACACAAATTATCAGATCAGCAGAACTACAACAATCATCCCTGGTTAAATTCTCTTTAGGAAGTTAGACTTACAATCAACAAGCAGTAACAGAACATGAATTAAGTTTAAAATGTGAAGGAAAAAAATACGGTAGCACTAATGAAGCGCATTGCACCAGCCAAGGTATGGAACAAAAAGCTTACACCTAAAAAAAAGACAGCAGATAAGAAATAGAGACCTAAAGAGGCAGTAAGCTGCTGACAGCCAACAAACATGTATTTATTTAATGGATGTTATTAACCACTCTGCATTAGCAAGCTCTACAAAGCTGGTCAACCCCTACAGAAGTCATTTATGAACAATTATAAACAAAACAAGAAGAAAGTAAGCACTGACTAAAGTTATTGGAACAGGCCTACATGTAGTGTGAAACAGAGTAGCCTCAATCTTTAAGGTTTCTAAACGAAATAAGAGAAAACTGCACCTCTGGCAAAGGCACGCTAGGTGCCAGACTCCTTGAAAGACTTGTTAAGATTTAGGCACATGTATTTCTTAAGCCTTTGAAAGCCTCCCTCACAACTTGGTTGACAAACCACTCTGTCACATCTCCTGCAGTAACACAAACCTTTCTACCTCTGTGTTCCCCTCAAGAAATAAATTCAAGATAAAAGGTGAAGCTACTGGGTGTCACAGGTCCTGACCCTCTAGGAATTCTGAAAAGAACTTAATCACATTTTGTTTTGCTGCTTCCTTATAAGCGTGCTACCCTGTACTTCAGGAGATCATTGTTTTTAGGCAGCAAAACCATGCCCTCTAAGATGTTCAGTTCATATATAGCAGTCAACTTCTAATAATATTCTGAAAAGGAGAAATACGGAAAACACACCTTAGATGAGATCTACCTATTAAGTACATGTAACATTTCAATTAATAAAAGGACTGTTTATTTCTCAAAGTCAATTATAAACAGCATACTACAAGTAGGCAAAAAAAATCTCTTTGTGATCCAAAGCACAGTGTAGTGCCTTGTTTTTATTTCCACCTTGAATTGGTCTGCATTTTTGAGTTAGGTTAAATCTTCATGTGCTTGTAATGATTCCTGCTAATACAGCTCATCTGACAAAGAAAAACACCTCTGCAAGTAGTTACTAATCATGGTTCACTACTTAACAGAACTAATTTTAGAGTTATAAAAACCAGTGAATCTACCACTTTACCAGGTGGCATCACTTTGTTTCACTGAGATGTTTGTAATAGCAAGTCATTAGCTAAAACCCTATCCATCACATTAACCCAAAACAGTATTAAGACTCATCACTCATTCTTCTTTTCTCTTTTAGCTACTAAGCTTACTACTGTCTTTAGTTCTTCTACTTTCATTACCATTTGCTTTTCATATTAATAGTACTTTGGTTCAGCATTCCTCTGAAGGTCTGTTTTTGCTAAGATAGTGCCAAGGTAGGTATCTGTTATTTTGAGGATGCAATTTACAATCGGGGATAAGGAATAACGCAAGGGACAAAGCAAGTAAGCCTGAAGAAAACAGAATGCAATCTGACCAAAAAAGGGGAATACTGTTGGTGGCTTAGTAGTATAAAGTGACAGAAGGCTATTACAAGTAACTAGAATAAAATGCACAAGAGAAATTTCATGTTCCAAAATGGTGCAAAGGGACACTATACTGTGAACTCTGATGCTGGAATTCAGACAGCTTTGCTGTATTCTGCTCTCAAAGCACAAAGCACACGGTAAGATACCAAGCAGGAGATGCACGTATCTGACAGAGCAGGCATAGTTTTTTAAACTAACCATAGCACTTCAAACAATATTTAGATACCAAATACAATCACAAAGGAAAAACAGCAATGCTAAAATGTAAGGGTGAAAAGGAAACTTTAACAATGTTCTTCTGTGTGCACAATAAGAAAGTGTCAAGCATGGCATTTCCGTATCATGCCAAATACAGATTCCTCAGGATTTTTAAGAAATTAACAGCAAACATACACACACATAGAAACATGAAAATGTTTTAATCACTTACAAAGGCAAAGACTTAAAGAAATAGGTGCTAAAGTCTCAAACTTAATGCTATGACTGAAAAAAATAACTATTGTGCACAGGGTTTGCTTTCTTTGCTTTGTAACATTGGATGTTTCTGTCCTGGTTACAACAAGCAAATCCAGCTACCATTTGTGTTAAACCAAGGAAGCAGCAGCTCACTGAACTTCCCAAGTTGAAATCCACAGGAGAGTTAACAGGAGTTACAACAGCCTAGATTCTGGTACATTCAGTCACACTGATTAGTACTATTAAAAGCCAATTTAAAAACAAACACACAAACAAACAAGACACAAGCAACAAAACTTTCAAATATTATAGAGGCTAGCTTCCTTACTGGTCCAATGTGAACATGCAGCCCGCTCTTGGCCCAGTATAAACATTTTTCAACCAGGTGATGTTTCACTTACATGCCTCCACCAAAGAGGAGTTTCCTTTACACAGATAAGACTGCAGCATGCGCACGTATGTATGTGTGCATATGAACAATGGAATGTGTCTTGATCATGGAAATCCCATCAGACTGTAAACATTTATGAATGAAATCCAGAGGCCCCACAGAATGCCATCAGTGATGAGCCATTTTATAGACTGGGAAATAACAACAAGACTTGAAAAAAAAGGAATCTGTAGCCAGAAACACACTAATGTAAAACAGACCGCTTCTTGAATTGCACGGCTGATAGAACCGTTCTGAAACATTCTCTTGATAGAACCATTCTCCACAAAAAAGTATGCCAGAAGTACTGGTACTGGCATACTTTGCCCTCCCAACCTGCCTAATCTCATAAAACTGTAAACTATGAGCAAAAGATGACAGTTTTACTTCTGTGGATACACTCAGGTTATCCAGACCCAGCTTTCTGCCAACATATTTCTGTAACTATTGTGTAAATTCAAGTATTGTCCTGTCCCTCTGATCTGTTTTAGAAATACAAAATTACTAAACCAGGACTCAGCTACAACTTTCTTTAGGGTTGTCAAGTTACATGAGGAGGAATAGAGACACTTGATGTAACTAAATACTAGCTGAAATAAATGGCAAGCTGCTTTGTTTAAACAGGTCAAATCCCATGGTCAGCATTCACAAAAATTCAGAGTGAAGTTAATGGAATTCCTCCCTAGACAATTATAGCAAATTGGCCCCTGTGATAATGAAAATAAATTAATTCTGTAATGTCAAAGACTTGAAGCAGATTAGAACAACCAGGATACGTTTTTATATTTCCATCTTAATATATGGCTGATTGCATTATATTTAGAGGATGACTGTTTCTTCAAGGCGCTTTCTCAAAGTTACAGCAAAACATGACAACAGTCACCCCTGTTTCAGTCACTAGTCACGCTACTTTATTCTACATTATTTACTGGATCACAATGATCATATCCTTCTTTTGACCCCAAACCTTGAAAAAATACCACAGACTGTTAAAATACTTACAGTAAAAGAATCCATCTAATCTTTCTACTCGAGCAAAACAGTATGCTCTATCAGGAATGAAAAACTGGTTTCACGGAGCCTCACTTGACATAGGAATGAACCCACTGAGTATGGAAGGTAAAGACAAAGGGTGTTAAAATAGGAGTGAAATGTTGCAAGGAGCGTTTCCCCTTAATGAATTACTGGGAGATTTGTAGCAGGCCAGCCAGGGTAAGTCTTTCAGCATGTGTATCCAGAAGTGTCATGGACTTGCTGCACTATATCGTTGCTGCCCTTTCCATGAACTGGGCAGTTTCCTTTCACCAGTTTATTTTCACTTCTATTCTGGCAGCTGTCTACAGCAGTAGGCATTTATCTTAAATAATTTGCTACTTGTTGAAGAATTCATTGGGGGGGGGGGGGTGAAGAGGGAAATAGCCATTCTTGGTGCACCATGTCATAACTGATTAAAAAGAAAATTCAACAAAGATAAAACAGATTTCCCACAGATTTTTCTCCCACTTCAGAGGAGATCTCATACACATAGGTACCTTCCCCCTCCCCCAAGCAAAACACCACCAGAACTTGCTGAATTTAACTTTCTAGTTATTGTAAGTAGCAAAATCTGTGGAAGCTGTTTGCTTTTACTTAAATCCTCCAGAGGATTTTCCTTACAGAAAAAAGCTCAGTGATGACTGCAGTAAAAAAATAAACCTATAATAAAGAAGCGAGAGTTAGGGCTTTTCCTTTCTTTTTCACACTACTAACCTCTTGCAATAATGAGGCAGAGCCTTTGATGCAAACTACCTGTTCCTATGTTCAGCAACTAACATGAAGAGTAGAGATTCTTGAACAAGATAGGACAGTGTAAATTCAAAAGGTAAGAGCAGCATTTAATGGAGATTTTTGCTGAAATGTACTTTACATTAACTTAATTTCTGTGTCATGAGCAAAATGATCATTTGCCCAGTTTATAGAGTACTGTGGAAGAAAGAAGAAATGTCAATGTCAAGTGTTATTGGCAATATAAAGGGCTGTTCCAAGCAGGAAAAAAAATGAACGAAAAAAGTAAACATTTCTGTTCTCCTTACTGGCTACAGTTATGGAAGGCTGGCAAAGTACATTGCAAAGTAGACCTTACAAAGTGTTTGGTAATTTTTATTAAATAGGAGCGAAAGCAAAATGGGCAAGAGTGAAAGTAAAATTACATTCTTGTGTTGCACATATGAAACCCAAGGGAGCAACTGGTATTCCAAGCACTGGTTGTTACAAATGATTTGGTGAAAGACCGGTAGCTGTTAAACTTTAATGCTTTTCTAGACTTTATACAAATTCTGTGAAGTCAGAAGTTCACTGCAGCAGGTGAAAAACCACGCAAGCCTCCCTAGCCCTCATTTTCTTTCATTTGAATGCAACAGTTTACACTGCAAGTTTGCATACTGTAGCCCCACAATGAAGTAAGCAGAACTGTAATTTGCTATTTAGAGTAGCTCATCTTTCCAGACTGAGCTAGCACTAAAACTAACCATTTTGCAGTTGCAGAGCTTAAAAAAAAAAAAAAAATCCATTGCTTACATAACACATTCATTATATTTACAAAATGCATACTGCTTCTGTTCCGCTATCTCAGAAAAGTTTCAAAAGCAGAAAAACAACAGTCAATGTTGGAAAACAAAATACTTTCTTTTCACCATGAAGACTAACTAACTGGCATTCTCGAAATGGAGATTAACAATGTTGAAGCAGATGTTCTCCATTTCACAAGTGTCTATGTCTCAAAAATACCTAAGACAGATATCCTTTGGAAAATCCTACCTCCAGAGTTCAAATGCAAGCTTAAACAAAACAAAACAAAACTGAACCAACACCCTCTCCCCCACCCTGCAACCTCCACAGCATGCGACACTTCCTCACTCTGTGTATATCACTATAAACTGATAACCAAAATGAGTTTAAAAAGTTATGTGTGCACATGATTATGTGAAGTCTGTCAGAGAGGAGTTATAATCAGAACCTCAACTGCAATGCCCTGATTCACCTAACATTTCAGCAAAAAAATCAACTGCAGCTATGCAAGTCAGTCAACTTGAAGTTGTCCAATACTGAACCAACAGCTTTGACTCCAGTTAAAATCAAAACCAGACAGATTTGCTCCAGTTCTAGTCCGTTAGGAGCTGGTTGAAATTTTCATGAGAATATGAATTTCCATGAGGACTGAATTTCAAAGAGCAGACATCTTATAAGAATTGCTAACCTTTAAATATTTCCCTTGGAATCTTATGGCATGTGGATGCCATTTCTTCTGTGCCCATTTTTTCAATGCAACCTTAAATTACAATGGGCCTAAACCTCTTTACTCAATATTTTTAAGGAAGTACCAGTGAGAGTGCCATCTGTATTACCCCCTGTATAGAGGCTTACAAAACTATTCAAATTTTAAATTCAAATTTAAATTAAAACCTAGCAAGCTGGTTAATTTACATGTGTGGTGGAAAGGTCTCAGGTCTGCTACAGCTATGTTTACCTACAAGAGAGAGAATCTAAAGGGAAATGAACATCAGTACTGTGTTATAAATTCTGAAGATCATCAAAAACATTTGACATAGGAACCAGTCATCTCCGGTAATCTGCTTAGCTGACCAAAAGCAGTGTGACATCATCACACTTGAGTACTTTCAAAATTAGATGGCTTCTCTATTTTAAATATCCAGCAAAGGACTACATAATGTATCGTCAGGAGTGCTGTTATTATTGGTTTATAGTAATACAGATATGCAAGTCAAAGCACTGATGAGAGATTTATCAGTAGTCTAGGATTAAAAGTGAATTTAGCCACACATTTACACATACAAGGTGTGAAAGAAGGCGGCATCAGCCAGGGGCCTGTATGTCATTCAAAAGAAAATGGGAAATACAAAGTTGGAACACAGGTACCTAGCAAAATTAGTACAGTCTATGAGTCAAGTTTTATTTTCTTCAGAACTCAGCCTGATGGCTGTATTGATAACATAACAGCGGCTCTTGCCAAACCAACGTGCCATTGTCTGCTTCATTCTATTCATAGCTGATTCAGCAAAAGCTAAGCTTATCCAATATTTTGCATTATAAAAGTCTCTTTTCAACTGCCTATAATTTTGCAGCTCTCCAACCTATTAATCTGAAACTCTTGCACCAACTTCACTGCACTTTTATCATACTTTATAAAATTGGGGAATGCCCCCATCACGCTGTGGAGCTGCTCTGAAAACAAAATGTTTTAACTAAGATGTCTGAAGCCTAAGTGTTCCAGAAGGCACCCTTGAGAAAACTCAGTACATATCACAGATAAAGAGGGTTTGAACCTCAAATTATAAACAGCAGTATGCTCAAATTAAATGGAAGAGGCACCCAACTGCAATTGCATGCAGGTACAAAAGGAGTCAGTCTGTCCAAAATAGTGTTATATCATGGCCACAGTTAGGCCAAACATTTCTAGATTTCTTCCCCTTCATGTTTTGCTTCCTGTATTAGTTGCTGATAAAAAACATTTTGCCACTACTTAGCTGGGCAGAGAAAGAGACAAAGCCAAAACCCAAAAAGCTGTTACATGGTTTATTTACTTAAAAAAACATGTTTTCATTGTAATCTGAACAAGGCTCAATAACTACATTCTGGGAATTAAAGATTCAAACTCAGTGTTCTTAATTTGTATTTTTCCACAGAGCCAAGCCTTTCAGAGATGCTGCATGGTCTAGTGATGGTCAGAGGAGAAGACTGGGAGCCTTTAGGATACTGGGTCCTAGTCCAAATTCACAGCACTGACTCATAGTCTGGGACAAGTCACTTGACCTCCTATGCCTCAAACAGTCCAGCTGGAAAATACAGAAAGAAAAGCAGCAACCCTGAATGAGAAACAGTTATTATGACTAAGATCAGCTCCTGGATAAATCAAACGTCAAATAAAATGTGTTTTCCATATGGAAGCTACTTTCCTAAAGTGGAATAAAATGTAAATGCCTGTCAGTTATAATGATCTGAGAGGCAAGTGGTGAGAAAAGCAGCCCTGTGACAGACCAACAGGAGACTCAGCTAAGAATGAAAGACAGTTTTTGAGGTGCAGAGACATGAGAGACGGAAGGTAGTCAGGCATCTGGCAGCAACAAAGGTGAAACCGTGATTTGAGGAGGTCAGAGACAACAATGTGTCTGAGTCAGAAAAGGCCACTTATTCAATATTCCAGCTGTAAGATGAAAGAATGCAAGTAGAGATTTTTCAGAGCAGAGATCACAGATGCAAGAACATCTAAAAGGTGGACTGTTATTTGAAAGTACCATTGACAGATATGATGAATCCATCCTCTCAGGCCAAACAATTTCTCATCAGCTCTTGATTTTACCTCTTCCTTCTCTTCTTTTGCACTTCTCTAAGCAGTCATCCCTGTTTCCCTGAGTTTCCATCCTGCCCAGGAATCCAGTCTTTTCACTAAATTTCAATAGGCCAATCCTAACTTCAGTAATACTGCACTGCTCTAAATATTGGACCATCTGAAGAATTGTGACCTTCTATGACTCTGCTAAAACCCTCACATCACAGAAGCACCAGTACAAGGAGATGATATATCCCTAGGAAACAGTGCAGGCAGGTCTTGGAGTTGCACATTTTCCAGCAGATCCAAATGCTGTTCACCCAAAAAAGACCATGGATCTCCTTCTGCCACTCTGCTGCCATAAAGACATCATTACGGAAGCTTGAGATAGAAAGCTCTATGCTTTCTTTCCATATAGAAGATGAGTCTGGAACCCAGGTACTTCACCTATTCTGGACCACACAGTAGCCCACCAGCATTCAAGCAAGATTGATCCCAGCACGTCTGCATGAGAAGCTAACCAGCTCCCAAAGTAAAGGTAGAATAAAGGTGACATTTCCTCTGTTCTGCCTCTCCTGAGCTGTGCTTTCTGCACATTTTTGTGACAGAAAGCCATTCCATTAAAATACAGTGTTTTCAAGAAAAAGTGTATTTCCTATACTAACAGAACAGCTGAAGTAGCAGTCTCATTCCTTATTGGTATTTACATGAGGCTTATACAACGGTGAATACATGAGACTGCTAGTAAAACAGATGAGTTTTAAAGAATTAATACCTTCTAGAAGCACACAGAAGCCAAACCGCAAAAGAAACAAGTACAGCGTCATTTGAACTTGGAATAGATACTGATCTGCAGCATGTCCACAAACTTTCGGATTCACCAGCTGAGACCTCATGATTTTAGAGAAAACAAAAACTATAAAGAGGTCAGATGTCCTTGAAGTAAAACATAGGCTGAACAGTCAGTGTCAGTAAGAAATTGTGAACCAAGTGAAAGAGCTGGAGTCTAAGAGGCAGCCATCTACAGACTGAACAGTGTACAGTTTGAAGAAAGAAATTTATTTCCTTGGACTGACTTTACAGAGCCAAAACAAATTATGAAACTGTTGTATGAACAGCACTATCCAGTTCAAGTTGGAAATATGCCATCAGGAAGTCCACTAATGTAACTGACCAAAGAAGCAGCTCCTGTGGAGATTGGTAAAGTTTGTTCAAAATATTAAAAAGCAAACACATGCAGAACTCGAGTTTAAAGAACTGGCCGTATCAGAACCCTGCAGCAGTGGATGCCCTGACAATGCACCAGCATTGTCATTACAGTGAATTAGCTAATCCTCTAGAGTTTTTACTGGGGTGGGATAACCTCCCGAAGCACAGGACAAGCCAGCAGCAGTTATGGCATACCAAGGTGGAGACATACAAACCAGCGAGGAGTGCGACTTTATTGTGTGGCCTCAGGCAGGTCCACAGGGTACAGAAATGCACCCTGGCAGCTTCCTACTATAGCACAACTTCCAAAATACTGCGGTGAAAACTATCAATAGCACAGAGACTTTTATGGGCTGTGAAGCCAGTACTGACAGTTCCTCGCTTTCATCTAGCCAGGAGAAAATCGAAGTAAAAAACTACTTTTAACAGTTATAGTAAAAGCAATTTAAATAGGGAAAGAGAAGGCAGCAGCTGAGCAAGTGGCTGAAGGCTAAAGGAGGCAGCGCTGAAGGCCCAGGCAACCTATAGTCTTGCAGTCAGCAAACAATACAAAAAATTAGACCTGCTAACCACAACTTGGCCAGGTACCTGATCTGATGAAGAGGATAAGAAACATGAAATTATGTTAACTTATGGTTAGCCTGCTATCAGTCACTCTCCCTTGACAGGAAAATGGGAATTGTTCTGTAAGCTCAAAGCAAAGCTCTCTCTTGACAGGTCAAAGAAAACACTTGAGAATCCCAATGCAGACAAAAACCAAACTTCTTGTTGGAATTATTACAGCTGAACATTCTCATTTTTTCTCTTTCTATTGTTTTCATCATCTGTTTCTTTGCCATTCACAAGTAAGCTGCTATGTATTTAAACACTCCTGCTATGGCAGTTAAAGACACAAACACTTAGGCAAGTCACTAGAAGAAACATCTGACTGCTCCGGTGGACCGGTGGACCAATGGCAGAACTGGAACTATTGTAGCTACTGTCTTTTTGCCCAAACTAGTGCAAGGCTTGATCACACTGACTTAAAAGTTGGGACTGCAATTTACCACTTCCCTGCTCCCTTCTGGCAATGTATCAATACTACTAAATTATCTTCAGACTTCTGAGCAGTCAGAGGATCAGGTTTTTACACCTTTTGGTGTGCTTTCTGTTAACACAATAAACACATGCACTAGTGCAGAAGCCTTTTCTCTGTGGTCTTAGTGCCAGTGCCAGCTTTTCTGTTGTTCAGTCCTTATTTTAAGTGACTTCAGTTTAAACTCCATGTCAGTCCCCAGAAGACTGGTGAATCTAGTAATTAACCAAAGTAATGACACATTTATGAAGTAAAAATGTAACACTGTAATATTCACTCTTAAAGGACGCTGTTTGAAAAAGGATTTCAAAGCCTCTACTGCATAGTATGGATAAGATCAGGAAACACTGAATTAGTAATGGTTCAACCACTTTGGAAAAAATGTACAAATCTTCCACCATTGTCATCCAAAAATATTTTAAATGTTTTTATGTCAAGTCTAAACAGAATGTTTCTGAAATCACCTTAATGATTTTTCAATCTTACTTAACTTGCAAGCAGAGCCAAAAGGCCGAAATACCACTGAAAATTCTCTTCCCCAAATATGTGCAAATGGACCAGTAAGAGGTTAATACCAGAAAAAACCCTTTTGTTTCAGGTTTTTCTGTCAACATTTGAAGTTTCAAGAAGCTTGGGAAAAAACTGACACCATTTTAGGTGCTTAAATCAACAAAAATTAGAACTTCAGCATTGTTGAAGCAGGCAATGTGCTTGCTTTCTATGTTGACACACTGTCAGTACATCAACATAACTAACAAATAAAATTATTTATACAATTGTAATACCTAACAAATGTAGCAAATGTCATATTTGTTAAATAATTTGTTATAACAAACAACAGATTACAATAAATAATTAGAAAAGCCTAGTAATTCCAGCTTTCACAAGCAATACAATACTTATGCCTGTTTTTCTCCCATCCTAGAGTTATTTCCATTCACTAAATAATCTGATCCCTCCAATTAACAGCAGTCTGACTGGAAATATGGATTGTATTTATCACCAATATTATTCTATTTCAGTCAAAACAATATGAGAGATGAATACAGTCTAATTTATGAATTGGTACTAGATGAGTTTGTCCTTTTTTGCACAGCTTCAGTAATGAATCTCAGTGCCTATAATTTTTTGCTATTTGTACCTACACAGAACTGAGATGACCTATAGGAAGAAACCATCTAACAAAAAAGTGAGTCGCACTTGGTTTTTTATTAATATTTTGATTTTCTCATTATAACTCTAAAATACATTAAGTGCACTGTATAGCAATTACTATACATTTAGGGGAACTGATGATAAAAACAGGAGACCTATTTAGGAGTTTTCACCTGTTAGGATATGCCACAATGAATTAGACCCTGAATATCTATATATGCAAGAGATATCTGTAAGAAGTGAAATACTGCTCTTTTATTGCTTCACTAAAGTTGATTAAAACAGACAATAAAATGAAAAGTACTGTATTCATGAACATTATTAGTGCTGTAGCCTGGTTTCAGTAGAATATTCTTTAGTAAATTCATGTTCCCAAATGGAAGAAGAAAATTATGTTTAAAATCACTGGCCATGTTCAGAGTAGGAGAAAAATAACCTACCCTTGCTAGCTCTTCATCTGCTATACCAGCCTCAACAACTGGAAGCAATGAAGGGCCACCTCAGCATTAGTTAACTCTATCTTCAGTTAGAAATTTACACAGGACTCTGGTCTAAACTGTACCTTCCAAAAACAAACAAACAAACCAAACAACAACAACCACCATCCCTGAAATTCTCTTCAGCTCACAGGTTATACAGCACTTTAGGAAGATTGTACATATGTTGTACCTCTACACGGATGCACACAGAGCTCTCAGAGAAGGGACAGAATGCTTAATTGGCCTTAAAGCCATCTCTGTGCCTCGTCTGATGCTAAGATGCATCACAGTGTCTCTAAGGTCACTTGCTGACAACATTATGGAAGGCTGCCCAGAGTTCAAGTGATGATGCAGCCTATGGATTTCATCTCCATTGACTCTCCTACCACCAACCCATCTCCAGAAGTGCTGGAAGAGAGGGCAGGAGAGGTCTCAGAAGACAGCCTTCCTCAGCTAGACCTAGAATTCTGAAAACTTGCTGTACTGCTCTGTGATTTTTACCGAGCATAAAGGGACTAAGGAAAGACTTACATGCATATGTATAAACTAGGTTACAACCAAACCTTCAGAGAAGGTCTGCAGCTCCCACTGCAGATCACTGATGTGGTATATAAAGCTTCCTGCCAGCACTAGTAGGAAGCTACTGTCACTGAAATGTACTGCTTGTATTCTGGAAATTCTGCTTTGGCTTCCTTGGCTTCTTCCCACAACAGCCTGAAAGCAGGAAGAAAGCTCATGCTTGCTGCAGCAGAGCTAGCCCCATGAGTTAACTATGACCAACTCCTGGAATAGGTGAACTTGGTTAAGATACTGCAGCAGAACGGCTCAAGATAATGAACATTTGCAACTATCAGAAAAGACATGCAATGCACTCTTTCTTATAACATGTATTTTTTCCATTTAGCAGCTGCAAGCCTTCAGAAAGAGGGAGGAGAGAGGGTAGTGATCCTAATAACAATCACAACTCAAATCACAAGCTTGATCACAATCTCAAATACAACTATGGGCTTAGCAGCACAGATTTTGGACTGCTGCAGATGTCCACCAAATTTGACGTTTCCTCATTCTCCTCTCTTTGTTGTTCACAAAGAATATGATTGCTAATTTCTTCCCTATGCTTACATCTGTTCTTTGCTGAGTAATGCAAGAATAGCAATGAATTATTTCAAACAATTAAATGACTCCTTCTGCAAAGTGCACGTGCCTCACACAGACACCAAATACAGCAATTTTAACAAAAATCTATAAATATGTTTTCCTTAAAAGAAGAGTTCCAAGAGTGGTGGTGTTATATGATAGGCCCCCAAAACAAGGTCCCAGCTCTTCCACAGCATAAAGAAAAGTTCAAAAATTCAAACTTCTTCTAATGTAAAAATCAGAAAATATATGTGATACTAAAAAATACATTTCAGATAATGCCATGTTGGGTTTGTTGTTGGGTGGGGTTTTTTTAGAACAGATGTAGCAATCCTGGGAAGCCCTGAATTACAATCTATGAACAGTCAGGGACAACAGCCTTAAATCAGTTGTTGTTTCTGATTCCAAATTTAAGCCTGAAAAAGAAATGCTGCTTCTTCCTGATAGATCGAGTCTCCAGACCTAGTAGGAGGAAGGACAGAGTAGGTATAAGTAATTCCTTTTCATGGAAAAGAAGCTGAATTTATTACAGGCTCTTCAGTTTCTGGTAAGTTTCCACATTTAAAAAATAGTTTTGCACAAAATGTTTTTGCCCACACATTTTATTATCTAATAAGTAGGTAAAAATTGCATTGACTAATTTTTCATTCCTAACAGTCTTATACTTCACATACGCTTGTAAAACCTCCTCAACTCAAGACTATATCATGAGATGACATAGATTCAAACTTTAAACAAATACATAAAGCCATGACCCATTTGTTTTGATATTCTGCAATGTTCCAGACGGGGAGAAAAGCCATCACTGAAACCATGAGACATACAAGACTTCACAATTTATTAAGAAGATTAGCTGGGTTTAGTTTGTGCAGTAATGATTAGTCACTGAATATGTGTTGGTTTGAAAGCCTAAAAGGTCAGGGATCAAGGAATTATTTGGCTTAATTGTGTTTAGGTTTTTTCCATCTTTTAAATAGTTAAAAGTTTCTTTAAGTCAAGCAGAACTTTGCAAATGTGGAACTCCAAGTATATTCCACGCAGAACAACAAATGCACCTTAAATATCGCATGTTTTTTCACTTTTGGATTATATTTGTAGAACTGCCTGCTGTGAAATGACAAAGTTCATGGTTCATCTGAACTTTTGAACTCAAGTGAGTATTTGACACAGCAAAACAATCTAAATGAACCTAACACAAAGTTTTCATAGTTTAAACCTAGCTTTCAGGCCTTTGTCTGGGGCAATTGGGTAGGAAAGTTCTTTATTGATGTTGTAAAAACTACCAGTTTAATAACAGGCAGAGAGAGTGGAGAGATCAGTGGAAAGAGCACCTTAGCATTTCTGAAATAGTGCTGGTTTGGTAGTTCATTGAACTTTACCTGACCCCATTACGAAGGCTTCCCCAGGACAAGTTGTAGCTGCATTTGTGACAAGACTGAAGCTTCCTATCTTATTTCAAATAGGCTCCAGGGCTGGGAGTTCACAGATAAAGTTAGGTTAAAAAAAAAAAAAAATACTCTGCACACATGAATTCACTTGGCTCCCTGCACTGCTATTTCATTTTTATGTTCAGGCTGGATTCTCTTTATTATGGAGAAGTTGAAATCTTTTTTTCCAAAAGGAAAAAGTTTGTCACCTGCATTCCTGACATATACCAGAAAGAGTCCATAAAAAAAAATGGGAAAACACAGTGCATTTAATATTCTTATGCTGATGTTCCTTACAGACCCTATATGTCGGCCTGCTTGCACATGACTACTATCCCTTCTTAACATTACTAAAAATTCTACAGCAGTCTCAATACATGCTTTATCAATTTCAGACCTATCAACCAACAAAACTTGGAAAATGTTTTGAGGCTTTTAAAATTACTTTTAAGACACTGCAAGATGTCCTGTACTTCAAGTTCACAGTTTCATAACTCACTAGCGCATATGAATGACAAAGATTTCTGAGCACATTACAAGTGCTGACTGCATACTACATCGGGTTCAAATGAGCCTTACAGTATCAACAGATGAGTGATAAAACCCTACAACTGTTCAGTCCCCTGTAAATTCCCTGTGAAAATAACCATACCAGACAAGAACCTGTATTTCACCAGCCTCTAGGGCTGAAGTCACTACTTCCTTCCATCCAGAAGAGTGAAGAAAAGCAACCCAGAGACTAAAGAGAGCAGCTGTAATAATCACTAACAATATTATAGTTAATGTTGCCCCTCAGATGCAGCTTACTAATAAAGTTATATACATGTTTTTATCAAGCTGAAGTAGGACAGGAAGACAAGTTCGAGAATTAGAAAATTCCTAAAGCAATTTAAAGACGTTTGGCATTACTAACTTTCTTCTCCAACTAAATCTTCCCAATTTACCATGTAACGCCAAAGCCTACTGATGTAGCTGTACTTCTAGCCCTCCCACTTCGTCCGCTGTCAAGTTTTACTTCCAAGAGATCCGCTCTTTTTTTCTGTTCACCCAAGAGGCCAGCATTCTGAAGCGACGAGAAGAGGAAACGCCTATCTCGCCGCATCAAAAAAGCCCCAAGCCAAACCAAACCCGCCAAACCCGGAGCAGGAAGAGCCGGTGCCCCCAGGGACGGCCCCTCCCGGAGCGGCCCTCCGCCGCAGGCTGCCCGGGGGGCGGGGGCCGGCGGGGATGGGGGTGGGGGGCTGACGCTGAACCGGGGGCATTCCTGCAGCGGCGGGCCTCGGAGCCCTCGGTCCGCGGCCGGTTGACGCCGCAGGTTGCGGGGCGCTCTCCGCCGCTCGGATGCGCGCAGACCAGACCTCAGCAGTCACCTACCAGAGCCTTCTTCACAGTAAACTAAGGAAACTTTGCCCTCCGGGGCCGCGCCCTCGGACTCTTACTCCGCTCCTGATGACGCAGTTAACAGGTGATGCGAGAGCCATAAGGAAGAACTTCAGCTGGCACCCAAAGCCAGCTGCAGACCCGCGTAGTTTCAAACAGCTAGACAAAGGGATGCCTTGTACCTGCAATTAACAGTCCCGGTATCTTCTATCACTTGCAAAACGCGCTGAACCCGCGAGGCTTCTGCCGGGGGGGGCGGGGCGGGCAGCCACCTCAGGCCCGTGCCTGAGCCGGGCACCGGCCGCGCCTGCGGCCGAGGCGGCCGGAGCCCGGAGAGGTTTTCCACGGGACGGCAGGGCGGAAACCAGCCCGTCGGCGGGGAGAGGA
>NW_010972620.1:13202642-13238491 GCF_000737465.1 Haliaeetus leucocephalus | reverse complement strand
CCCAGCCCAACGGCCGCCCTGCCCGCAGCCCCGCGCGGGGGCTTCTCGGCAACGGCCTGCCGTGAGGCGGGCAGCCGGCGGCCGCGGCTTGAATCCAGCCCTCGCGTTCAACGAGGGAGGCCCGTCAGTGGCGGCCGAGGAATTTTTCGGAATGTGCTTATTTTCCGTTTCAGGACCCACCTGTGCTCTGCAGTGTCCTGAAGTACGTGAAGTAGCTGACAGTGAGTCCCCGGCTCACCTTTTGGAGAGCGACACCCTACTGAAATCCCACGTAGGGACCCGATCTAAAGCAGTAACATTTTGCACACTCCAACACCTGTATTGTTATCAGAGATGTGAAAAATAATCACCTCAATCATTGCTTGATTAGCCGTACGTACTCTCCATCAAGTATCTAAATTCACACCCTAGACGCTCTATGAATCAACCTTCCAAACTCTTCAAGGAATGAAGCTGAGTTTCTCCATTCCCCTCCCCAGTTTTCGAACACCCCCGAGATGTTCCCTGTCAAGAACCACAAACCCAACCAAGCCTGCACCCAAGGTGCAATATGCGCCCTGCAACTGTGCCATCACAAATTTACGCTGCAGTTTCTGAGCACCGGCTGCTGTACTAAGTAAGCCTTGCTGGGCATTGCTTTCCAGTCAAACCTTCTTGTATTGGCTTTGTGTGGCAAGGTTTTGGTAGCGGGGCGGGGGGTTACAGAGGTGCCTTCTGTGAGAAGCTGCTGGAAACTTCCCCTGTGTCCAACAGAGCCAATGCCAGCTGGCTTTGAGATGGACCCGCTGCCGGCCAAGGCCGAGCCCATCAGCGATAGTGGTAGCGCCTCTGGGATAACATGTTTAAGAAGGAAAAAAAGTTGCTGGGATGCAGAAATGGCAGCTGGAGAGAGGGTGAGAACATGTGAGAGAAACAACCCTGCAGACCCCCAGGTCAGTGAAGAAGGAGGGGGAGGAGATGCTCCAGGCACCAGAGCAGAGATTCCCCTGCAGCCCGTGGGGAAGCCCATGGTGAGGCAGGCTGTCCCCCTGCAGCCAATGGAGGTCCACAGTGGAGCAGATCTCCACCTGCAGCCCAGGGAGGACCCCACGCCGGAGCAGGTGGGTTCCCGAAGGAGGCTGTGACCCCATGGGAAGCCCGCGCTGGAGCAGGCTCCTGGCAGGACCTGCGGATCTGTGGAGAAGAGCCCACGGAGCAGGTTTTCTGGCAGGACTTGTGACCCCGTGGGGGACCCACGCTGGAGCAGTGTGCTCCTGAAGGACTGCACGCTGTGGAAAGGACCCATGCTGGAGCAGTTCGTGAAGAACTGCAGCCCATGGGAAAGACCCACGTTGGAGAAGTTCATGGAGGACTGTCTCCCATGGGAGGGACTCCACGCTGAAGCAGGGGAAGAGTGTGAGGAGTCCTGCCCCTGAGGACGATGAAGTGACAGAAATAACATGTGATGAACTGACCGTAAAACCCATTCCCCATCCCCCTGCGCCGCTGGAGGGGGGTAGCTAGAGAATCCAGGAGTGAAGTTGTGCCCAGGAAGAAGGGAGGGGTGGAGGGAAGGGGTTCTGAGATTTGGTTTTATTTCTCCTTACCCTACTCTGGTTGATTGGTAATAAATTGAGTTAATTTTCCCCAAGCTGAGTCTGTTTTGCCCGTGATGGTAATTGGTGAATGATCTCTCCTGTCCTTATCTCGACCCATGAGCCCTTTGTTATATTTTCTCTCCCCTGTCCGGCTTTGGTGGGCACCTGGCCTCCAGCCAGGGTCAACCTGCTACACTTCTGCAACATAAGGAAGAGAATTTCTTTTCACCTCCAATACCTGGGAGGGATTTTGCTGCTCTGTGAAAAGGCTGTGGGCTGGGATTTGTCTGAACTGGAGAAGAAGTGGCTGTTGGCACCCATTTTGTGATCCAGGGAGAAAGTGATCTCTGGCATCTGGAATGATAATGGATAGGAAAGATTTTTTTGCCAGCCCCCCTGAGGCTGCTGTTACCTTCACAGTGACAGGTGTGGATGACCAATATGTTTAATCCTTCAGATCCCCTTGTCTTTCTTCTGGGAAGTTCAGAACAGTGTATCAAGCCCATTCCCCAACTGAAACACTGAATCCTCTGTGAGGCTTAGGAAGTTGACCCTTGCTCTGTAGACCCTGTGTGTGCCCCTGCTCTCCCATTTCTTTCTAATTTGTTGTAGGACTTGTAATGGCAACCTATTACAGAAGCATCAATCAAATGAGCTCCTAAAATGGCTTGTTAGACTGCTGTGTTGATGCATGCATTTTTAAGAGATTTGGAGGGAGAAAGTTTAGAAGCAAGCAATGCCACTGAAATTGGCTGGGGCCAGTTTTATTAATTCTGCAGTAAGCAGATGCAAAGTAGCAAATACATGTGAACATGCAGAGTGCGGTGTTTGGAACTATGCAGCAAATGCCACAAGCTTTTTAAAAGTCTGTGTTTTGATATGACATCTTTAATCACACAGAATCTCCCAGCTTGGTGCTGAAGGAAGGTCAGGTCTACAAGGCAATTCAAGACGGCCAGTAGATCATGCAAAAGTTAAGTCTTCTATTTATGGGCTGTTGTGTGTAGCTATTTCATAAGCTACAGGGTAACAGCAAATAACTGTGGCCTCTGGCAGACATAATTTTGTACACAGTGTTATTAATTGTTCTTCTGTTGGCATCACTGCAGGTCCTAGCAATGTTGCATAAATGCAAAGCAGAAAAAGTCCTTAAGTCCATGCCCCAAACAGCTCTACTATTAAATAAAAGAGACAAAATTACAACAGAGGTTTACAGCAGAACACCAGAACAATACTTGTCAGCTTGAGGAGCAGGCATCTCAGGACCCCAGCAGTCTGTTGGTGGCAATTTTTTTGTAGGCATTGTATCTAAGGGCAATGAAGATAAATAGGTTGCACTTCTTTAGAGGTTCTTAATGGAGCTTCTGCCAAATATATGGATGAAAGCACTCTGGTGCTCTTTTGAAAATGTAACAAGTGGAAAATAGACACTGGCATCATTAACAGATTAAAAATAGGAGTCGACCTTTAGATGCTGACTGAGAAGCTCATATAAGCTATGAAACTCCTCAAAAGAAAAGACAAATCACTTATGCTGACTTAGACTATGGAGAGAATGATTGTGAGAGAGAGGTGAGTGAAATAACAGTCTAGGAAAATAATTTTTTAGCCATCTTTCAGAACAGAAATGAACGGAGAAGAACTGAATTTATGAAAACCAGGCAAAAAGATGTATTAGAAACTGAGAGATGAGTGGGTGAGAGTTTCATAAAAAGGTTTTAGCTGTGTAGGTATCTGGAGGTCACGGATCAGGAAAAATCTGTAAGATAAATATAGTACCATGGTCAACACTGATACCAACTCAAGTATGTGGTGTCATGCAGACAAATGGGTGGGGGTTTATTACATGGGACTCAGCTGGTGCACGTGGTTTGTGGACCAGTTCCTTGAAACTGACTCTAGCTGTGACCATCTCCTCTTTGGCAGCTAATTGCAATGATTTCTTCTTCAGATTGGATGTTGCTCTGGGAATTTGGGTTTTCTCTACCAGTTTTGAACCATGTCAAACCGTATTAGAGGTTAAAGTGTTAACACAGGTAGAAATATAGACTTGGCACTCAAAGAGTTCTAGGCTATAAACTCCAGGGCAAAGACTATTACGTTTCATAACCATAACAATGTTTTTTATAGCTAGGATTT
The DNA here is from genome assembly GCF_000737465.1 of Haliaeetus leucocephalus. Classification (NCBI taxonomy): domain Eukaryota; kingdom Metazoa; phylum Chordata; class Aves; order Accipitriformes; family Accipitridae; genus Haliaeetus; species Haliaeetus leucocephalus. The sequence continues at coordinate 13,234,775 of NW_010972620.1, read as the reverse complement.
GAAAGAATGTATGTTAGGTCTACTCAGATTTGTCTGAAAAACATCATATGGAAACTAATTATTTTGTTCCTCCCATTGATCTCATTGCACTTCTCTAATCACCAATTATACCTTTTAGTTAGTTAGGTTGAATGTAACTGAATTGTGCTCTAAGTCCATTAAGAGAGATGTGCAAAAGAAATGCACTAAGACCTTCCACAGTTATCATTATAACTACAAAGCTGTATTTTTCATACATTTAAACCAAAGGACATTTTTTATCTTCTCTTTCTGGTATTTCCTGTACTGCTTTTATGTAATCAGTACCAGCTGTATTGTTAATATAGCTCCCAGCAATGTAGATTTCCAGCTCAAATAATTGACAGCTTTCTCCACTGACCTCATCCTCTATTGAGGCATCGTCTCTAAAACACTTTCCACAGACACGCTCTTACTGTTTGCGTACTCTTAACTCCTGCCTCTGGTCACTGTACTGTCAGATTACATGTGGGTCTCTGTCCATCCATTGTTCTGAAGTTTCTGGAAATTAATGTGGTGATGTTGCTAAAGTATTACAAAATGTTTTCTTGGTCATTCTGTCATCTATAGTAAGACCATGATTTTTGCAGAGCATCCTTTTTATTTAATGTTCATGCTTGTTTTGTCACCAACTGTCCTTCCTCTGTCAGTACCTAATACTGCTCTTGTATTACAGTCTTAGCAAAAAATCAGGGATCTACATAGGCCACTAAGTTTTTGGCGAGGTGCCCATTGACTTTAGCTAATTTGTGGTCTCTGTTGATTTTGTTCCGTTTACTGCTGTCTTAATTCTCTCAGGAGTATGGTTACTCACTTAAGGACATAGTCTGCTGACCAAGATCTGCCCTCCAAATGAGTTTTCAATGGAAAAGGTAACATTGCAGTCCCCTCAAACCCTCCATTTGTAGGTGGTATCAGCGCTGCCCTTGCTGTGACCATACTACCCTGACATGCTCCCAGATAAAACTCTTAAGAGTAGATGAAGTAGTGCCAATAGTTCCTCTGCCTGATCATTCAGCAAAGATTTCCCACAAGATGATCTTACATCTTTTATCTGTACTAGTGCAACTGCCTCCCCTAACTTGTTTGTGACAGTACCTTTTCCTTTAAGGCCTTTGACTTATACATTTTATCTGTTTCACATCTCTCCATCTGATCATGTTTGTTTTCAAATCTGTGTGCAGTCTTTAGAAGTTGTGTGTCATTAAAACCAGCTAGTACCAATCACTGTTAACTGCTGCCTCCTTTTGCAATGAGGCATGCTGTCCTGCCTCTGGATCTATTGCCCCAATAAACATCACATCTGTGACCTCAGCTCATTCTCTTCTGTGGACCTCTGTGTTTCTCTCTTGGGACGCACGTTTTTTGCAGAGGGGTTTTCTTCACCTTTTGAACACAGATTACCATGTGCTGGCAGTTTTGCTTTTAATGGGATGATTGGTGCTCCATGACTTGCACCCTTTCCCAGTTCTCTTCGCTCTTGGCTCAATGTGCAGTTTGTAGTCTACCAAACCTTGCACTTCCTTGTCTCTTCTAAAGCAACACCTCCTCAGATCAAATTAGTTTAGGGGCTACTGTTTAGCATAATCATCCACCTGGCCTTTTTATTAGGTGTCATCCAAACCCCACCTCAGTTGATTAAAAGACCCTTTCTGAAGTAACTGAACTCTGGATTGGACCTTTTAGTATTGAACCACATCAAGTTAGATTGTACCTTGCAGAATAGTTGATGACATAGAGTTTTCAACATTTTTTCTACACAGAGGAAAAATAAGTTCTATTTCAAAAGAGGTCTATTTCAAAAGACCTCTGTTGATCTTAGAGTCACAAAAATCAAACTTTATCCTACATCTCACAAAAAGGCAAAACAAAACAGAAAAGTCTCCAAATCCTTCTGTGAACTGAGACCTATGAAAGCTATAGCATGCATATGTATCATTGCTTTTTGTGTAACAGAATGCACTTTCATCCATGGGCTCTAAGCTGTCTTGGCACAACTGAAGCAGGACTCCATCGTGAAATTTGTGCCTGTCATACAGATTACTTTATGCAGTAGGATGAACATCTTGCCTTACAACCTCTGCAGTGTTGCTTAAAGATAACAGGAGTGCATTATGGCATTATCAGGGGACTACTACTTTCACTCTTATGAACTTCCAGTGAAGTAAGTGGGATTACTCACTTGAGTAACATAAGCAGAATTCATTCTCAAATGAATGTTTTCAACAGATCTGTATGTAGACTTCACAGAAGACTGACTATTGTAACATTTTTTCAATAAACGTCCATCATTGACTTTATATATTTCGCTGCTGGATTTTCTGCTTAATTTTAAAATTTTCTGTTCAGTATTTTAACATTTTTAGTCTACCCAAAAAGTAAACAAAGGAAGAGGTGAAGGTGTTTCACAGACACAATTGCTTCAGGCAACTGTCAAATGTAAAATTCAGTGGAAAGCTTCAGCATGTCTCTAGTTTAACTCAGTTGAGGAATGCTGCAAAAACAGGTGTTGTCTGACACAAGCAATAATTATCTTTCACCTTGATGGATGTTAGTTTAATCTGTTTTTTACATGGTAGCTAGGTCTCAGGTGGGTTAATGCCAGAAAGCAGATGAGATGTTTTGCGTACTTTGTGTATGACAATATCCCAGACAGTTTTTACTCCCTTTTTTTATTTATTATATGGAACAGTTTTAATAGTCTCAGTGGTTTATCCATTAAATTTTAACTCTAGATTCATTTTATGTTACACTATCAATGTATTTTAAATGAGCTCACAATTAAACTGTTGGCTGTTGAGTACTTTACTGGAAGAAAAGAGACTAATGAACAGAATATGCTTCTAAAATATGGATGGTTACTGATGCAATATTCACAGAGCAAAATGGTTTAAAGCACAAGGTTAGAGGAATAAACTTAAAAAAAACAAAACACAACTTGTTGTCATTCCTTTGCATATATTTAAACTAGAGGAAAAAAACTTGTAAATTCAATTTTTAATCCAAAATGCTTTATTAGTTTCTAGTGTCCAGTGATTACACTTCATCATATTAAGCCATTCCAAACTAGACTACACCCTTCCTATGCCCTTGGGCAGACTTTCTAGCCCTGTGGGCATGGGAATGGTCTATAAACCATGCTAACATTGAACTTGGCACAATTTCAGGGATTCTCTTTGCATAAAGATAAACAGTGTTTTAACAGTTTCTTCAAGGTGTTAGGCAATAAATACAGCAAGTTAAACAAAAGGCACACAGGGCCTCCCGGTTTGGCAATGTTTTTTACAAAGCTTAAATTAACAGGTGTGTGGTACACCACCTCTGAGTTATGACTCTTGGTGGTATTTCTTGGTTGTGCACACACACGATGTTACGTGTTGGAATGATTTCATACTAGCACTCATACTAGTTGCAGCTGGCTGGTGACTGATACCAAAATGTATACAAGTACATGCTAATTTCCACGAGATTATGTTGTCCAATCAAGTGTCCTCTGTTTCTTAGGAACTCCTGATGGATAAATTTTCTGAGCGCCTTTGTGAATCAGCTACCTTCAGGAACAAGAAGAGGTCAACATTCATTGGTGCTGCACTGCTTCTCTTATTTACACTCCACTTCTTAGTAGCTCTTATATGACACAGAATTTCAGCATGACAGTAGCCTTATGCACTGAAAATGGTAGGTTAATATTAGCAGCGTTGGATTGCCTCTGAACATACATCCTACTTCTCCCACTGTACAGACCAGCCAAGTTTAAGTACACTCCTTGTGATACAGACTGGTTTTTTGCATGTGAAGGCTATGAAGTTTGTTTAGCTGGCATTAAAAATTTACTTCTAGCTTTCAGCTTCCTAATTCTTTCTCTTAAGAAGACTTGAGTTGAAAGTTTTAAAACCTTTGGCATACATATGCTTCTCTCCATAGTCTGCATGCCCTAAGATTCTCACTCATTTCACCTTAAGACAACTACCATTACGCTGGTGTTGTGGTATTAGGCTAAAACAATATGAAAGCACTGTTCCAAAGGACAGCACACAGCAGGAGCAGAAGACACGACTACCTGAAAACCTTTGTTGAAAGCAGACTGTGGTCTGCAGAGCTAACAGATGCACAGGAAAAAGTTGTCCCAAAGTCCTATTTCTGAAAGAGACTATTAAAATGGATTTCTTAGCCCCCAGGAAAGCAAAGTACTGAAAGAACACGGAGAACTCTCTATAAAGAGTTATCAGTAAATTTGAATGCTCTAGGATGGTGGTAAATTTTGTAACTGTGCCATTTCCCTCAGAGAAAACAAAAGTCAGGTAATACAAATTAAAAGACCAAAAAGTGCAAAAAACATTACAAGAAAGACCTACGTAATAAGGCAGAAGCCTATCCATTCATCATAGAACAGGAAACCAGAAAAATAACAGAGCAACCTTCAAAGCTGAGGAATTTTATTTCAGTTGAGTACCTTTATGCAAAAAATATGGAAGTATTGTTGAGTCATTTAAAAATCCTATCCCATGTATGTTTTCATTCCCTACTATTAAATCGGGTGCAATACTTTTTCTCTAATATACTCATGCTTTTCCAGCAGGAAATGATACCAGGATTATGTTTTCATTTCTAGAGGACAGCTCAAAATGACATAAAACAAAAGTGCCTGCATTTGAGGGCAACATTATATGTACTGGGTATACAAAATAGTTTCACAGTTGTACATCCATTTTTTTCCTCTTTCAGGTTCCCCATTTCAACATGACCCTCAAATCACAAACCTTGCACAGAGTACAATGTTTGGCAGATTATTTTATACTCTACGGAAAAGAAACAAAAGATAAAAAGAGACGACCACGTGTGCTTAGGTATTGAATAAAAATACTTACGGGTATCTTTTAATTAAAAGTGAAGAGTAAGTCTTATAACAGGTGCCCAGGAATTTCTGTGAAAGACATTCATATGAAAGATTGGCCAGCTTTCAATATGGAATCTGGTTCTATTTTGTCAATGTTTTTAAGATGGCATTATGATTTATTTAGCAGCAGCTGGAGATATCATTACTAACATGTGTGCCACTCCCAGGGTAAGTGTCAGAAACACTCGGCAGGCACCTCAGATACAATATTAATGTTTTTGGATGTTGCTACAATAGACAGAGAAAGTCCATACTTGTAAAGCAAGAGAAGAAAAACCCCTGCACCTGTGTAGATAGAAAATATGACAAAGAAGAAGGACTCAAATTTGTATTCAAATTTGTACAACAGTTCGTAAGCATTTTTCATCCAAAACCTCAGGAATTTCAGACTATGTAGAATCTTATGTCTTTAAAGAGTTTTCCTTTAAAAGGTTGATATAGAAACCATCCATAAAATACAGTAACCATACTAAAACTCCAGTAGTTAGGACATGAGTTGAGGACCTGAAAATCTGTGTTGAAATATGTCATTCAGCAGACGACTGGGGCCATTATAACCTGAAGCATGCTGAACCATATGTGAAATGGGAATAATAACACTTTCCTCATTAAGAAAAATGCAAAGGAAATGCTTTGGGACTGCAGTACTCGGGTATTACATTCATAGTAATGACAGGACAGACCAATTTTAAAATACCTCTCAGATGGTGCTGTTCAGGAAGCTTCCTAGTAGTTTGGGAGTGAAAATTGCAAAAGAATGCTTGAGCTCTGTATAGTCATGGCACAGAAGCGCAGCTATGATCACTGAATATTTTAAATAAAAGTTAAAGACCCAAGGAAGAAGGAAAACCAAATACCACTCAGAGATTTACTTTAGGGAGCTCATGGAATATATGGTACAAATATACAATCATTAAGTTAATGAAGAGTAGAAGAAAAGACAAGGTGACACAGATAATCTTTCATATATATAAAACCACAAAGAACTAGAACATATTGTCAAGCTGATGCTACTCTGCACACTGTTTAAAGGAAAACTCAATACATCCTCTATTCAAAATCAGCAAAATTAGGGGGAAAAAAAGGAGAGGCAAAACATTTTTTCTAACATTATTCTGAACAACACAAGGACTGTCAAAAATAAACAATAACGTTTGTGAAAAAAGCCAAAAGCTGAACTGCAAAAAAGACCTTTCTTTCTTTCTTTCTTTCCCTCTCCCACTTCCTCAATAAGGCAAAAGAAATTGGAGACCTGGAGATTGCTGTAAGTAAAGAAACACCTTCCCAGTGCAAAAGCAATACCAGGGCAAGCAATGTAGCCAATCTTGATTGCTACTGCATGTTTGGATGCATGTACCTTGGGGAAAGTTGACTACTATCCCTGGTCATATCTTAACATAACTTGACTGTTGAATAGCAGCTGTTGAGTGAGTAGACGCAAAACTTGAGAGGCAGCTACTGCTAAACTTTGAGAAATTCCAGATAAGGAGTAGATTTCCTCCTCCAACACACCTAGACTGACATGAATATACTGTTAAGAGTACTTTAGGCTTATATGGGATAATGAAGCTCTAAAGAAATTATATGAGACTGACCAGCTCAAACTTTTTTTTTTTTTTTGGGGGGGGGGGGGGATGACCATGAGTTGTTTTCTTCTCTTTCTCTTGGACTTACTGATTAGCAGCAATCTTTCTCCTTTGCACTTGTGAATGAACTGTTCATTGTTGAAAATGGATGAGAAACAAATTTTTCTGCTATACTGCTCAGAAGACCACATTCAACACAACACTGCCTTTCTGTAGCCTTTAATAAGCGTCATGTCACTAACATGGCTAAAATGAAGAGAGTATAGAACAATTAAAGCTGAACCTTAATCTGTTTAGATTTGGCAGTCTTCAAAGTATATAACATACCTTTTCTTTCTCCTATTCTACCCTCTCAAAGCCAGGTACTGGAACATGTAAAAAATTATTGGAAGAAATTTTGACAGCAGGCAGATGTTATCTTCAGTTTTGTGAAGTGATTGGATCTGACCTTGGAATAGTATCCATGTTTTAGGAAGACAGTGTCTCCCTTCCTGTGTAGTCAGTCTACAATTCAGATTTGAATTAGATTTTTGATGTGATATAACTGATGAGAGCTACTACCTTCTTTTGTTTCCCACCATTTAAAGAGATATATGGCAGTGAAGAAAACATTTTTAACTAGATAACCTTGTCTTATCATGGTTTCAAACCAGCTGGAATGTAATTATTTCTAGCATTTGTTCCTTATTACAGATCTCATTATAGATTATAGATCACCCTGTAAACTGAAGAATATGTCATGTAGGCATGAAATATACCTATAATTTTTTATTTTTAATAAATATATTTTATTATTTCGTATTTCTTCTGCCGAAACAGCACATTTTTACTAGAAACAAATACTTCACTCATGTAATAATAACATTTATCTATCTAGTTAACATCACTGGCATTTTATTACTGAACAAAGCATAAAATATAAAAGGAGAAAGATTTTTCGCTTAAATGCAAAACCCAAAGTGGAAATATGCTTTCTGACATGTTAAAGAAGGAGCTGCAGCATTACCAAAGGAACACAAATGAGTGAAGTTTTTTCTTCCTTGTCTTGCAGCTGATCTTAGATGGGTCATTTTGACATCCCTATGAAAGGTATGAAACTCCTGCATCAAGGAAATTGCCTATGATTAAGGGATAATGTGAAAGGATGTTTAATCTTTTTTTTTAGCCCACCTAACACATGTTAATGACCATCAAGAGTTTTTACCCTTTCTTGCTAAATGAATTACTTTCTATTGTCTTCTAAAATTACCTTAGCCATTGTTCCTTACATTTGACTTGAAACACAAATGCACACAAACACTAGAACAAAATATGTAGTCTATCTCTTCATGCTACATGAATTTACTGACCAGTCAGAAATTATTTAGCTAGCAGTAGTTTGTATTTTATTGAAAGAACAATATACGTGCAAAATCAAATTACATCCCTACTAAATGTATGAAATATGTACACAGTACAGACAAAAACTGTTATGGCTATATATCTGTTGCAAGAAATAATTTGGCATTTAATTATTTTTTTATTTCTTATTTTGACTACAAAATATTAATACAAAATTAATGGAATGTGCTACTTTACTGGGGGGGGGGCTACAAAAAAAAAGGTATGCTTCATTATTTTTATGTTTTGCACATATCCTCACTGTTGCTGACAGCTCCACTAATTTCAAATTCACTTTATTGAATTCACCCCATTATGGAACAAATTTATATAGGTTCACTTATTGTGTCATTACTGAACACAGTATGTATACCTAAGAGTTTAAATTATTCTAAGTTTATGCCTGTGATCTAAGTTCTTATACCAATCACAGATCCAATTGCTTTATATTTTTAAATTACTTACAGGAAAAAAAATAACTTGTAAGATTTGAAAAGATGAGATAAAAGGACAGTCACTCAGACTGAACTTCTAGGATTCACTGTAAAACTATTTCCCTATCAAATTTTTATATTAAATGCTTGCATTCTAAAACATGGTAATGGCTGGTTTGGGATGATGACTTATGAGGCACATTCAGCAACATGTAACAGGAAAAAATCGATTTTCCTTTACCAAATGCCAAAGAAGAAAGCTGAGGCTTTGGTCACTCTGGAAATGGATTACATAGTCAATCCATTAAAGAATTATGGAAAAGGAGAACTATTCCTGAACCACAGGAATAGAGATGTTAAAGATTAGTAGTAAACAATATGCTGTTGTACAAATATTTATTTTCTCAAGTAAGTCAGATGTTTAGCAGTGCTATTACAGCATTGGCATACTTCATGACTTCTCTCTTTTAGAGAGAAGATCCAGATTAAACAAAACATCCCCAAAAGGCCTCAGTTGCATTTTTTAATTATTTACGTTCAGATTGGCTATGTTATTAATTGTACTGCCTTCCAGGGTAAGTGAAGCTGGGTAAGGCAGGTACAAAACCTAATGATTGCTGTTTCATACGCTTGGTTTCAAATGTCCCTGAGTTTTAGAAGTAGGACATTTTAAAGAGAACCACTCATTCAACTCCATACTGAAGGCGTAAGACTAATATTTTGAAAACCTCTAATTCAAAGACCTGTTATCTTTGCTTGACCTTATTTCCTGTCATTGGCAAGAAGTGAGTTGTTTCTATTCACTCTAATAGCCATATAGTATAACCCTTGCTGTGAACAACTGCTATTTATGCATCCCTTTGTAGAATGCTCCAATCTTGGGAAGTCATATGTCTGCCTCAGAAGGGTCATTTACAAACAGCCTCTTGTTTGACCTAAGGGATACATCACATTGCCTCGCCCTGTACTTTTTACCTTGTATACTGTACTTCCTTCCTCTCATGTTTAACACAGCACAGGTGGTTCTGTGGTTCAAAACCAGGTGTCTAAGTCTGAAGTCATCTGCAGAAAGGTTTACCTTCTTATAATTTTTAGCTGGATTTCAGAAGTTATGAAAATGCAGTTATTTTTCTTTGAGAAGGAAAAACCTATTTATCATGGCTTCTTTCCCTTTTGTAAATAAAAGATTTTGGTGCCTTACCTGATGTATTTGTCATCTGACCAAATATGAGTCCAAACCACACACTTATTCCCTGTTCCAGAAAATTATTAATGATAAGTCATTGATTAAAAAATATACAGGAACAAACAAGTACTGGGAGTCTGTATCTGAAGAATTATAAACCTTTTCCACTATTAAAAGCAAGGTTAATATACAAATTACAGAAGATATTTTACAAGAGAGTCCAAGCATGAAAACTTTTTGAAGCCTCTCTACTTTTCAATTCTGTTTTTTTAATAGTATACAGGTAGCTTTGTATAGGTAATTATATCTCCTTGAGGTTGTCCATAGCAGAAAAAGGGAAAGTTCCTTTTTTTCTTTCTCAATTCTGTTGTGCTTCACAAATATCTAGATATCGAAAGAATGTCAAATCATAAAATGATACAGAAATGAAAGCATTAGCGTATACAAGAAGGCATTAGTATATACATCATCTCTATGTAATTAGGACAATATTAATATTTCCTGAAGCATGGGGGTTTTTTTTAGGACAGATCAACTATGCCAGGACCCTATTACAAAGATTTAATCAGTCAATAAATAAAGATGATATTTTGCGCAACTCTAGTCATGAGAATTTTTTCATCAGCTTTGAAAGAATTTCATCATTTTGATTCCGAGTGGAGAAACCAACAGACAAAAAAAGCAAGTCAGACAAGCATTTAAAAAAAAATTATCTTGCTACTGCATTCTATCCCCTCTGTTACGGGAGGAATTAGCTATTGAATATTGCACTGATATACCACAAAGCCGCACCTGTTAACAATACCATCATCCATATTTGAGATGCATACATTTCGAATTTTTCCTGACAAGTTAAGTATTGTTTTGTAGGAAATTGTACAGAACCAACATATGAAGCTCAGCTCTACCAGTGAGAATTCATAGTAAATATGTCAGAGTGGGTGAGACATTTTATGATGGTTTGTTTTGAGAAAATTAGAGAATTTCTGGGCACAGCAAAAGCCTGCAGCTAAGCACTTGATGCTATGCTTCATAAGTGGTTGTTAGTTCAGGTAGAGAAGGTAGGAGTTGAGAAAGTTATGAGGTTGATGAGAATTTTGCTGGGGGGGGGGAGGTGCTGAAGGGAGGAATATTTGGTCAGAGGTAGTTAGAGGAGAAATTACTACTGCAATTTCTCAATGATCAGTTTTGTGACCATCTTGTTTCATAAGATGACAAAAAGCCAGATGGTAGTGGCATCCAAAAGAGAATGATCAGAATGGCACATGAGAAACAGATGCTCTTGAAGACTACAGTAGCAAAAGTGGGATGAAAAGTAATATAGAGAGTACAAGTATATATTTAGCAACTAATAATGAGAATTAGACTGAGGGTCTCATCAGCTGGAAACAACAGAAGAAAAAAAAAAAAAAAACAAAAAACAACAAACCATCAGGAGGTATTACCTGATCATGGAAAGACTGAGTTGCCAACAGGATATGGCAGTGAAAAGCTGAAAGTGATCCTGGAATATATGAGGTGAGGCATTTCCCATGGAAATACTCAAATATTCGTAACACCGGAGAAGGTGTTGTTTGAGCCTCATCTGCAATACTGTTCACATTAGCCCACATTTTAAATTAATCTTTGTTCAAAATTGAATGACCAAAGAGAAGACTAGCTGCACTTGCAGGATCCTGGAGAAGAGAATGAAAAGGCTTGTGTGGTGCAATAGAATGAAGTCTTCTAGGATGGTTCTCTAGAAATAAAAGAAAAAACAAATACTCAAAATAGGAAAAATCTTATTTAATTTTAAAACCAAATTAGTGCAAGAATAAATAGACGTAATCTAGCTCTGAGCAACTTTTTTTCTGGAATTCGATGAAGGTTTTAAGTGTTAGATAAGTGACTTTCAGGAAGAGCTTTCCATTAGGAATAGTGGAAGCAAAAAACATATCTGTTTTTAAGACAGAGTTTGATACACTTTGAGAATGGGTTTTGTGACCAAATAGTAGTTACCAGCAAACAGCAATCTCAAAGAAGGTCTCTGCTAGTCCAGCGCTATGATAACATATATTGCTTATGATAAAAATACTAGCTCTGATATAAAAACTAATACATTGTTGCCATTATTAAGTTATCTGTAAGATAACACCTGCAAGGTATTGACATATTAATATAGTTTCTCTCAAAATTCAAATTTAGAAACAACAGTTCTTTTTCTGCCCACTTACTCCCACCACTTGCATCAGCAGATACTAAAGTTCGCAAGAACCACTTTACCAAGCAACAGTAATGGTAGGAATATATTATACAAGATGTTGACCTGGTTATACTGCAAGTTTGGTATATTGTTACTTCCAAAAGAAAACATACCTTAGAATGTGGTGTAGTGTAGAAAGATCTTTTTACAGTCAGTGTGAATATTTTAGTTTCTAGTTTTTGTGGCACATGGTGATACTATGCTAAGGAGTTATTAGTCTGTAGTGCATGACTTACTGCCCAGTCCTGCTGTTTTAACTCAGACCTATCACAACTGCTTTTCAGACAAGGCAATTCTTTTACATTAATTGTGCATTCGAGTAAGGCATGCAAAATTGGATCACCACTTACTACATTGAAATAACATGAACAAACCAAATGGGCTATGAGAGCACAAGGAATTTATATTTTGCATTGATTCAGTCCATAATACAGCTGTTTTCCAGATTTAACCCTCATATTCCGAATTCTACTACTACTTGATAAATCACTCAGAAAAGTTCAGGTCTATGAATATCTTTTATTCAATTCCTTTTTCCAGGTAGAGATAATAAAGTGGACAATGTTCACATTCAAGCACGGAAACATTGATAGCCCATTAGGAAATCTGAGTATTTCTGCAGTAAGTCAGTGTTGCTGCTTCTTGCCTCACTCTTGTCAGTTTTAGCTACTATTCCCAGGACCACAATGAGCAAATACACTGCCCAGTGCATTGGTCTGTACTGATGTCATAGGAAACAATTGAACTAAATCATGGAGGGTAAGACTTGAGCCTGTGGAATTAAGGTCCCTAGGAGCTTAGCTTTCATCCTTTGTAGTATTCTCCTCAGAAATCAAACTCGCTCATCATTAGAAAGGTTGAGTGTTTGTTATCCAGTGCTAAGGTCGCAGGCGGCAGTGTAAAAAGGAGATAGAGTTGAACACATCAACTCCACACTCGTCTAGCCATCTCAACATCAATGACAAGACCAAACTCATCCTCAGCCTAATCAAGCTTTCTTCAAAAGATGTACAACTTCACAATGGGTTCAGCCAAGCCCCTCACTTTCAGACAAGCACCCCAACTCCTGTGTTAGAATCCTGCTTCGTGGCCAGACCAGTGAATACTTATAATCTTGCTCTGGCACAATTGTACCAGGCAAAGTCAAATTTCTCCCCCGGAGTTGAGCACTCCACCATGCTGCCAGAGGCTCTGTGGTTAGGAATGCTTCCCCAGCAAGGGGGAGAAGCGTGTCACCCAGCCAATGTATGACGGATGTTTCCTAAGTCTTGGATGGCAACTTTCATTAGCAGGCAATAAGATGAAAAGGAGACACCATTGCTATTTTCCATCCTTCAGTTGACATCCTGAGCATATCTAGTAGAAAAACAATGCATCTAGGGCCCTCAAGACCTGTAGATTACTGAGCACAAAGATGGGGCAGAAAATACTTTCAGACTTCTAGTCCATGCTTGAGATTCCTAGATGCTATGACAAAATTTTAAATAGTAACAACATAAACAAGGATAGGCTCTTTATAGGACTCCTGGGTAAAGACTGGTTTGCTAGAGAAGTCCTGCAAGAAATTTTGGCTAGATAGAGCCTGGCTTTTCAAATTCAAGTAGAGTTTTGCTATCAGCTCAAATGAGGTTCTCTCCCATATTATACCTTGCTTTTGTATGTAACTTTGCATGGTCTCTGTGTTAGACAATGTCATCTTGACATCTTATCATTATCAATTAACTCAATTTGACTGTTTTAGCAATTTCTTAGCATCAATTTAGAATAACATATGTAACAAGGATTGTTTGGTTTTGTTGTTTTGAAAGAGTTTGGTGTAACTCAGCAAAAAGGTAATAATGCAGCAGCCTACAAATACTGACAAGAGCCCAGTTAGGATTCATTTCTGAATGTCCACCTAAAATTCCAACCCATCAGAAATCAAATTTCTCTTCCATAGTCTTCTATATACCAACATACATATTTTATCTTTTTGGTAATTTGTCCAGCACCTAAATATATCAGAATCTAGAGTTTCTAACATTTCTGGTTTTCCAACTTTTTTCATATAGGCAGCTGTGTAGGGTACCGTGACTTTCAGTTGTAGCACATTAGACAGTGTGAACACAGTAGCTGTTACTGCCTTCACCTGAATGTTACCTGTTCCTGAAGGATTCAGAAATGAAACAACTGGGTGCCAGTTTTTCTCAGTAAAACTAGGCAAACTTTTGATCTCATTATGATCTCCAGAAGCTGCTCCTGAAAGCACACTGGATGTGAAAGCCCTCCAGAAATTCATCTCCCTGCCTTTGAAGTGACATAGTTACCTCCTTAGATTCAACTTGTTCTGCAAAGGCCTTCTGCATGGCAGAGATGCTGGGCAAGGACAAGCTAATGTGCAGAATCTGGTCAGGAGAAAAATGCAACACCGTCTGTGTTCCTCAGCCTGCAACTCTCACACAGCCAATGTGTTTGGATGAATGACCATGACTTCTTGTAGAAACTGTCAGCCTGGGGAACAGAAGTCATACCTTTCCAGTAATTTAGAAAATAACCACCCTCTCTGTGAGGGAAAGGGTCTGATGATCAAAAAATGCTTCCTATGAATTTAGCACTGTTATCAGGATGCTGAGCAGGTACTATAGCCATATAAAACTAGAAGGGGTGCTTTGTATCTAATATCCCCCAAAGAAAAAAAAACTGTCCTATATGAAAAGTAATCCTTAACCAACCTCTCACATACCTACAGATTCAGGTAGAACACACCATTTAATATCAACATGAAATTCTTCTATCGAGTGCTCAGTCATCCATAATCTGAACTTATCAGTCTATGTCATAACTGGCACATACCAACCAGAATGTTCATATGGAGAAAATATATGCCACAAATTACCCATGACATGCTGACACTTTTCCTTACTTCATTTGCACTTTCAACGGAAAACAATTAGCCAGCTAAACTATTATTAGTAAAGTTTTCCAAATACTGTGTATATTACTGGTTGCACAGAAACTGTGAGAAAACATTCAGCCTTTTGTCTGAAAAACCTGACCCACTGATCACTTTCTGCTACCATAAAATATTTCTGTTTTGGAATTACCAGCCAAAGTCAGATTCCGTGCCTCCACAGCTAGCAGGCAGAGCAAAGTCTCCCTCCATGGGGTGGAAAGAAGGGATATGTAATACTTCTTACGCAGGTCCCCTTACAACAAGCGGATAGTTTGGGTAAGCCTAGGCACCTTCCCTTCAATGAATCCCATCTATTACTCTTCTCACAATTTAATGGACAGCTGATATTGCTACCATAATTTTACATTCAAATTAAAATAAAATATGTGTAAACAGAGTTCTGTTTTGTTCTTTCTTTATTTTTTTTTGTGAAGATGTATGTAAAAGACTAACAGAAACAAAAGTTTCACCTTCCCCAAAACAAGTCAATGACTCCATTTCTCCGCCTGATGAGACGAAAACCTACACGAATCCAAAATGGGTGCTAGTGTCATTGCTTAGTGCACTTTTGGAAGATGCTCAAAGTGATGAGCACAGCAAGAGAACCTACACAGAACAGAACAGATGAAAATCTAGCACAGAAAATAAACAGACTTCTGGACTCAAGCAGCTAACATGAAAGAGCTGTTGGTACAGGTTTGCCTACAACAGCATTTTGGGCACTGGCTTGGCCTGTATGCACCAGCGCAACAGGCAATCTCTTCTCCTAGCGCCAGGTCATTCTGATAACAACTTTGAATGGAGAAGGGTTAATGGTCAGGGACATCTGAACAATGGTTAAGTCATCGTTTTAGTCATATTACTGCATTGTGCACCAATGATAATAATGCCTACCATCCAGTTACATGTGTTCATAGCTCTTATGCTTTCAAAGGAGAAAAACACTTTCTGCAGGGGCAGAGACACATGAAGAGACATACTAAAGGTGACAAGCCAGGAATCGGGAATCCCAGGAAGGGAACTCAAGCCCCAGCTGAGCAGTCTGGGACCTACTCAGAATATGTGGAAACCTCTTTTCTCTTTCGTAAAGAATGGTGAAAAGGGCGCACACATTTGTCAATAGATAGTGCTGCACTCCATGTCAAAGCGGTGCTGTAATTGGCATCCAGCAGCCTCCGCATAAGGCCACATGGTTAGAAGAAATTGCTAAATTATTTGACTTGTAAACCCAGTTTGAAATGCTAACTGCAGAGTATTTGTCTGAGTGATAAACTCTTTAAGGAGAAACCTTTGATCTCCAGTCAAGTAAAGACCCTTAAAAGTCCTGAAGTCTGCAGCAGCCAGCCCTAAAGACCTTTGTCTGCAGCCATCACTGGAAGAGGGGGAGGGAAAAAGCATTTTGCACAGTGATTGCCCAGAAGTTTGGCTTTGCTTGTAAAGCTGGAAGGTGAAAGGCCGCACAGCTCCCTTCCCTCCCCCCAACAAAAAAAAGGTTATCCAGCTTTATGGTATAAGGCAGTCCTTAACTTTAAACTAATGACTTGGGCTTAGCAAAGAAGACTGTAATCTGCAAAAAAAGGTTTATAGACAGTGAATTTTCTTGTTCATGAAAAAACATTTTTCAGATCAAATTTGAAGTGGCCCGTGGTATCCCTTAAGCACAGCATGTTGCAATGCATTTTTGGTTTCTAGCACTAAAATGGGAAAGAGTTCAGTCTGCATACTAGCTCTGGTAGAAACACTTATTCCCTTTATCACTGAGTTCAGATCAACAGGGCCAGAGCTTGCATGTGTGCTAACCGTCATTCTTCAGCCTCGCTCAAACAAAAAGCAGCAGAGCGTTGGGCTGCCGCTGCAGTCCTCTCAGCAGAGTAAGAGGACAGCTGAACCATACGTGAACTCTCTCCTGCCACTGCACAGGCAACCTCTAGGGCAGACAGGCAGGGCTACTAACCTTTTCTGCCTCCTGAGTTTATTCATGGATAATATTCTCAATTTCCAAAATTCCTTGTGACAGAGGGAACTAGAGTTAAAAAAATCTACCAGAAATTGGTACGGCCCGAGTGTCACTCCTCCTACTTCCTCCTGCGTCCTTTCACCACCACCACCCCGGACAAAAGTTCACAGCTGACTAGCAGTGTCTGTGAATGGCAGATCTTTTACTGCTAGCTTTAGCCTCTGCTGAGCTCCCAAATGGGGTGGTGTTGCTTGATGGGGTCATCTGTTTACTTAAAACAGGACTGGGATCAAAAGTTCATTTTCATAGACCATTAAATGACAGTGATACGTTAACAACTTCAGCCACTGCTGAGTTGGGCTGGATGTGACTCGTAGGTGAATGACACCATATGCCAGTCACCCTGTTTCTTACAAGATTTATTTCAAGTACCTTCCCTATACCTTTGAGGCAATAGGGAATCAGCCATCTTCCATACCAGTCTAGAAGGTGTACCTGTAGGCAATCTCTGACACATTATGTTCCCCTTAGAGGTCACTAGCGATTTATTACAGCGTATTTACAGACATCCCATCACCCACTGCGATTTGTTTTAATGAATCAGTAACACTCAATTTCTGACCAGCAAAATCTTACTAATCTTCCACTTTTTTGGTCACATGGAACACTCTGAGAGACTTACTGCTTGTGGAGTATTAAATACTAAAGTCAGCACTTGTGATCCAGACAGAGGGTGAGGGAGAGAGAGGGAAAAAAAAAGAGAAAGAGTGAAAAATGTAAGTAATTTCGAAGTCTTCAGACAGCAGAACTGAAAAAGCGAGCAACAATTTACATTGCTTCCAACAGGCAGCCCCCTGAAAAGTGGAAGAAATATGGCAGTGAATGATTTTTGGTGTAAAAGCCCAAGTTATTTAGGCTTTTAAATTATTTGACAGTGGTTTTGCCAATTAATGACAAAAGCTCCAGTCAAATTTTTACAGAAACACAAAGGAAGACTTCCTTAATCAAATAAGGACACTCAGAGCATGCAGCTGAGTGACACATCTGCTGAAGGCCCAGCATCTGCCTGTAAAAAATGCTTTTTCTCCTGGAAAAGTGTGATTTCCCCCTCGCCCCCCGCCATGGCATGTTTAAACACTCAAGAGAAAGCAAGGGCCCAGGTCACCAAGTGCCACCCTCCTCCGCACAGCACCCAGTGCACAGCTAACTCCAGGAGGACATGGAGCCCTGTCTGCAGCTTCAGCCGTCAGTCCTTCCCACGCAGGTCGGGTCCTGCCCAGCTCTCCAAAGCCCTCTCCAGAGCCAAAGCCTCAGGCCTTTAATGACACGTCGTAAGGCCTTTTCTCAACTCGAGGGTGTTTCTCCCTCTGTAGTATGGTGTGTTTTGACCTGTCAAATCCATTAGAAAATGCCAAGGAGTGTTGTAGACCAGTGCCAGACTGGAGGAAAATCAGAAAACTGGGAAGGGAGAAGTGGGAAACCCCTGTGCCCTGGGCAGCACTAGCACAGCTTAAGGGACTTCTGCTACGGTCTGTAGATCACACAAGTGTCTGGTGGCACCCATTAACTGCTTTCAGCATAACAATGGCTCTTTCTCATCTCTGCCCATCCTCCCCGTCCCAGTTAAATGAGCTATTTCCCAGACAAATAAAGACTGGAGAGACTGCCTTCACTAGGTGTAGGAGGCTGGGGAAGGGAATTCAGATGGGAGCCTGCTGAAAGAGGTGGGGAGACGGGGCCAGCCTGAGCACTGCTGTGGGAGATGAGGGGAAAGGGAAAGCCTGCGGGTAGGAAAGCCTGGTACAGGGGAAAGAGGTGCAGGGAGCATGAAACCCTATTTACCCTCTGTCCAGGGATCTGCAGGAGGGAAGGGAAGCCACGGTGCAGGGGCAGATATTAGGGGTCAGGGACACGCAGGAGGTCAAAGGAGGGTGGGAAAGGAGGAAGCTGACAGGGAGGTGGCCCTGGTGACTGCACCAGCTCAGCTTACAGGAGCTGCAAAGTGCAGAAGCGTTCAGTAAAACCAGCAGGCAAAGGGCTAGGTTGCTGCTCTCCTCACTTACTGTTTTCTTAGCATACCTATGTCCTCTCCATCCAAAGAAATTGAGCAGGCAGGAGGGCAGCCACACTGACCTTGTCCCAGCCTGGTGGCCTGACCCCACTCCTACCCCTTTTCTGCTTTGGCTGCAAGGACAGCACGTCTGATACAGAAGCTCCTTCTGAAATGCTTGTTCTTCCTCCAGCCTCTGGGAAAAGCAAGCAAAGAAGGAGCAGCAGCCAGGTGGGACACACACTGCTTTAAAGGTGACAGGTCAAACTTCAATTCCACAGTGTATCTGTGTTTCTTTGCATAGTGTAGGCAATGTGAAGATAAAAAAACTCTTTACATATTTCTACCCGACTTTATATAGCTAGATGTATAACATTTGTATAGCATGGGTAAATATTTCTCTGTCTAACCTGACTGCAGACTTCATGCCGTCAGATAAAGGAAGGAGTCAGTTTTAAGGAATTCAGGAATACAAGATTGGTTTGTAATATCACTATTGTATTTCTTCCCCTTCTACTGAAAACAACTGTTCCAAAACCACAGCCAGCCACAGTGATATAGCAGAGCCCAGAAGTAGGCCTTTGAGAAGTATGAAGTTCAGTATATGAAGAAAGAATAGCAAGACAAAGACTTAATTTGTTAAAAGACATTGAGCAAAATCTTTCTCTACAGCAATGTTAATTATAAAAAAGCAGTTATCAAAATAGTTCAAAGAAAACCACTCTGAGTCTGCATCACTGTAAGCCAGCTCAAGCGTAATAGCTGTAAAGTAAAAAGCTTTGGGACCATCATTACTGGTGTATCTAACATCTGTAACTCAACAGTGACCTCCTAAGCATCTTTGCCAAGGCAGCCACCCTGGGGATTGAACCTATTTTCTCCTGTAAGAGTTTTGTTTACAACCCTGCTCTCCTCTCCCTGGGGGTGAGAAACAAACCTCTCTGTAAAGTGTGAGGTTGCACCTTTCTTGAAACAAGGCTGCTGGACCTATGAAACTCTGTGTGGTGGGACGCAAGGAGAGAAACCCCTACAGTACCGCACAGCTGCTTGCTCAGCTGGCTGAGCTGCGTTAGGGGTGAGTCCTGCAAAGGAGACTCATCTTAGGGGTTTCTTTTAACTCAGAGGGTTCGCTGGGAAGCAGCTGTCAGCAAGAATGCTGTAGCAATGGCACCTCTTTTGTCACCCAGAGGGCAGGGTTAGGACACACGGTGGTAGTCTGGCAAGTTCAGAGAAGGTCTCCGGTTTACTGTGAGGTCTGCTCGGTTTTGTAGAAGATAAGCTGTAACCGTTGCATCCTGCCCAAATCTTCCACACCAATCTTTTCCCTCCTTGTGCCTTCCCTAAACTCACCACTGGCCTACGTTCAGAGTCAAACTAGAGTAGGATCTTTTGACGTGAAAAAGAGCCTGACACTAGAAGTGTGGCCTCGTGAGCCACTGCAATGAAAACCCTGTTTTAACGGAAATTGTTCATTGCCATCAATATATAGGAACTAGAAGATTAATGCACCGCTGTACTGTCACAGCTAGGAGAGGGCAGAGAGCCTTGGGGAAGACAGTAAAAGCATATTTGGGAACATTTTGATCACAGACCTCCTCAAACATAATTCTCTGTTGAAAGGATGAAGCTGATCGGCACTGCAATCAGAGCATTACTGGCAGGCGCTGACTCAGCCTTTCCCGGATATCTCCTTCCCAATCCAGCCGCTCCTTAACTCCCTATTACACATGTACTGATGCTTCTGTACGCAGGACAAGCCTGCTTGTACGTGCATCTCTGCTCACCCTTTCCGCAGGCTGCAGTAGCAGGGAAGTTAGCTGAGGGCATACTCAGAAGAAGAATGCGTGCAGGAGAGAGTTTGCAGTGCAGTTTCCCCCTTTTCTCTTCCAAGTGCACTCTCTTCATTATGCCCCTTCTTAACATTGCTGTGACTTTCTTTTCCCCTTCATGCTGCAATAGTGGTGCTGAATTTTGATGAGACAAAATCAGGTGCAGCTGGTGGCATTTATTTATTTAGAAGCAAATGCAACATTTTGATAAGTATTTTGGAGTTACCAAGAAGAATACTAGGTCAGCTGCTTCTCTCAATCCAGAATGAGTTCTTATATTTTTATGTGGTCAATTAAAGGAAGCACTTGCCTTGAATCCACAACTGTATTTTTTCTTTTAGATATTCCAGATGCTTTTGGTCTTACATTAAAGTTAACGTTAGCTTTTTATATAATTCATACAGTAGCCACAGGCACCAAAAAAAAGTTAATTTCTTAACTATAGCTTTCCTCTTTTTATGTTTGCAATTTCAATTAACTGTTCTAAATAACTGACAACATGGAATATAAAACATTCCTGCAACAATGTAGGTCTAACAGCAATTACGTTGATTTACTCTGGACCATGTTAAGTTCAGGGAGTAGGATAAAGAGACAAGAGTTTAAAACTTCTTTCACACTGATGTAATAAATTCAGTACATTGCTTTAAAGTTAGGGCAAAATAGCTGGTAACTGAAAGTCAAAAAAACCCTTGTTTTGTTTTCCACTGTGATAGAAAACAATAGATTATGGGAAAGTTCTTCAGAAGGTGATCAGAGGAAAAGTTCACCAGCATCTATCATGGACTGTGTCTCTGTGGCCTGCTGGGATAGGAGGGAGGGACATAAAGGTGTCAGCAGTTGAACTGATACGGTAAATCACAGTAGGGCTAGTAAAGCGCAATGGCAGCCTAGTGTAAATGCCTTCAGACTTCTATTTCTTCTCCGAGGTTGTACTCGGGACACGTCCCCTCTTTGTGACCTTATCTCTGGGGCAGTGGGTTGTGCACTGGTCTCTCCTCTTTAGTTTACAAGGACTAATCCATTTGCAGGTTAATAAAAGGTGAAAAGAACAATCACCAAGGAGCCACCAAAATAAACAAGTAGTACCTTTGACTGCTTAAGGATTCTTGGTTTTCCTCACCAGCATGCTTGGCCTGTCTCCTCGCTCTCCTTCCAAATACTTTGCTAATAAGTACATCTGTAAACTGTTGATTAAAAAAAAAGTACTAACACTATGCAAAACAGAACAATAAGGTGATTCCATAAAAAGTAGATGGTTCCACTTTGCAGGCATGTAACTTGTCTCTGTAAAATGTACTTTTCTGTGTACGTCCCCATGGTTGAAATTTGCAAATTTTTCTAGAAATGCTGACTGACAGTTAGTGCATTTCAGTAACCCGCACACTCTCAGTCCCAGTTAGAGGAAAGGTTCCCTCAGAATTGTCACAAATCTGAGCCATTTCATACAACGAGCAAAAAGGTCACAACATGCTGTTACTTCAAGCAATCTGTTGATAAGATTAATGAGCTTTTCTCTTTAACTGCTAGATTTATAATGTGTGCACTAGCTTGCTGCAGTGCTGTAGGCAGCATCATTAACATCAATAATGTATATTTAATATAACAACACCAAGGAGCAAGAGAAGTTGGGACAACAAGGATGACACTAGGGTGAAAACCACCACTGCGTTATGCAGCCAGGGCTGCGGTGCTGCGCTGGAACGGTGGGGCTGTTTTGCCTCACTGGTGGTTTCCCTTTGTTCCCACCCTATCTCCTTCCATTCTTCTCAAATTTAAGGAAAATTCACAAAAGAGGAGACTATTGCCAGGTCAGGGAGCAGTTTGCCATTACTCTGTGGTCCCTAGGCCTCCAAGGGAAGCTTTGGAGAGAAGCAGGGTGTTTTATGAGTAGGTGTATGATGTAGACTTATAAGTAAGAGGAAAAAATCTCAACCCTATTCACGCAGGCTGGCACTACTATAGCTAGTAGGGCACTATCCAGGATACGGATAGGTTGTTAATTCAGAGGGACCTACATATGAAATAAAGGCTATTAGGTGAAGCATACCACAGCCCCTTGCTTCTTTCAGTCAATTAAATCAGCAAGCCAAGAAAACCGAGACCTACTATCATTCCACTGCAAATTCAGAACTAATCCCCCAAAGATTTTTGTTCTGCTGACGTTTTACACAGAAAAGCAGTATATTTCTGAGATACAGATATATTAAATTAATGTTGACCCTATACATCTAAAGCAGGAAAAAAACCCAAAACTTAGTTGGTGCTCTTCCCTCATAACAGTGATTCCTGGAGGAAGCTATTTCATTTAAAGCAGCATGAACAAAGATGTCTTAACACAATCTTGGCAGATGTGTGCCTGTGCATGTCTCCTCCTTAAACTGTCTCAGTGGTACCTACGTGGCTGCTCAGGACCCAGATCTCTGTATGACACAGATCTTTTCAGCTTCCAACCACCTCAGAAAGTTACTGACCTGCCTCCCACCTGAAAGAGTGCAAATGGGACTGCTTTTTGGTTACTTTTATCTCTGGAGAGATCCTGTGAGGGGCCCTCAGCTCTGGAATTTATTCCCCCCTTTGCTCAAAAACAGCCTCCAACTATCTTTGACCTTCTGAGTAAGCTGTGTGGCCCAAATCCAAGGATTTGTTTTGGGAGAGGAGTAAGAAAGGTTGGCATTTGTGGGTGTGGTAGGAAAGCATGTTGTCAATAGCTGCTTCAGTCCTTGGTTTATAACTGCCACAACACAAGAAAATTATCCTGTATGGCAGTGTAAACTTAACCCGTGGAGGCTTAGGCTTTCCTAAATGGTCATAAACTGAGGGGGGAAATGCATTTAAATCAACCAGTGTATGAATGATTGTGTGTTTGTGAACAACGTGACCTGGCAAACAAGTACGTTGTAAGTCACTTTTGCTAAAATGATCCTTCTAGCCTTGCAGATCACACAAGTTCTGCATGTGTCTCTGGGGCACTAACAGCATACATCAGTAAAACAGCGTTGTTGGGACTGCTGATAAAGGAACAAATAACACTTTAATTAACTGAGAATTCTTAATATGTTGCCCTGCCTATGTTGCAACTGAAAGGTGAGCTGTAAACACCTATTAAAACAGCACTATTATGTCCTACTACCGAAGTTCTCTTGTCTGTCACCTTTTAAATATTTTAAGCTGAGATTCTTTAAAAGCTGTCTCCACTGCTCTTACTCTTTGGATGTAAACAGATTTGTTAAATATATTATTTCCAACCCACCCACGAAGTTACATTAATTTACATAACTTAATGAAGGCTGCATTATTCATTGAACTTCTCATATAACATTTTTCGTAAGACATTACTAAACAAGTGAAGCAAGCCAGTCTAGTAATGAGTCTTCTCTAAACTTGCTGCCAGTTATGTTTCCTTTCTCCTAATCTATCACTCTAATGGTTGCAACTAATAAACTTTTCAAATCTTTGCTGCTAATCTGTATATGTTTTGCATTGCATGCTGGATAGTATAACTTGACAGAGAATTTACAATACAAACCACCTGGCAAACAAAACTATCTAGATTAACAAATGCTACCCAAACCTACCCACTCTTTTTTGTTGTGATAGAGAAGACAACTACATGTAACGTAGTACCTTTAAGCCATAAATAAAGTAACTAATTTGGGGCTGGAACATACCCTACTGAGCAGTGTATCCCAAACACAAGATGTGTGCCTGCCTTTTATAATTTCAAAAACATTGCCAAAAGTCAGCAGATTGAAGTTTGGTTTACATCAATGTTCAGCAGAGTCACAGCCTTGTAGGCTCTTCTAGGAAAGATGGTATGCAATAATTTTAAGGTAAAGAAATTCTGCAATTGGTTGCTTGCACTTGGGCTACTTAATCTGTATTTGGGACTGAATCAAAAGTAGTTAGATTTTCAGGGAGCCTGAGCAGTGCAGGTCCCTTTGAGACAGATAGCAAATTTTGAGAATTTATAGCTCATAAAACCAAATTCTAATGCTTAAAAAAAAAAAGACAGATGGATCCAGGGGTCTAATTTTATGCATATTAGTTTTAAATGACTGGAGCATATTCTTTTATCAGCATCCACCCTGAACACCTCTGCCGATGTGTAGAATTAACAAAACACAGCAGTGTTCTCTTCTCAAATGTGACTAGACCCAGATTTGTAAAAAAAGTTTTAAAAACTTCCTGTAGCACTTAGGACTACCACTTGAAAGTCAGAGATGGAGTATTTTACATATTATTAAGTATTTTTCTTGGTACCTTTCCAAAGGTTATTCTAAATCACTGACTGGAACAAAATAAGAAAACATACGATAGACTGAAATGGGGTAGAAAGGAGGACAACCTTTTTGTCAGCCTCTCATCTTGCAAGGTCCGAGAAAAGACACCTGTAGTAGAGGTAAAAAATAAAATAAGATGTCAGAAAAGTAATTGCAAAATCTTAAGCATACAAGGCTTCAAATTATACTGTCCCTTCAATAAGTGCTTTTATGAACCAAAAGAAAGAAATCCTTTCCCAGCTCAACTGCTGGAAACAACGTGAAAGTAACTAGGTTTCACTAGGACAAAATAAATAAATCTGATCAAATTATTTTTAATCAATCAATATTTTTTCCCCCCAGTAAGTCTTCAGCATTCATCTGCACATTTTTTTCTCACTCATATAACCATTACCAAAATTCACTATTACCTGTTCTGACCTCATTTGGAAATACTAATGCCTTTCAATCAGGAATTGATTTATCAAGTAGCATTCCTCAACATCAGTTTACACCAATGCCATTCTTTAATGTAATTTTTAGTCAAGAATGGATATAACTGTATGTTGTTAATAACCACACATTTAGCATCACAGAGATACTTCAGAAATTCTAAGCACCAAAGGTGCTGCTGGCTGGCAGGAGCTATTATTCACGTGGGTTTAAGAGAAGCGTGGGATCCAGTAACTCACCTTACCCTCAGAGAAGAACCAGCATGCTACATATAAATCATGGCTTTTTACTCCAGGACCAAAGCCTAGCACCAACCGAATTGTATGGGGTTTTGTGGGTTTTTTTGGAGGGGAGAGAGACCAAGTCAAAGATTTTTCTTTTAAATGACAGGTTAACTAAGAGGAAGAATATGAAATACCCCAGAAAGGACCAGTTAGAAGAAAGGGGTGAGCACTCCTCACCAAATCTGGCCCTTTAATGAGTTTCAGCTTGTGAGCCTTGGAGGACCAGTCACTTACAGTAACACATGGCAACACTTGCAAAAGGAAAGCTAGAGCCTGGCTCTAGGAACTACCTACCTGTTAGCAGAGGAGCAGGCTGAAGCAGCTGCTGCCTTTTCCTGCCCCCTCCATCTCCACCGCAGCACCGCAGCACCCCAGCACAATGTTCACGCAGGGAGCTGGATCGAGGACCTGGTCTGCCCAAAAAACAATTAGGTTTTCTGTAGACAATTTTTCAGCAAGATCCTTTCCTAGATCCAACATACTAAGAGGGGTACAAGCTGGGGGTACAGGAGCCGGTCAGCCCTTAAATAGCAGCCACAGTCTCAGCGTGTGCCCACACCAGCCGCTGCTGAGCGTAATACATAATACGCAGCAGAGCTCACCTGAAACTGGTCTGCAGCCAGCATCTAAGCTGTCAAGATACAGCTGCATAGAGGAGATTAGCAGGGGCTGTAAAACCTGCTCAAGAAGTTGGGCAAATATTTTAGCAATTAACCCACACTGAGCTCCATATTACTGGAGCTACACGGCTACCATTTCTTGGGATAGCTTGTTTAAAGCTAGCTCCAAGATGCCTAAATTACACAGCAGTGACAGACCGTTTAACTACAGAGATAAATTATACAGGGGCAGTGCCTAACACAGGTTATGTTGTCATGATTTACAACAGCTGAGGATGTGCCCCCAGATGTCCAGACAAAATCAAATTAAGTATATGATTTTTTTTTTCTCCAAACATAAAAGCCTTGGAAACTTGACTCAAAAATCAAAAAAGTAAACAGAGAAATGCATCTATGACCTTAGACTTACACTGTGAAAGAGTGTTCATATTCTCCATATAGCATTTAGATTCCCATTCTTTATAAAAACAAAATATAAACTAAAATAATATGAAGACCATGCAAAAAGTTCCCACATATAAAAGACTTCAATTAAAAATAAACAAAACATTTAAAGAATATCAGCATCTATTTGGATTTGCAGAATGTTGTAACGTTAAGGAAGAAAATGTTAAGAAGGGATACCAAGGCAAGAGTCTTGCTGTTCTCCAGACTTCATATCACCTCCAAATCAGGATCACGGTTTGCAATTTTCCACTACTACATGGGTAATAAAGGGGTCTTAAAGGTGGATTATTCATCAAATCCCTGAAAAACAAAATGTTACAAGAGGTTTGCATAGCAAAAATTATTTAATATTTTAAACACTTAAAGAAGACTCAGGCACAATCTAAAAAGAGTATCTTTTGTATTTTAAGACTACAAAAAATTTAATATGTAAAAGTCTTGATAGTCACGCTCATATGTAGGTTGTATGTAAGGTCTTACATTAGAAGCTTATGTATTTAAAATGCTAGCTGGAAACACATCAAATGTATTATAGAAACACTCCTAAAAAAAAAAATAAATCCAAACCCTAGATGCTATTAAACACCTGCAGTGATTTTGAGCAACTTAACTCCATCCTTAATTTTGACCTTGGGAGAACATAATGAAAAAGTGACTGTTTTCCAGAAGCAAACAAAAAATTAAATTAGTCTATATGGTGCTATAAGTATTCGTGACACTGAATTACATTGGTTTACTTTGTAGATGTTTATAGAGCCAGCCTATGTTGTTTGACTTTTGAGGGAAGACTAATAGGTATAGTAATGGCGGGGAGGGGGGGAGCACAAAAAACCTTATGGTTAAGCCAAAACAGGGGTCATGCCTAGGGCATTTTATCTGCCCTGCTTACACACCCCCAGGGAATTGCATCTCAACAGTTGATTCCCTGTTAATCAATTCACATTAGTGCCTGCCTTTTAGTTTTCACTTTGCTGAATTCCAGAAAAGAAGTTTGTAAATCAAATGCATGATCTTTCTCTGACCTAGTAAGAGCTGTTGCATTTCAAGAAGAAATCAGCAGATTTTCTAAGAGATACCTTCATAAGTAAAGATTCCTTGCCAGCAGACTCAACACCGAACAAGATCCAGTGGTCTGTTTAAACAGGTCAGCAGTAACATGGGAGGAAAGGCCATTTCTGGAATTTTTTTTTTCTCAACCTATTTTCTCCAGCTACAGAGAAAGACTCATGTTACACATTATTCTTCTGTTTCCCTTTACTTTCTTATTTATATGGCTCAAGATTATGTGCTTGATAGGGAGAGCTGGAGCAGTTGCTATCACTCCATACTGTTTTCAGTGAGCATGCATGTTTTTGCACTGCTATTGCCACTTACAGGCTAAAACTTAAAACAATTTACTATTCACAAGTGAGAACCACATTGCGGGTCGGAGACAGGGGAGAGTTATGAGCATAGAAATAGCAAATAGCTCATTTACAAAAGCAGATCTGACTTTACAACCAAACCCTTTAGACCCACTGGTTAAGCTGCTCTCTAGCATACACGCAGATCTTCATACAGAGGATCATAAAAAATAAACTTTATTATCAAACTTAAAATTCACACATTAAACATAAGATCTAGACACAAATAATACTGAAAACATTCTTAAACAATAACCATTTTCGGTAATTAGGACAAGTAGCTAGTTACCATTGTTGCCTTTAAGAATATTTCTTAATACATAAACCATTGTGAAATGTCTTCAAACGCTTAGCTGGCCAGTTTTCAGTAAGATTTTTAAATAGGGGAAAACTTATTTCTATAGAAATAACATTATCTAATTATGAATCAGAGACCCATAATTGTAGTGCTTGGGGAAAAAATATCATAGCCTTTTGAAATATTTAGAAGACATAAATAACTATTGCAGATTTACAAGTTTAAATATTTAAAGGCCTTCATTACTATAAAAAGTTACTATGTACATATTAGATGCTATATAGAAATCCAGCTGGAGGCAAGCGTTGAGCTCTCAGATTTGGCCGCTGAAACCTATGAATTTGGTAGGCAGATTGTCCACAGGGTACACTATGGGGCCCGTTTTCATTGTAGGAGGTCCATTCAGCAGCTGCCAGTCACAGCTCCGAGCCAACTCCACTGTAAATATTTTTAGAAGGACTTTTGCAAACTCTTTGCCCACGCAGCTCCTCAAGCCCCCACCGAAAGGAATGAAACTGAACCTAGAGGAATCCTCTGGAGGTGGAGACATGAAGCGATCCGGGTTGAATTCATCCTTATTGGTGAAGAGGTCTGCCACATCGTGGGTATCACAGATACTGTAAATAACGTTCCAGCCTTTAGGGATCTGGTAACCCTATCAAAAGAAGAGAAAGGAGACATGAAGCGCCTTGCTGTCTTAAATAAGGTGAAGTGTCAGCACAGGACACGTGGGTGCACCCCACCTCCCCTTCTGGCTTCCTGCAGGTCACTCTGAGGCAGACGGGCTACACGAACGCGTTAGCGCTTTGCGGCTGCTCTGAGGAGTTGAGCCCAAGCCCCGCTTACATTTAGCTCAAGGGTCTTGAGCGCAATTCGAAATCCTCCAGGAACAGGCGGGCTCAGCCTGAGGGTCTCTTTGATGACACAGCCCGTGTACTTCAGCTGCTCCAAGACCTCCATGTCCAGCTGCTTCTCTTGGTTGGGACTGCACAGTAACCCCTAGAAAGGAAGAGGCTGTCATGACATTCATGGAGCAGGCAGCCAGGGCTCCTGGCACTGCAAAGCAGCCACCCCTCAGTGAGCGGTGTTTTTGTGCTACCCCCTAAAAGTAGGGCACCACCTGGGTTGAGGGGAGCCCTGTCTGGGACACCTCTCCTGCAGGTACCTTCCCAATGCCCCCTCCTGTGGAACGGCTCTGGGGAAGACACACACCTTCACCTGCAGCTCTTTCCTCACTTTCTGCAGGACGTCGTGGTGGAGCCCTAGGAAGGCGATCAGCGACGTGGCAGCACTAGCAGTGGTTTCATGGCCCCCAAACAGCAGCTCTGTGGCAGACTCCTTCAGCTCCTTACACAGAGGACAGAGGAGGGATAAAACAGGTCTTGAACACAGTATCTCTGCCAGGCCCACTCTACCACCACAACGCTGTGCATTGCTCCCAGACTGGGGCAGACACCCAGGGGCCAGGACGGGGGTGGTGCTTGTGCTCCCTGCGGACACGGCTCCGCGTCCGATGGCCTGGTTACAGCCTCTGCACCCCAGTGCACTACACAAGCTGGTTTATTTCAGGGGGAGAGGGAGCACCTCCTGCTCTCTCCTTTTGGCCCCAAGAAGATAAGTGTGCTGCTGACAGAGGGACTGGGGGAAAGGGATGGATCTGGCCCTGGGGAACCTCACCTGCATGTTGAGCTGCTCCCCGTTGCCCTGTGTGTGCTCCATCAGCAGCTGCAACGCATCCTTGTAGCCGCCCTCGGGCTCCTTGCGGGCCATCTTGGCACGGATGTTCTCCTCGATCTTGGCGTGGATGATGTTGCGTGCCCGCAAGCCCTGACCGAGCAGCAGGGAGAGCACCGTGGGTCTTGGGCCGTACTGCCCTCCCTCCCCTCCGTTCCCTGCTGCCCTGGCTGCAGGGGCTCCCCTCTCCCGCCTGCCTGCCGGGAGCCTTACCCGGTAGAGCCCGCTGAAGGGCACGTCGATGGGGAGGGAGAAGAGGTTGCGGATCATCTCCTCGAAAGCCTCCACCAGCTGCTGCTCGCCATCGGGGCTGGCCTGGCGGGGCTGGAAGCCCAGCAGGATCCTCATGGCGATGCGGAACATGAGGCGCTTCACCTCGGGGTACACCAGCAGGCAGGGCCCGGCGGCCCCCAGCCACCGGGCCAGGCAGGCGCTCACCTCCTCCTGGATGACGGGCACGTAGTGCTGCAGGGCGTCCCGGGAGAAGGCCCGCATGATCACCTGCCCGGGGGGACGAGGGGGAGGAGGAGGAGGAGGAGGATGGGGACACGGGCTCAGCCGCCGCGCCCGGGGCGGCCGCCCCCGCTCCCCACCCGCCGCCGGGGCCGTACCTTTTTGCGGTGCTTGTGCTGCCCGTTGTGGAGGTTGGAGAGGCAGCCCGAGCCCAGGATGGTGCGCACCGAGGCGGGCCACTGCACGGAGACGAGCCGGTGCTCGCCCAGCAGGATGTGCCGCACGTTCTCGGCGCCCATCACCCGCACCGTGGGCCGCCCGAAGAGGTGAGTCTTGTAGATGAAGCCGTATTTCCTGCGTTTCATTTGCAGGAATTTCCGCCTCTGGGCAGGGCAGGGGAGGGGAGGAAACAGTGAAATAGGTCTCGAAAAGGAGGAGAGGAAGGGGTAGGGAGAGCAGCTCTTTCCCACCTAGGCACGGGAGCCCGGCGGAGCTGCCGCTCGTCCCCCGCCCCTGCAGCCAGAGGAGGAGCCGGGGCGCTTCTCCGCTCCCCGCGGCATCGCCTCGCCTTACCTGCAGCACCATCTGCAGCGTCTCCCCGAAGAAGGGGAGCCCCATGGTGCCCGGGGGCAGCGGGAGCGGGCAGCTGGGGTCGCGGCCGCTCACGCAGTACAGGTCCCAGAGCTTGACAGCGGCCAGAAAGAGTAGCAGGGGCAGCAGGAAGGTGCACAGGGCGCTGGCGACCAGGGCGGAGAAGCCCATGGCTGGGGAGCGAGTCCAGCCCGGCCCCCCGGGAGCTCCGAGTGCGCGGCCCGAGCTCGCCGCGGGCCGCCTTTTATAGCCTTCCCAGGTTGCTGCCCACCCTACCTTGGTCCGATAAATTAGTTCACCCAAAGTTCATCTTTAATTGCGGATTGCGGCCTGGCTCCTCCCCCCGAAATGTTTAACTATTTGCTTTGCGCGGCACATCCTGCCCGCCGCAGACAGCCGCCGGGGAAGGAAAGGTGCTGCCGGGCGCGGCGACAGCGGCGGCTCCGGGCTCGCTCCCCGCTGCACCGCGCTCAGCCAGCGGGCCGCGGGACGCCGCCGACAGCTGACAGCCGGGGGCCGGCCGCCTCCTCGGATTTATCGCCGATGCTCGTTAGAGACCAGCAAGTTGCGCCGAGAAGCGTCCCGTGCCAGCACCCGGGGGCCCGGCTGCCCGGAGGCGCCCACCCCCCGGCCGCTCCCCGGCCGGTACCGGTGCCGGTGCGCTCTGCGAGCTGCCGAGCTCCTCCGCCCGCCCGCTGCCGTCGCCGGCCGGGAACGGCGAGCCAGCGGCCGGAGCCGGGAGAAGCTGGGCCGGTGCTGGGGGGCGCCCGGACGGGGCGGGCGCTCCCCCGTGCTGGGGGCATCCCGGTGGCCCGCCGGGCAGAGCTGCAGCTGATGCCGCCGCATCGGCGGAGGAGCCTCCGCTGTCCTCTGGTTCACCTCGAAAGGCCCGGCTTGTATTTCTGCCGGCCGCGGAGGAAGGAGCCGCGGGCAGCAGTCCGTCTCAGCCTCCCGATGCAGGTTCAAGCGCGGGTCACCGAGGGAAAGGGAGGTGAGCGCGGAAAGGAAACACCAACCCCGCCGTGCCCCGTTCCCCTCCCCGGGATCCGCTGCCCGCCCTCGCCTGGGGCTCGCCGG
>NW_010972620.1:13201983-13202454 GCF_000737465.1 Haliaeetus leucocephalus | reverse complement strand
CGCCGGGTCCCGGCGCAGGAGCCGCCGTCCAGAGGACGCGGCCGCTGGGGAAGGGGCGCCGGCGCGGACCGCGGCTGCGGGGCCGCGGAGGGAGGGACGGGACCGCGGGGCGCTCCGCCGGGCACGGCTGCTACCAATAAACTATCGTGCTCGGGTTTTTCCCCCCTTTTTCTTTCCGTTTTTTTCCTCTTGCCTCCCTGTTACTTTTGCTTTCTTGCTCCCGGACAAGCTCAATAAACGCTGGAAGTTGTGTGTGTGTTTGTGTAGGGGAGGGGGAGATGTCACTTTTAATTACTATTTTTCTGGCAATCAACGCGTCACACGGGACCCTCCCTCCTCTTGCGATGCCTCGCGGGAGCGGGGCTGCCCGCCTCCGCAGCCCCGTGCCCAGGAGGGACCCCCCGGGGGTGTGGGGGTACTTGCTCGCCCCCGGAGGCGCGCAGCCCCTCGGGGTACGGCGCGGCTCCCGGC
>NW_010972620.1:13192284-13201973 GCF_000737465.1 Haliaeetus leucocephalus | reverse complement strand
GCGCTGGCCCGGAGCGGCGGCCGCGCCCTGACCCGGCGCTCTCCCCTTGCCGGGCGCTGACCTGCTTGTGACCTACAACACGGACCGTGACATCTGCGTGAACCCGGCCGGCAACCGCGCCAAGTTCACTGTCTATCAAAATAACGAGATACGGTGGCCTGAGCACCGATAATTGCCACAGGAAGGCTTTATTATCTCCCCAGCTGTGTATTCCCCAGCCATCGGCTCGAAAAGAATCAAATGGTAAAGAGTGAAAGGGATAATTAAAAACATCTTGGAAGGGGGTCAAGAAATTAACAGCCTAATATGAACAAACTTTGATTACAAGTAACAATTATTACACTTCATTTGTAAATGCTCGTGTTTATCTGCAAACAAAATCAGTTTCTAGTCTTTTTTTTTTTTTTTTAACTAGATTCATGTTACATTTTTCAGCGGGTGGCTACAGGGCTCGTTAGCGCTCGGGGTAATTTTTATGCGGGCTGCTGGAGGAGCCCCGTCCCTTCCATACCCGGTGCTGGGCACTTGCAGACCCAGCCCTGCCCACAGCCCTGCCCACAGTGGGAGCCTGCATCGCCCGTGGGTCACAGCCACGCCAGCAGCTCTTGCTAATTAAAGTTAGTCATTGCCACTCTTGCAGCCACCGCCTACTGATTTCACCTCTGATAGCCAGAAAGATTCACCTTTCAGGACAAGGTCAGGAGGGGCAGAGGCTCTGGTTCACTACAGGGTCGGCCTGCCAACGGCACTTAGCCCAGCAGTTCAACCTCTTCCAGATTTGACCTGTTGCATCTGGGAGCCGCATTTCTGCCCCAGGTAGCGTTGTCCTCGCTGCGCAGCCCTCTGACAGCTAACGGCAGCGCATGCCTGGCTGCGGTGCCCCAGCATGGATGTGCAAGGGGGACTGGCCAGGGCGAGGTCATCTGTAACCTGGCATTGAAGCAGGATGATGACAGGGGTTCAGGGGACAGGGGAGCTCCCCAGAGCCTTTCCAAAGGGACTCTGTCCTCATGCCACATATCTGGCCTCACAGGTCAGGCTGCTGCTGGTTCTTCATACAGAGCACACCGTGCCACCAGGATGCACCAGGATGCACTGGAAGGACAAGGCAGATGGTTTCCCCCACTGCTTCCATGCAGGACACCTGATGGTGGAGAGCAGAGGGGAAGCTGAAAGGAGTTTATAAACACATGCCAGTGGAGC
This sequence comes from Haliaeetus leucocephalus, assembly GCF_000737465.1. Taxonomy (NCBI): domain Eukaryota; kingdom Metazoa; phylum Chordata; class Aves; order Accipitriformes; family Accipitridae; genus Haliaeetus; species Haliaeetus leucocephalus. The sequence continues at coordinate 13,200,770 of NW_010972620.1, read as the reverse complement.
AAGGACCTGGGCCCGGCTCTGTTCTCAGTGCACAAGCAACAGGACTCACTTCATTTTACATGGGAGAGAAATACCCCGTGTCTCAGTGAGGCTCAAAAGCCACCTAAAAAAGGTGCCCTCAGCACCCAGGCTTAGTCCCAGGTACCACCCCCTGGATGGACCCACAGAGCTGCTGTCCTGGCATTTTCCCTGGCAGAGCTAGGCTGCGGGAGGTGACATGGTCAGTCTGGCCAGCCAGCCACCACGGGGCCTGGGTCACCTTACAAATGCTCCCTCTGCGATGTGAACAGCATCATCAGGAACAGGGGACTTTCTACCACAAATCAGACATATTCAGGAATGTCTGTTTTGCAAATGTTTATTCCCCAAAGCCCCCTCACTCCAATCCCTCTGGCAGGCTGTGGCTGGGGAGTGCATCCTGCAGAGACCCCAGAGAGGGGCTTCATGGCAGACCCCGAGCAGCAGCACGGTGCTCGGGCACAACATACACAGCTACTACTACTGGGTGAATGAGATACGTCCTCTTTGTGCCGGCTCTAATGGGAAGTGAAGGAATGAGATTAAATATTTACAATAAAAACCACTTTGCACCCTATTATTCTAGCTACAGCTGACGCCATGGCTTGGGCAGCCCTGGCCTGTGTTCTCCTGCAGAACCCCCCCATCTTCCCTCTTTTTACATCTAAAAAGCTACAGTGTGCAGGATGTCTGTCCTGCCTCTCCTACAACACACCCACAGGAGATAACCCTGGGACAGAAAAGCTCTGGGAGCCTTAGCTGTGGGGCTGGGAGTTTTGCTCCCCATCCCTGGTGGCTGGCGACCTGCATGGGGCAGGGGCTGGCTAAGCCCCCATGGGGGATGCTCTCTGTCAGCAGCTTCAGCGGGTTTTGCCCCCGGGGTGGGGCTGAGGCTCACCCCGATGCTCAGGAGCAGGACTCTGCAGGACCCTCCCTACCGGCTTGCAGACCAGGAGGGGAAAAATAAAAAGACCTTTGGGGTTTTGTTCTGCAGTGACCCAGTGCCATACCCAGCCTGGGGCAGCAGAAACCTGCCCCTGGCAGCCGTGGAGGGGCATCGATGCCAGGGCTGAGGGGGGCAGCGTACCCCTGGCTCAGGCTTCGCTGCCGTGGCCGGGCTGCAAGGGGTGGAAGTAGAGCTGCAGCCCATCGTCGACAGGGTGCACGATGGGCACGGTCTGCATGGCGGGGTAGCCAGGGGTGGCCAGCTCCCAGCGGGCCGTGCTGACCAGCTCGATGGCCAGCAGCTTGAGGATGGCCTGTGCCAGCTCCTTGCCGATGCAGCTCCGTGCCCCACCGCCAAAGGGGATGTAGTGGAAGCGGCCTGCGGCCTCCATCCGGGCGGCACCGAAGCGGTCTGGGTCGAAGCCGCCGGGAGGGCTCTGGTAGATGGCGGCTGTCTCATGCGTGTCACGAATGCTGTACATGACGCTCCAGCCTTTGGGGATCTGGTAGCCCTGGGCAGGGGAGAGAAGAGGGGAGGAGAGGAGCATTACACACTTGTGCAGCCAGCTGTGCTAGTGGAGGGTGAGCAGAGGGTGCCTGGGGACAGCCCTACCACATCGCCCATCTGCTCCACAGCTCCTTTTCTCCCCAGCCCAGCTGGGACCCACAGAGGTTGCTGGGTGCCACCTTCCCCTGAGCTACACTGCCAAGCACCACCACTGGGCCGGACACAGGGTGCTTGCAGACAGTGGCAGGCAGCAGCTCCCTAGCAGCCCATCGGCGTGCAAGGCACTTACGTCCAGCTCAAAAGTCTGCAGTGCTGTCCTGTAGCCTCCGGAGACGGGTGGCAGCACCCGCAGCACCTCCTTAATCACACAGTCCAGGTAGCGCAGGCGGCTCAGCTTCTCCAGGCTGATGTCTGAGGGGCAGCGACAGCTCTGCCCTGATGGCGCCCGAAACTGGGGGCCAGCGCAAGGACCGCTCTGGGGGAGGGTGGGCTCTGGCAGGGTGTGGGGCTGGGGGGAACCGTCCTCCATTGGGCACAGAGGCTGGCTCTGGTCCTCGTGAGCATCTTTGGCCGTAGGGCGGAGAAGTGGCTTCTCACTGTCCCTGCTCTGGGCAGTCAGGGTGTCTGGGCAGGGTCCCACAGGGCAGTGCTCACACTGCTGGTACAGCTCATGGGACTTCAGCTCCTGCCTTATTTTTTCAATCACTGAGGGGTGCTTCAGTAGTAGGAGGATCAGAGAAGTGCTGGCACTAGCCGTGGTGAAAAAAGCAGCAAATATGAGCTCAATCGCTGACTCCTGAGAGAGGAAGGAAGGTGACAAGTTTGAATGCCATTTTAAACTGGTTGTGATTCAGATTGTTCTCACCTTTTGCAGGTTTTGTGTCTGTGCAGAGGGTCCTGCTCCCCCACCCCCACTCTCCACAAACCTGCACCTACCCTGGGTTGGCAGGGACCAAAACAAGACACCTTGTTCTTCCATTTCTGTACAACCGGGACATCCACTTGCCAACTAACTGATGCAGAAACATAACTGAGATGAGTACACATCACCTCCGATCCAGCTCTTCTGAGCTTTCCTCCCCCAAATTACAAATTTTAAAGAAGCATTTTAACATGCATTTTAGCATACCGAGTGAAGTTCATTTCAAGCATTACACTTTTTACCTTCATCTGCCAAGTCCCCTTTGCACCCAGCTTTTACCTTTTTGCCCAGCCAGTGGTTATGAGGCTGTGTGTTTATGCATAAATCCTAGATGTGCTGGCACCTAAAATGGGTTGCATTTGATCCATCTCCAGTTATAATTGACCATTTGCTTGTCTGGGAGGGGAGTCAAACCAACACAGTTGAAAAGAGAAAGATGTCCCTGCTACAGCAGGTCAGCCCGGGAGGTGCCGTAGCCGGCAGGGAGCTCTCCCGCAGGGATGCACACACCAGGCAACGGATTTGCTCGCTTTTCAAACTTTACAGCCTGAAGCACAGCAGTGTTCCTGACAACTCCGTAGCAGATGTGTCCGTAACAGGTTAGGAGGTTAACCAGCTCAGACGGACCACAGCATGGTCAAATCCGTAATACGTGCCTTGTCCCAGCTCACGGATCCCCACGCAGCCTCCCAGTCTTTCAGGGACTGTCTGCAGGGTCTATATGGCACAGCACATGTCAGGTTGCTGTGGGCTGTTTGCAGCACCCTGTGACCAGCTTTTGGCAATTGTTTTCCAAAAGTTAAGGGTTGCCCGGACCTGGGTCATGGTATGTCACATCTCTGACAGCCAACAAAATGCTCAAACTTACAGCACCACCTGAAGGTGCCAGCGGCTCCCTGGGCTGGGAGCACTGAGGCCAGATCCAAAAGCCATGGAAGAAGCCCAAGGGAGGAGCACAGGGACCTGCCACCCGGGGAGGCGCTGGGACCTGGCTGGCACTACCGAGCACTAATCGCTCCAGCAAAGGGGCAAAGCGGAGCAAAATCCCCAGGGAAACGGACCAGTTGCCTTTCACACAGCTATGTGTCTGGATTTAAAATTGTTATGACACAACTGGTTTCTGGAGAGGCGAAGCCAAAAACACAGGGAAGGATACCTGAAGCCTGAAGGTACCTGGACCCAAGTCTGGTAAGGTCAAGGGTAATGTAACAAGGATTTCTCTTTGCTACCGTCCCCAGCGCCATATATTGACTGGACTAGAGGCTTTTGCCAAAGTGCAGCTCTCAAGGGCATCTTTCAGATGAAATAAAACCTCTGAAATAACAGACCCCTGTCGACCCCTATCGTACCTCCTGCAGGCGTTAGCAGGAATTTTTACATTCACAAGATAGCAGGCCCAGATGAAAAGAAATCTCTCAGTTCCACCATTTGCAATTAAAACCCAACATTTCAATACAATGTGAGGAATTTAGGGCAGGCTCTGTGATTTGAAATAACAGCCTTTATGACTCCCTGCATCAACCTCTGACAGTGCTGCTGCATGAGTTGTGACACCGAGCTGCTGACTTTCCCTCCCTGCTTTTACAAGGCCAACATAACCGGTGACTGGGAGGCAGCATCTTCCCACAGCTTCACCAGTATTGTCCCTGTACTACAGCCTGACTCCCCATCCTGGGAGGCAGGACTGGTGGCATTACAGTTCCACCTGTCCAGCCAGAGACAGCACTATTATATAGAATGTTGTTTGGTTTTTTTTAAATCCTTCCAAGGATTTACTGTTTTAAAACAGTACTTTTGCCAAAGTGACATCTTTTTAACAACGTTTACACTTCAAGGGTCCTGCTGAGTTCATGCCAGCAGTGCAAATCACAGTGTATTTAGGAAAATTTCTGGGAAAATGGTCCTTCAAAATTGTTTGAACAAAAAACAAATTAGTAACTAGTGTGTGCCAGTGTTTGGAGTGTCTCTCAAAGTCAGATATATCCACAACTCTGAGAGAGCTTTGGACTTTTTATGAGAGCTCTACTACTGTTTTATTAGAGTGGAGAATATTGGCATAATTGCAAGCATAGGCAGTTTGGTTTGCAAGTCATTTTGTTAAATACAGACAAGGTAGAAATTTTCTAACTGTAAAGGTACAGGACAGCATAGGAATATAGTATCATTTGAATCAGCTAGCCCGAGGTCACTGCCACATCACTCCGCGTTACATTTAATATCCCTTTATTCCTACTGTTAGTGTCTATTTGTGGTCCAAGCCAGGGACACAATGAGAGATCATGTAATTGTTTGTGGGTAATATCCATGTGAATACTAACAGAGATTAATCAATCTTAATCAATCACATTTTGAATCTGGCAGTTATTTTTTAAAACATAATGATAATAAAAAACATTCTATTAGAATAAATAATAAATATTTAGAATAAAATTACTTTAAGAATATATGCTAGTTTTAAATGTATCTAATAGTCACTGTAAAGTCTTTCAAATATTTTAGACTTAGACATTACACTTTTACAAAATATTTATGAAACATTAGTCTTTAGATAGTTTTCCTTACATACCTAAATAAACGGTAAAACTATGTATGTTCAATACTTTCAAACTACATTCAGCTGCTGAAGCCATGCAAAACTGCTTCAAAACTTGTTATAGAAATGCAGTGCCATCTGTCATCCACTGACACCAAGTGACCTGGAGCTACGAATGATGCAGTACCAATGACAATTTTTTCCCAAGATCTTTGGCAAAATACTCTTCACATTCAGTTGGTAGTTTTGGCTCAGTGAGGACTACTGGGTTCATCCCTAAGTCACAGTAATGCATCATGTTGCATCATAGCAATCCACAAGCTAGATGATCTAATTAATGATGAGGTGATAGGGAATGACCCGGAGTCCGTCATTCCATCCCTGGACCCATTTTGACATACTGCCTCAGAGACTTCTGGGCTCACAGCCCTGAGGACATGATCTACACGCCGTGCCATGCTAGATGCTGGAGGAGGTTTGAGGAACACACAACAAGCTCTAAATATTTCCAAGATCGTACCTTGGAGGTTACTGAGTGCACACTGACGTACAAAGCCTTAGCAAAGCCACATAACCCTAAGAGCACCCTAAGTCAGGCTGAAGCCCAGTGGCCATGAAGAGGAAAGGTAGAAGAGGCATTTATTCCCATTTTAAATACCAGCTCTCTTCTAACGCCAAGAGACACAATCCTATGAGAGCATCTGAGCACGCCGAGTCCAGGCATTCTCGCTTGCGCTGGAGATAGTGACCTCAGAGTTGGTAGGAGGAGGGCAGGAGCCAGCAGCTGGTGATGTGTCCCCACACAACCCTCCTCCTGCCCCTCAGCCCGGGTCTCTCAAACAGCCACCAGGTCAGAAGGGACACTGCAAGGGAGGGTTCGCCTTACCTTTAGCTCCTGCATGGTGAATTCTTTGCCGTGCTCCTTGGCACTGTTTATTATGAAATCCAGAGCATCGCTGTGATCTTCGGGGTTGTTTCTCTGCAGTTTTTCCTGTATAGCCTTCTCCATAAACTCATGTAGCATGTCCCGTGCTTTGATTCCCTGCGGGAGGCAGACACAGTTCAGGAGAGCCTTAGGAACCGTCCCCCTCACCAGAGAGACCGGGGGACCCTAAGTGTGGCAATCCTTAATCCCAGGATCTGTAACAGCAAGAACTGTTTAATCTGTTGCCCAGCCCCAGAGCCTTGCAAGAGGCAGCAGTTTGGGGAGAACTGCTGCAAATTCAGTTGCCTTGCTGTTGTGAATCAAATACGACAAGTCCCAAGAAACACTCTGAGAGGAAAAGACAGCAGTAAACCCACGGTACCGAGTCCAGAGGCGTCTGCGCCGAACAAACCCAAGGTCTTGTCAGGTCCAAAAGAAGCTTGTCCAAAGGGACAAGAAGGGGTAACTTAATAAAACTGAGTCCGAAGCAAGGAACATCTGAGACAGGAACAAATGAGTGGCTTTACCAGAGTATATTGGATAAAGGCACGTGAAGCGCACCAAGCTCATCTCCAGTTGTATTGCACTCCTGTGCAGCAAAATGTTTAGGAAGATGTCAGTGAGTCAAGTATCAGCAATTTCTTTGCAAAGTGGGGATGGATGGAGTCACAGAGTGTGTGGCTGTGTAGCAAGATGCCTCCTGCAAAAGTCAGAAGGACCAAAGATTTGGGATGAAAAATGGCCATGACGAGATGTTGGGAAGAAGATACAAAGGCCGGGAGTTGAGGTGGGAAGGACTGGACAAAGGAAACAGGACAGCGAGCAAGGGGAAGGACAAGGGGACCTAAATGCCAGTTGAAGAGGTTGGTTTGGGGCCAGACAGGCTGTGGCTGACCTGGGAGAAGGCAGGGAGGGATAGGATGGGGGGTGAAACCTCGCACTGGTGACAACCTGCAACGGGGAACTGGACAAGGAAAACAAGAGCTTTGAACTGGTGGAGAAGAGCAGCAGGGAGGCTGGGGGAGAACTGGCACCAGATGGGTAAGGTGATCCAGTGGGGCAGAGCTCACAGGGGAACTAAGAGATTGGGCAAGCCCCGGCTAAAGGGGCAGGAGACTTGAGCTGTGGTAAGGGTGGAGAACCCAAAGCCAGAGGAGGTAACACAGACTGAAATGGGAGGGGAGGGGTGGGACGCAGGATCGACACCTAGAGCCGGAGTGTCGGGAGGCAGGCAAAGAGGGTCAGGACAGCAGGGAAGAAACTGCGGGTTGAAAGAAGCTGTCTCTCTGCTGCTGAGGGACAAGGGACCAAAGACCGTAAGTGGGTCTCGAAGTCCTTGGCCTGCCCTGAGGTGCACAGGGAGTGCTGACCTGAGGCGTGCTGTGCCCACCTGCCTTTGCGCTCATGCCCACGGACCCCTCTACCGTGGGCTGACATGAGTCCAGGCGGGATGAGATGGGACAGGACCAATGTGATGGACTAACCAGAGCCAACACAGGCAACATGCGGGGTGAGGGAGGAAAGGAGCCCCTCGCTGTACAATGAGCTGGAGCCAGCACAGGGAGGTGCTGGAAGCCAACGAGGGGCAGGTGAGAAGGGGAGACGGCTAGGGTGGGCAAGGCACCAGGCCCTCAGACCCGTAACGGGGTGCTGCAGAAGTCCCAGCCCATCGGAAGCGCCCCTCGGCGGGCCTGGGGATGGGGGGTCTGTGCTGCCAGGGCCCCGGCCCCTGCCTCCAGGCAGAGGGAGTGGGGCAGGCGGCAGTACCTTGCGCAGCCCGCTGAAGGGTATGTTGAGGGGCAGGGAGAAGAGGTTCTCCACCAGCTGTTCAAAAGTTTTGGCCAGGTCCTTGAACTGGTTTTCCTCCAGGCGGAGCCCCAGCAGAATCTGAGCTGCAATGCGGAAAGTTAAGGTTTTAGCGGAGGAATAAACTGCGATGGAGCCCGGCTCCATGCACCAGCCCCGCAGCTCCCAGCTCACGACCTTCTGGATCCGTGGCAGGTAGCTCTCCAGGGCGGCGCGGCTGAACACTCTGGCCAGGATCTAGGAGGAGAAGGGGGGGAACAGAGGCAGGCGGTTAAAGCGGGGGGCCCCACGTGCCACCGAGACCCAAGCCTGGGCAGGAGGTGCCGCCCGGGCTGCGCGTCCCATCGGGGCGGCGGCGAGGCTCACCTTGCGGCGCTGGCGGTGCAGGTCACCGATGGAGCCGAGCAGGGTGTGGGAGCCCAGGATGATCTGGGTGCTCTGGGGCCACTGCGTGCTGACCAGCGTGTGCTCACCCAGCAGGATCTTGCGGATGTTGTCGGCGCCCGTCACCCGCACCACCGGCCGGCCCAGGAGGTGGGTCTTGAACACGTTGCCGTACCTCTCCCGCCGGGAGCTGTGGAAGCGGGAGCCCTGCGGACGAGCCGCGGGTCAGCCCGGCGCTCCCGCCGGCCCCTTCCCTCCCCGTCCCCCTGCCCCTGCGCCTTACCTGGAGCAGCCAGTGCAGGGTCTCCCCGAAGAAAGGCCAGCCCATGGAGCCCCTGGGCAGGGGCAGGGCGCTGGCGCGGTCCCGGCTGAGGCTCCAGCGCAGCGCCCACAGGTGCCGGCACAGGGTGACCAGCAGCGCCAGGGCCAGCAGCGCCGGCGCCGC
>NW_010972620.1:13190009-13192118 GCF_000737465.1 Haliaeetus leucocephalus | reverse complement strand
GGCCGCACCCCGCAGTCGGGGCCGCCCGGACCCCCGCCCGCCTGCCCCGGGGTTAAATCACCAAGGGCCGGAACCTGTACGGGTCCCAGCGACACCAGCTCTGAGGCGCGTTCCAGTGCGTGAAATTAAAGAGGAACACGGGTGAGGTTTATATTACTGTATTTAGACCGTCAATAACTTAAAAATACAGCGAAAATGTACATTATTTTTACATGTTCCATTTGGTTTGTATTTGTTAGACATTCTCGTTGTGTCTAAAATAGCCAGGAGGGGACAGTGCAAAGAGACCGGCGGTGGGACGAAATGCTAATCGCTGGGATAGGTCTGGCGGTAGGAAGCGCATACTGACAAACAGATGCGGCACGAAACCAACAGTGGCAAATCTATTCTTTACTGCAACCTGGGGAAAAGAACCCGGGATCTTACAAAAGTACAGTTAGAAACAGTAACCCTGAGGAACAGAAACAAAACAAAACGTCACATTATAAAGAACTCAAATGGTTATTTACATTCACAACCTCAAGATTAAACCCTTTCGGAGAACAAAGCCTATAAGCCCTAATGCTAAATAAATATCAAGTCTAGTTCTCAGGTAGTTTTCAAAGGTACTAAAAATCAGAAGATTTTTTTCGTACCTCCAGACTACAAAATCTGGTATACAAAATTATGTCCAATCACTTTAAGGCTAATATACATTTAATGCAGGAAAACGATAGGCGGCATCTGAAACGCAAGTATCTCAATGCTTAAAAACCATCAAATTAGCAGAAAACAGCAACTAAGGGATCATTTCTCAAATAATTCCTACCTGGAGCAAAAGTCTGGACACCGTGTCTGCAGGTATTTAAATAACGTATTTACAGTTCAGCGGTTCCATGTACAATACGATTGAGCTGGTTTTTATTGTACAGTCTCGTTTTTCACCATTTGTTTACAATATACAAAATAGTATTCAATCCATTAAAAATACGTACAAAGAATTGTTTGCTGAAGACTCTGTGTACAAGCCATCTACTGCATTTTTCCTTTACTCGGTCAAACAAATGTCCTAACTGATATCACTGTTTGCTTAGTAGAAATAGTGGCTGAGAAATACCTCTTGGCGTGATGAGATACCGTCAATTTAACAGGCCTATGTGTGCTGGGACATACCATTCACTAAACTCCTAAGTTGCTTTACTACGGTCTCTATTAGCTTCTGCTTGTCACGATCATTCTTCCTGAACTGAGCAAAAATGTTGTTCTTTTTGCTAGAGTCTTTCATTCTGGAGAAATAAAAAAGCAAATGACGCAGACACGTTAGAAACATAATTTGAAGAGGAAAAAACCAACTATTTGAATAGGTTTACATTTGTTCCTCTTTTGATCTTTCTGCTAATAAGAACTGAAAGATTACAAAACCTATTATCTATGTGCTCTTAAATTAAGCTTCCACAACGCAGAACTCGTTCTAACAAATATTATTTCACAAATTGCCCGTAAGTATTAAGCAAATATCACTTTGGCAGGAAACTGGCCCTACCAATTACGTTAGGAGGAAAGCAAACCAAAAAACCCGTTAGTATCACTTGCTTCCGTGGTAAATTCAGACTCGGCAAACGGGTGTTTTGTTCACTGTCAGATTACTCGATATCATTACTGCTGATCTCCCATATATCAATGGATTTAAAAAACGAAATTCGGGAAATAAAGTAAATTGAAGCAGCAGTATTTGGTAACAATACAGGCGATACGTACCCTCTGTGAACTCTGCAAAATACATATTCATCGCAGGCAGGAGAGGAGAGAAAACACCGTTAGAAAATGCCTTTAAATCACAGTGTGTTTTGATGCAGTTCTTAAAAGCAGGTTGCTACTCAGCTGGCGGCAACGCGCTCTCCCATACCCTGCCCGCCCCAGCCCACTCGCCGGGCCAGCCGAAACGCTCGTACCGGCTTTACCGGCGGCGAAACCCCACGCGTTTCCCTTCCCTAAAGCGGCAACTCGGGCAGCCGCGGGCTGCTACCGGGGCTCCGGCACCGCCCGCCGCTCTGCGCGGCTCTCGGCACCGGGACAGCGACGCGCTGCCGCCGGGCTCTCACCGCCGCAGCTACCGGGAGGGCGGCCCCG
>NW_010972620.1:13147128-13189756 GCF_000737465.1 Haliaeetus leucocephalus | reverse complement strand
GGAGCGGCTCCCGCGGGGAGGAGGCGCCCGCCCGGGCCGGGCCCAGCCGCAGCCCCTCGCCGGGAGCCCAGCCGGCAGCCCCTTCACCTGCCCATTTCTCTCTTTAACGCCTTCTCGCCTGTGCAGGTTCGGCCCTCGGAGGGGATGCTAACGGCTTCAGGCTTTGGTGTTTCAGGAGCTTGCTTTACCGTGGGGAGCAAGAAGGGGATACTCGTGTTTGTTGCTGAGCGCTCACAGTAATTTAAACCAGAGGTTCAGGTAGTCTCAATTAAGTGAATTAAACAACCCCTGCTGCACTCTCCATGGTGACTGATCCTTGTGACTCAACCCCGAGCCCTGGGCACACTTCTGGCCCAAACAAACCCCAAACACTTAAACAGGGGAACAAAAAGCCTCCAAGCGCAGTCCTGCATCTGGCCGGAGTTTTGAATCAGGCCTTTCACTCACGATCTCGGAGCTGCTGTTCAACAAAACAACCTGCATTTACAAGCGGCCGCGATGCCTAACCTCCGGCAGCCAGCACCCTCGCAGCCCTCAAAGCCTAATTCCCCCTCCACCATCATGGGGTGCAGGCCAGGCACCGCCGGGCACCCTGCCCAGGCTGCCCCAGGCCAGGGCACAGGCGGCCTGGCTCCGTGGAGCCTTTCCCACGGCTACCTGCGGGCCGGCGGGCCCTGCTCCCATTGACGTCAATGGCAGGGCACCCCCAGCTTCCCCCTGCATCTGATGCCTGGCCTTGTCTTGCTGCTGAGGGCTAACGCGGGCTTGTTCTCAGGCTGCCCTGTATTAGCCAAACCTACGGTTAAAGCAAGCATGGGGAACCATTAGCAACACTTTGCTCGCCATGCCCGTGGCTGCTCCACTGAGCTGGGTCCTCAGCGCAACCTGGAGCCCCTGCTTGCCTGGAGGCCTTGCTACATCGGTAATGCTGGAAAGGTGGGGTGGAACAGGATTTTCTGTAACAAAACCACTTTAAGAAACATAACAGACTACTGCAAGTCGTACCGTTTTGCTATTTAAATAAAGAACCCTGTTCACTTTAAACATTTGCTTCTGCTAAGCCACACCGGAGCTGTTACAACCAGGGCACAAACAGCATCGGCCTCTGCTCCCACAGGCAGAGCTGCCGCAGGCGCCCGCTCCTCTGACTTCACAGACTACGCCAAGAGAAGGGCTGCACCTCTGAGAGCCTTGCCTTACTCAGACTTCTCAGTCTGATAAAATGTCACAGGTCTACAGTAATGCTCATCCCCAAAATTATAACACCAACTTCATTACAAAATAAAAGCATACACCCAGTCTTCATAGCTTCAAATTCATATGCCTTTTTTCTCCAAATTTTTCCACTTCCTAACCCCTTTCTTACGTTATTTTCAAATAAAGTACCTCACTTGAATTCTTTTCTAATTAATTACTCCGTCCATATTCATAGTAGTCTTTTATGATACGCAGTAACATTTCCTGGCTTTATAATGGACATCTGACACAATTACTGCTCTGTCATTCTGAAGTCATTCAGGGACCATTACAAACCTCAGTGACATCTAGATTTTACATGTAACTATCTCGTATAGGTGAAAGGTGTATGAAAAGCAAGGAGGCTATTTAATTCTCTACTGACTACATATCCATGATAGCCATCAAGGTCAAATGCAAACGGTTCTTTCTCACAAAGCGCCTTCTCAGGATGGGCACCATCAATTCTCCTACTGAGCTGAAGAGAACATGCCTTTAGTCACTAAGCAAACAGACTTGGGAAGGCTCTGATAACTCAGGAATCAGTGGCATTTGTGAAACTCCACAGCCTCAGTTGCTGCTGCGTATTATTCATCAGTTCTTATTACCTGTGTTACAACAGTTGGTAGTGCCCAGTCCTCACAGAGGCTGTATGAAATATTCAAAAGCACAATCAAAAGAGTGGAAAGAGAGGACAGGCAGATGCGCAACACAAGGTGGGAGGATAAAGCTGACAACCACAGGAACCCAATTGGAGACTTCTTGTTTCCTCTCTCTTAGAGAGAAGCAAACAGAATGTTAATAAATTACTACTAATTACAATGCCACTCGTCATCGGCTCCATGTGGGAGATGGCCCTTAAGAAAGAACCATGCCAATGCTCCCGCAGCAGTTGTGTTCAGTAAATGAAAGGTGAAAGATTTCATTTCTTATCCCTATGGTAACATTGAAATTGAGGATTCTGGGTAAATTCTAAACAACCCTGAAGCTCTGTATCCTGTTGGCAATGTGTGGCCCAGAGCCGTTGATGACTGATACAATTACAGTGCTGACAAGTTCAGAGAAACTTTCCTGCCAATATTGCATGAGCAATTTTCATACCATACTTCCAGTGCTTGAATCAAGCATCTGATTGTGTTGTGGCTCTGGGACATCTCGGTGATACTGACGGCTGGGGTAGAAGATTACACCTCATTTGTCACCTGACCAAACACAATTAGGCATGTAGGGCTCTAAAGAGACACCATGGAGTCTGCTGCTTTTCAACATAAGAGGTAAAACAAATGTCCCAGGACAACATGAAGCATATTCTGTGCACTCTGAGATGGTCTTGGCTCTGAAGAGTGCACACCCTGAGAGACATTATTGGCAAGGGGGAACGTACCGAGAGCCTCTTCCCTGCTCCACACTTGGTAGAAGAGCTGCACACAACCAGCCTCATGCTAATAAACCTAAGTTAGAGCAGCTGTTATGACATGTGGCAGGTAACATGAAGGGCCAGGGACATGCAATCAAATGACAAATGCTTCTCAATCATAGCTCCCTCCCCTCCTTCTGCGCATGTGTTCAGGGGCTGCAGTGTGACAAACGTGCCCTGCTGCTGGAGTAAACGCAACAGGGAGCTGCAGACTGCTAGAGACTGGACTGCTGCTGTGCACAATTATGCATTGTGCATTTTGTCTCCCTCACAGCTGCAGTTCTGCACTGTGGCATATTGCTGTACATAATGGGCTTTGACAGCACGTACTGTACACTGTGGGTGGGCAAGAGCTGCCTGGTGTGCAGCTCTTCGGATCTGTGTCCTGGCCATTCATATCACCTGCATCTGACTTGGCACTTGGCAGATGTACAGTCAATGCAGGCACTTTGTGAGGGGAGCAGGTTGGCCAGCAGCCAACGGCAGCAAGGACAGTCTAGCAGAAATGAGCTGCTGGTCCCAGGACCTTCACGCATGTATGGGAAATAACTTCAATCCACACATAAAAAGCATCCCTCGAGCACAACCCCGAATTCACCTTCACTCCTACAGCCATGCTGGAGAGGTATCAACCCTACAGTCTGCTTCAACTTCTGCCACTCTCTTCCTTTCTGATTTACACTGCCTTTTGCCACCCAAATGTGTGCCTTACTTAAATGAAGCGCATTAATTCCTCTTCCTCGTTTAGAAAGACCTTTATTACAGTAGGACTGTCTTGGCCGCAGGCATATGATCTAGAAGACAGCCTGTCCATTCAAAGATGCAGAAAAATATTTGGGCTACTTCATGTGATTTGAACATACTCTCTGAAAGACAAAACTGTTAATGAAATACTGGCCTACATAATCCTTTGGTAGATTATTTTTATTTTAGTAAAGGATAAACTTATCTTGACATTTCTACATAAAGATTACTGAAGAGAAGAACATGAAGATGCAAAAAAGTCTGGATTTTAATTCATGCAAATAGATAGCTACGTGAAATTCACCATGAAAACTTGGCCAACTCTTGAACAGAGGATAAAAAAAAACAAACCAAACAACTTTGTCCCTATATTTCTGCTGTATTTTCATTCACAATAGATGCATATTAAAATGATTTTATAATGTGACAGGGACTAGGTGTGTGCAAAACCACAAGGAGAGGGAACAGCCTTTGGTAATGTTACACGGTACTCAGGGTGAAGATATAATGGAAATACTTTGTGGATTTGGCTTGACATGCTGACATGACTCATACTACAGAGATGTAATATGTGGGATATGTTAAGTTCCTCTGAAATAAAAGAAGGTTGTAAATCTCTGCAGTTTTAAATACTGTGATTACTACTAATATGGAGAAAGAAAAATTGTATCAAGGGCAAGTCTAATCGTAACAGCGTTAATTTTGCCAAAAAGAGTATCAGCTACAATTAAAAAAAAAAACATTTAGGGGATTTAAGTTCAGGTGAAGCCCCACGGCTTCTCAGTTGTGAAGCATGAAGTACAGGAGAATTTTCTGGTAGTTCTTATTGTGGCAACTAGAATCAACCTATTAAAGGCCAAATTAAAGCAACATTTCCCTACTACTATTTTATCCACTAAAACTGTCACTATTACTGAGACAGTAAGTGAAAATGAGATGTATTGTCGAGCAAGGAATGGTCCACACTGACATGCACTGTAGAAATACCTGCACGGAGTAGGTCCTGGCAATAAGTACTTTCCTGCCTCAAAAAATCAATCAAAATCCACACAGTGTAGCACATCACACTGGTGCTGCTGGCTGCGACTTCTTCAAGTTTAGAATGTGCATTATTTGCCTTGAAATTACAACAGGAAAAATGTTTTTTTTTCCCACATGCATCTTTCCAAAGTTAACATGTATCGGAAATACTTCAAACCAACAGAAAGGCAGTCTCTCCTGCTACTCTCAGAGTCCGGAGGCAGTGCAGACCATTAGCTGTTAGTTAGCCACTCAGCCCCACCTAAGGAGCCACCCGAGGGTGCTCTGTCAGAACCAGCTGAAACACTGTGAAGCACCTAATAAACTAGAAATACTACTCTACTATGAAAGAACAATGGCGCTGTTGGACACTCTTTATCCCATAACAACCATAAAAAATAAGCTAAGTCAGAAGCCCTTCTGCCTAAGAATAATTTGCAGGGAAGTGTACATACTTGTGTGTGTCTGAGTCGTTACCAAAAAAAAAAAAAAAAAAGGAACAAGCTTTATCCTTTCTAGTATATCAGATAGGGTGTCCAACAGACTGTCCGCTTACTTCCATTTACAAGATAGATAGGGTATACACTTCTGCCTTATTTAGAGGATTTGCCTCTTCTAAAGATGTGATGGCAGGGGAACCTTTATCCAACATCTTGGAACCATCAGGGCTGACGATCAGAGAGCAGCATGTTCCTTTTACTGTATATGAAACAGTGTTGCCTTCTCAAACCTTCACATTATTAGTCACATATATACTTCTAACACTATAGATAACTTAAGCCTCTGGCTGCTGTTTTGCACTTGCATTTTGAATGACGCCCTACAATACTTTGATTTTCTAACTTTTTGTTCATGTCTATGTATTTTCTAAATGCCTTTTATGTCTAACATTAGCTCTTTCTGCTCTAAACACCACTTGGAAAAAAAAAGGTGTTTTTATATATATACACTTCTATAACAGGCTATAGTCATCTCCTACATTATACAGATAACACCACTATTTTTAATTAGAAGACTTTTATTTTAAACACAACAATTTTGTTGTAAAATACACTAAACTATTTTTTTGTTAAAAGATGTCCTACTTCAAGACCTTGATAGCTAATGGGTTTGGTTAACACAAAACATTACAATATTGATGCTACAGGGGCAAAAAAGTTCTTAAGATTTTAGGGACAGAATTCTGGTTTCAAATAGGGCATTTTGTTAAAGGATTTTCAAACATAATGAAGCTCAAGGCCTAGTTCCCTTTACAACTTGCACCTATTCTTCAACATCAGTACTCTTGCTTTTTCCCAATATTTAGGTGATATGGCCATGTTTGGATAGAAATTACTGGTAATCATTGCTCAGTAAAGCTTTGTCTGATATTACCTAAAGTCCTGAGCAGCTCAGCCGTAGTCCTGTATTTAGGCCATCTTGTAATTATGTGAGAATCTTGTGCGCTGGGAACTGCTGGAATCGACCATCCGGCCCTTTCAATGCTGTTTGAGCCTCTTGTCACATCCTCAAATATCATACAGATGCCCTTTCCTTTTTACTTTTGGGCAACTGTCAGGAATAATCTTGGAAGAGAACACAAGTTGGGGAACTAGCTATGCACAGAGTCAACACAGCAACAGAGAGAAGGAGGAGACGAGGGCTTTGCTGAAGGAAACCGGGGCAGTGTCCATTAGATGCCACCAATTGTGTTGGTTATACTGCAAAAATCCTAACTGTAAATTATCGAGGTAAGCTTAGTACAAGTTGGAGTGGTGACGTTATCTCTTCTGAAGTAGTAAGAGTGCCAGCAAATAGCTTTGGTTGGACAATAGGCACCAGTGATTCAGGAGCTGGAGATAAAAAATGAGTTGTACACTTAATACCCTGCTTACCTTTCTGTGAAGTCAAATATTCCATCAAAAGAAAAGTAATTCTTTTAACGTATCACTGTCAGTTATGTCCTTCTGGCCCACTCTCCCTGCTCACAAGCTGAATATATTTCTTATGCTAAGCAGTTTATTAACCCCTAATCACCCAGTTACTTCTGGACTTGATTGCATGTGTAATTACCTTTTGTCAGGTACAATTTGCCTGATAAACATGTCAGAACACTTGCTGCTTAGTCTGTTGAAACAGATAAATGCTGTCTTTCCACAGCCTTGGGGCATAATTAACAGGGAAAAAAAAGGCAGTTATAAAAACACACAGAAGCTGATTCAGTGAGGCAGGAGTTCACAGCATGCAGCCCGCCAAGGCCCACTGCCTGGCCCGCTATGCTTGCCTGAGCGCTTATTGAGTTCCAGCCTGCTGTGACAGGGCAACAGGGGCAGCCCTCAAAGACTGAGATTTAAAGTAGGTTTCCACGTGAACTTCAAAAAAGAGTGGGATGATGCCTGTTTGGAAAAAAAAAACCAACAAACCAAAAAACCCACAACAAAGTGAAGCAGCAGATAATGATATTGGTAGAGTCCCTGTCATCATTATGTGTTACACGCTCAAGTAGACTCTCTGGGATGGGACCAGGAAGCAAAAAAATTAAAAGAAGGCAGAGAAAAAAAAATATCAGGAAAAGCAAACAGGGCAAGATTAAAAAAAAAAAAAAAAGCTTTGTGGCATTCTTGGGCTCAGCTTCTGATTTCTGCCCTGTAGTGTTTGCAGGTTATGTACCCACGCACTACAGGGAGTACAAAAAAAGAAATCCTTACCTGACCTCTGGATAACCCAAACAGGAGATTAGCCCATTTCCAAGCAAAGCAGGTTGTCACACTGTTAGGCCAATTGCTTCTATTGACACTTTGCATAAACATCTTACACAGGGTGATCAGAAAGGACTGTTATGCCATTAACGCTCTTTTTATTTTTTTATACCTAAGCCTTACAGAATAAAGGCCTTTCTGAGTAAGGGATAACAAAAGGGTCAAAAGGTCACAAACATTCTTTTAAGTAGGCAAAAATCAGGGAAGTTTAGATTCATTGAAAAGTGCAAATTGGAACTTTTTGCATCTTGCAACATTCCAGCATACTCAGCTTTTTCTAATTTCACTTCTAGCAAATTCATTAATCTACTCAATTGTGCATTTTTACTTTTACTTTTAAATAGGAAGATGCTAAAGTCTTAGTTTTAGGAAATAGCAAGCTGTCTAATCTTCTCAGCTAATCAGTAATCTAAACAGATTTAGACATTACCATTAAAATCCTCATGAGGAACAGTGTGAAAATATATAGATTTTTTTTCTTGAAGCAGTAAGACTGAACAGTCAGTTTTCACCTATAATTTACACAGCATGTGGTTTGCACTGTGTAGAGCAAAATAATCTATATTTTCCTTTGTTTTGTTTTTGCTTTGATCAGAGATGGAAACAATCTCCCTTTAATAGTATAAAAGCCACCTGCTGGGCATCGCAGACTACAGCTAATTGGTAAATTCTTTGAAATTTTGATATAATGGATTTTGACCTCTTTAATTAAAAAAATCCTGAAGCCTAGAATACTGGTGAACTCTTCTGGGAAATGAACAGTGCCAAGCATATACAACTGCAAGCTACACCCAATCACTTTTCAGGAAAGAGCACAGAAGAGTAGAGAGAAATAACATTACAATTTTTTCCTTGAGGATGTGTGGCTTTTGACCCAGGAAAAAAAGCCCCATGACTCTTGCTAGCTATGCATCATTTAAGTCATTAAGATAAAGGAATAGCAAATACATTAATATTTCAATTATTACTAATTTTATTGGGGTTTGGAGCTAAAAAGCTCCAATGATGAAAGGGACTTTTCCATTTTAAACACAGTAAACTCACAAAAGCCTCTCACAAATGTCCCACTCCTCAACATTTCCCACCCCAAGGAGCTCACACTGTACCTACACACCTTGTATTCAGAAGAACAAACAGGTTTGAAGACCAAAGAGGAAGCCTGTCAACCAGAATCATTGCTGTTTCATAATTTCTGACATAACATTAACCTTTCAGGGGAGCTATAATCTCATTGGTTTGTGAACTCTGAGGCAGTACTGTCTTCCTTTTCTTAAAACACTTATTTATATTCTGCCCAGCATAATGGGACCATGGTCCATGACTGGGACTGATAGGCACTGCAATAACACAGCTACACAACAATGACATTTTCTTTTTAGTCCCTGCTTACATTTCATTCACAAGTACACATGAATATATGTTACACAGGTACACACTTATTTCCAACGAATTAACAAAAAAACCCTGCATGAACATGAAGATACCCCTCCCATTAGTTCACCAAATGTTATCTCCCTGTTTATTAAAGCATGCACACCATGAAAGCACTTACTAGATTGGAACTAAAATGTGAAGGACCAGAATCAGAACTGGACAAAGACAAGTCTTGTTCACTCTAAGCATTTCCTGGTCACAAAGCAACAACAGAAGTATTTAAAACATAGATATTTAAGTCCAGCTTACAAGGGAAAACGACAGAGTTTGCTAACTGTGGAATAACACCTTACCAAACAAACAGAATTACCACTTAATCAGTAGGTGTTTGTTATTGCTGATAAATATCTTGTTAGCCTGGTTAGCAAGTCTGCCTGCCACTTGCCAAAATATTTTGTTTTATTTACTCCTGGTGACTTATTTTGTGAATGTGGTGAATTTTAAAATCCCCCGCTGATCACATAACTGGAATAACACACACTGGTCTTGTATTTCAAAGTGTAAATTGATCTCTTGATCTGTGAATGTGTCCCTATAGTTTATGCTACCTTTTTTCTGGATTGGTATAACAAATGCATTTTCAAAGTGATGTTATGGGGACTTAGCTATGCAATTCCCATTAGTGTCAATGGGGGTCGCAGGCTAAATTCCTAGGCAATGCTTTGAAAACTGAGCCCTGGATTTTCAAAGGAAGGATAGTTTGTGTGAGAAAGGTAGTGTCTTTCAGCTTTTAAGCCACTGCATTAAAACGTCTTTTTTTTTTTTTTTCCTAAAGCACTATGTATTTGGAAATTGTGCCTAAATTGGTGACAGTTAAATGTTCACAAGCATGAAACAGTTTTGGATTTAAAGGCTTCCATATGTTTCAAATTTATAAGTGAAAATCATATCTGTCACTATCTTGAATGTTGGGATACAATCTGTAACACATTCATAAGTGTACAATGTATAAACTCAGAGGTTATGACAACCGAACCATTGGGAATTATTGTTACACTAAGAAAAATAAGAAGTAATTTGCATTCAAATAAATCCTTTACAACCTAAATTCTTCCAAAGGGCAGAATTCTTTCCTAAAATCTGGACCTTGAGGTACACTCTGAGAGATGCCTGGTCTTGTTATATTCATGAGCAAGCCCAAACACATTTTTTATTCTTTGGCACTTCAAACAAACTTAGACCTGCCTACAAAATAAAACACTTGCTGTTGAAGTCATGTGAACAACCTTGTTGCTGTTACCATAACCAGAAAAACACTCACAATGTATAATTTTTATAAATCCTATTACAACTTCAAGCAGCCCAAGATGTAACATCTGAAGAAAGTCACTGAAAAATAGTCACTGAGGCAAATATAAATAGCTAGGCCCTATGTAATACACAATACAGCAACAAGTAATACCTCTTCAAAGATTTGTTTAATTACAGTGCAAATGTTTATTATGAAGTGTGTTGTTGTTCATCATTAAAGAATAAGCTGGACTGGTAGCAAAAGAACCGTCTTTTGAGTCTAGAAATAGGGAAGAGTTTGAAAAGCAGGAGCCTGGCAGACAGTCAGGCTCCAGAGGGCACGGGCTCGGGCCAAATTGCTCCTGTCAAGCCTGTTAGCCCGTACATGAAGTCCCTTTAGACAAAGCATAAAACTATGTCAATGGTAAAATTTGTGCGGACTAAAAATTGTGTATTATGCAATGGTCAGGTCATTCACCATTTTGTTTTGTTTTTGAGCTTCTGACACCGAGGCGTACACGCTCAAACAGCACGCAGGGGTGACAAGTGCAGCCCCCCAAAACAGGACATCTGCCTCTGACCTGAACAAGACTTTGAAAATAGTATTTCAGCTGTTAAAATTATGAAGCATTTAATATAGCACAGTTAAATTTAATCTGTCATTTTTGTTGGGCTTCTGGTTTTTTTTAAACACAGGCTTGCCAGTAGTACTTAAACACTGACATTTACCAAAACCATTATTAACTGAAGAGGCAACTTTCACAGTTAAGTTTATTTAAACTTAAATTTTCTATAAGCAGTTTTTTCAACTGCATGAGACTTATAACAGGCTTGCTTTAAACTATTTGCTTATCTACGAAATAATGCCATAAATAGCATGTGATGTGGCACAGTACCTTAAGGTAAGTTTCTTGGGGATTAAAACTGTATTGTTTGTCTCAATCCTTCCTGTAGAAACCCATTTGAGGTGTTTCACTAAAAAGATGTATTCAAAAATTTCAAAATCTAATGTTAAAACTAGATTTTAACCACCTTCTGGGACTAATTTTAAAAATCATCTAACTTGGTGTAACTAGAATAAAATTTACACACAAAACACGTTCACTTCAACTTCCATACTGTGTTCTAGAATTGAACACTCTTGTCCCATCTGTTGTATTTAATATTTAGCAGTATCCATGTGAGTAACTCTAGATGCCTGCAGTCTCACCAGAGGTCAGCATATATACTATACCATGAAAAGTCATTATCTGATAAATGCTGTTATGAACTAACTAATCCAAATTGTCCTTGCATACATGCACATCTAATCTATAAAGTCAGGCTGCTGTACCCTAGAACTAAACATCCGTAGTGGTCTGCCCAAGTATAATTACAACTCTAAGTTTAAATTTCAGTCCGATTACTTCTAGGAGTGAAGGAAGGAGTTTTAGATACACTGCCCTGGCGTGTGAATATAAACTGATGCCTACAGGAAGACAAGTAAGCATAGCACAGCTCCACAGCATCAGCCTTGTGCTCACAGAGGAGGCGAAGACTTCAGCTCATTGTGTGAAGCTGCAGCTCACAGAACTGACCCAGGAAGGTGCCAACCTGGCCACAGGGAATTAGCGATTCGGTGGTAGAATGGGATATTTCCTTCTCCTAGCTTTCTAGTTATTCCTTGCCATATTCTGACTTGGACCAAAGCACCAGAGGAAATTGCATCTAAGAAAAATACTGAAATTACATTGTTACAGAAATTGAGGCTTCCAACCTAACAGGAGGATATACATCAGGTCTATAAGGTTTATGAGCATCTCTTGAATCTGCAGCATTTGGTCTCCACAGAGGTCCATGATCTGTAGTGTGCACTATGAAACACATCACCTCCACTGAGGTAACCTGGGGTTCTACACCACGTAGGGGAAAGTTGTTTCAACACAACAGTCTATTTTTTAATCTATAACTTTTTGGGTTGGTTTATTTTTAAGATTTGTGTGGTTCTCAAAAAGCTGCAGATCTAAAATAAAAGAAAAATCACAGTCTCAGTGCTTCAGATTCTGGCCATCAAAGCCCTCAGCATTTTATATACAAAGTGTCTCTCTGAAAAGCCTCTGCAGGTAGCAGATACAAATATAGCAACTATTAAATAAAGTATCTCAGCTGATCTTGGGTGCCCAGTTAAAATACCTTGAAAGCCACTGAAATCTAAGACATAACAGGCCAGAAACCAGCATCATTTTGTTTGTATCCAGAAACAAAAATCCAATGCAATTCATAAGGCACAGACACTTACAGATGCGCTCATCATTAGTTTACTGTAAACAGACAGTTATTTCTTCCAAAGTACTGCATTCAGGGTATGGCTACATAACCACCCTTCATAGCAGATGGAGTTACATCCCCTAGGGAAAGCTATACTAGACCTGGGAACCACTGGACAAGGAATTCCACAATCAGTAGCTCAGGAATGTAAATATAGACAAGTTAAAAGCAAAGCCAAATTCACTAGACAAAAGTTTCATATTCTTTCCCGGATAACCTTTGCTTTCTTCTTCAGCTACTACAAGATGTTTACTTCCACATTTGTATCTATCAATTGACTTTAAAAATGTTTCAGCAAATACTACAGGCCTTATAAAATCCTGGTACTCGTTTTTGTTTTTCTTGTCTAGATAACTTGGTTTAGCAAAGGCTTCTGAGCCCAGTAAGTTGCAGTAACAAGAAACCCAGAATTTATTTTTTGTTGGCTTTTTGCAAAAGATCTTTCTTCTCCTGCTGCTATGTTTGCAAACATATTAGTAAAACCCCTTTCTGCTTAATGTCAATAGTCCAATATTACTTCTTTTCTAAGAAACACATGTTCAATAAATTATTCTCCTTAGAAGCTGATCTTTTTCCTTTAGAATATGCCTTCTCTCCTCACTTCTCAGGTAACAGTATTTTCTTAAAATGTTTAATCTGAAAAATTATTTGTTACAATTGCTCTGGAAGATAGAATAATTCCAAACTACATAATATGTCATTTGTAATAAATACCCTTCATATTTTAGCTCCAACTGATCCCAATACAGATGGAACTTTTGCTGAGTAATGATGGCACAATTCAGCCTCTAATGCCTCCTGCAATTTGAAAACCTCTTCCCCTGATTTTACTTGCCACTTTGAAATGTTATCCCTTTCTAGTGAGTAATCCTGTGCTAGATTCTTTTGCTTCTTAAACGAACATTATTCTCACCCTTTATTGACTGACCACATCTATTATCACATGTAAGCAGTGTTAATCCTCTAGTAATTAACACCCTTATTAAAGTAATTTTAACTCAAAGAAGTTTAAATCGCATTATTGGTTTTATTTAATTAAGCTATGGGGACTGTTTTACACTGTCATTTGAGTTTTCAGCTTGTGCCTTTTCAATCTACCAGTTACGCAGGTTGCCCCCACGCCCCCCCAGTTACCTGTGTATTTCTGTCTAGGAATTATTCAGTATTATTCTGTTTCACTGTGAACTTTTTAAACTATCACCTATGTCAATGGACGCAAGACTTAGACACTATACTGAACATATTACCATTCCCAAAACTATGATTTGGATGTGCATTTCAATGATATTATCAAATCTATCCTTCCACAGGGCTCAGTGTCTTGTTAGTGCTTAAAATGAAAGAGCCACTTGTAATGTCCTTCTCATATATCCTAAGCAAGGGCAAAGTTTTTTACTTAAACTTCAGACTGTCAAAAAGAAACGAGAATCTGAATGCACTGAGTTGTGCCACTTTGAGAGGCTGGCTCATCACTTTTTCTGTTACTCTGAAAATAAGTCAGGTTTTAAAATTGCATTTTTCTTGTATGTGTCCACTACATGTTCCTTTCTATGGGAAAATATCTGATGGCCTATGTTCTCTTACGGATCTCAGGTAAGCTACCCAACTGACATGTTTGACACAGGGTCAAAAGATGAAAACTGTCTTCTGGTTTAACTGCATCATGTTACACTGCTCACTCTGGAAGAGTTTGGGCTAATCGTGTGTCCTCCTAGAACAATTTCCTGGAGGCATGCCACTGAAGCTGGGAAAGCTTGCGTTCTCCTGGGAATAAGGCAACCTGATGGTTTCATGGACTTTATACACCATTAACTGTGTACTGAAAGTCCTTTCTTTCCTTTGGGTAAAAACATATCTTCAAATTTCTACTGTTTAAAAAAAGAACTGTTCTTAATAAGTCTCAGCATAAACAATGGACAATGATAAACATAGAAAGAAAAGGGTAAGAACAACAAAGTACATTTATGGACAGGAACTGACTTTTTTTTTTTTTTTTTTTTTTTTTGTCCTTCATCCCATATCTTTAAGTTCTTCTTTTCTCCCCATCATCTACTGCTTCCACCTACTCATCTTTTGACCTTTTTTTTTCCATTTCTTTGCACTTCTGTTCTTATTCATTCTTTTTTTCTCCCACCATCACTGTTTCTATGATTGTGGGATCTTCTTAGTTGCACTGCTCTGTTACTACTAATGCTCTAGAGAAAGTCCTCTGCAAGAGTTTTTCTTTAGGCTCTAAAACATAACTTATATGTGAATCTTCCATGCAAACTTTACTTGATATTTCAATATTATTTAAAACAGTGCAACTTGTAAGATGACAAATTGCTCCAAACCTGACACACCCGTAAGAGCCATGTATGTTAGCATGGTATAAGCCAATATGAAATAAAACTCCACCTAAGAACGTTCTGGTTCAGTCAAATTGTTTATAGTACAATTTCACATAACAGTTTCAATAATTTCTTTTGCCACCTATTAGTATCTTTGTACTAACAGAAAGAAAATACAAGGGTTTCATCTCCCAGATTTCACTGACTGACTGGAGGCAGTCAGTCTTTTTATTTGTATTTCTGCAGTGCTAAAACACTCAGCTGAAGATCAGTGTCACATTATGGTACATATTGTACAAACACTTTTGAAGATATGATCTTTTTTTCTAAGACACTATGATCCAAATTAATAAACATTCATTAACTACATTTCACTTACTCATGTCCTTGCCATACTATGTCTATGCAGTTTCTTCCTTGTGTAATTATTGTACTGAAGCAGAGAACAATTCTTATTTTCTTGTTATAAAAGATTCCTTTGATTTTACTGGATTTTACATTTGCCCTATAGTGACTTCCAAAGAAGAGACAGACTAACTTTCTTTTTTACAGAAGAAACTAGGTAAAGGAAAAAAAATGGAATATTCTGCCTGTTGCCTGTGATTGACAGATAATTTAGAGAAGGAATGGAACCTAAATATGTTGATTGATGCAACTCAAAAAATATTGAAGGCAAGTCTGTAGGGTTAAGGGGTTAGTAGTGTTGCCCAATACATACTACAAACCAGCGATACTACCAGTTTAGTTAAGGCTGGAGGATGTAAGCAACCATGGGGCAGAAATTGTTGAATATGCTAATGCAGCTACCAGTCCTATGGCTCCCTGATAGGAGACTAGGACTCATAAATGTTAAGAGAATACAAATAACAAGTAACTTGAAAGAAAACAATAATTTTCTTCTCTTGTGTTGTTCAATTACCAATGCTCATTCAGTACTCATAGGAACCACATACCACCCACAGGATTCAGAGGAAGTCCTGTGGAGCTGGAGGCTCCAAAACTGAACTCCATCCATCAGCTCAGGGCTACAGAAGGGCCCAGACACAATGGTAGAGATCCTGCAGCAACTGGCTGTCAGCAGGAAGACAGCAGCTTGATATAATGTATTCACAAACTTCATGAAAGTCACGCACCCAAATCTTCCTTCCTTGCATTTACATCATTTCTTAAATGTCAAAGATAAAGGCAAGGATCAGATGGGGAGCAAAACTGTAGCAGAAGAAAACTTAGAGAGAGGCTTCATTCCACTTAACTTCCACTGAATGGGATGTGTATCAGTGACTCAAAGAAAGGCTAAGCAGGAGTTCACAAATGTAACAGGCATAACACAATTCCAGCAAGAGATTCGTTAATTGAGAAATTATCTGAAAGTGAACCTTCTGAAACTCTTCTACCAAATGGTCCTTCTCCAGATAAAGCTTATTTAGTGCTTTCTCTCATAATGTCCTTGGAAATGACCGCTTCATAAATAGTCTCCCAGACATGTAGCATGCCAGTTACTGAAGAAATTTAGTATCTCACCCAAGAAAAGTGAAGCCTTTAGGTTCTGGCATTATGGACAGGTTATAATCAGAATATGCACTTCAACTACCAAGGATACAATTTTAGTGCCATTTAGGCCACGATCTTACACGAATTTCCTCTGTAACTATGGGATAAGCTTTCTTGAACAGAAAGGCTTTCCAGAGATACAAAGTTTTCATCGTAAGGACAGCTCTAGGTTTTGAATGAATTGATTAACTATTTCTAAACCTTGTCTTGTGAAAGTACTGATGACTAAGAAGAAGAGCTGAAAGCTGATTAAATGTGACAGTTAGTAGTATTCAGATAGGAACTTGGACATGTCCATCTAAATAGTCTTGACAGCAGCTTTTGCCTACCTTTTTTTTTTTTTTTTTGGTAATATCTGCTTTGATCAACGTCTCCAGTGAAACTTTAGTAATTTCTATGATGGTAGTATTTAGAAGCTGGAACTCCACTACTCTAAGAAGTCAAGTGTTTCACCTGTACATGACATGTGAGATCAATAAATGTTATTTCCTGTCTCAATTCCAAAAATTATAAATTCACCTACCTCCCCCCCCCAGCTTTTTCAACTAAGGCTCATGTTCTTATGCAAAGGCTGTTAATCTGCAGGTCTCTAAGTCAAGCTGAGCCAGTGCTTCATGAGTTCTGTCATTTTCTAAATACACAGTACAGATTTCTTGTCAGCTCATCTAATTCTTGTGTATATCTTGTTTGGGAAGTGGAGAACTAAGAGAATTGTATCCCTTAAATGGACTAGCTTAAAGAACAACATACAAATTATTTTCTTATTTTTGATAACTTCAATGGTTTAGGTACCTACAGCATTCTTTACTATCAATTAGGAGATGACTTTCAGTTTAAGCATTACACCTTTCACAGCATAGTCTTTTGTGCATAGTCTACTATACTTTCCTCTGGAGAAACTGGTATAGTTTTTGCCAAAGGTAGTGTATCTTGTAGTTAAATAGCCATATGTATATAATTTTAGTTAAGTAAGGCATTGACAGGGCTACTGAAAATGAAGTAACAGCATTTGTACACTGAGTTTTTCAAACTTGTTTTCAGGTATGCACCCTCATTGTCCATAAGTCAGGATCTAGAGTGAAAACTTGTTAAGCTATCAGCATGTAATTTGCAATTCTCTGCTGAAAAGCAGGTGTTCAGATGTTGGACTGGATACTGTCTGTTTTGCACTGAATTTGATGAATGATTTAATGTCCCAAAGAACATACATACACCTAATACCTGGCACATATGCTTAGTTCCTGGCAGTTAACAGGGTAGGAATACCTACTGCCAGGAAATGACTGACTTGCCATCCTGCTTTAATTCTGCAAATCCTTATCAAGATAGTGTATCCACAGCCATGCTTGTTTTTGACCCTCCGCTGCTAATTTCTGTGTGTTTGTTTCCAAAGCTTCCTAATTCTTACCAGCTGGCAGATATAAATCCCATCCCAGTAATGAGCTGGCCTGTTTCTCTGTACAGAGCACTGACTGAGATCTTCCTCACAACTATCTATACACACAACTTGTGATCTGAGCCTACTGCAATTACCTACAGGCTTCACAGAATCTACTTGAAAAAGAGAAATCAAAAGTAAGGGATTCCATTGGGAAATATAAGTGCTTACAAACTAATTGTCATGTTTATGTGAAGAATTCCCATTTACTTGTAAGAATATAGTACTCTGAAAAGACATTGTGCATCCCCTGCAAGCTGGCTAACACACATTTAGCATGCAGTCATACTCAAATAACTGTGTCATTTTGAACACAGGTATACATATGCATGCTACCCCTGTATGATGCAAATACATGAGATATCGAGCCTTGAAGTGTCTCTGTGCTGCTCACAGCGTGCCTCAAGCCCTCCTGCTTTAGTGCAGAGTCAATTTTTGGAGAAAGGGAAGGCCAGCAAGAACATTGCCTTCCTCTCCCAACAAAGTGAGGATCTATGGTCTGAAATCCAGAGAGGTGCAACTCCTGTTTTGTTGCTGTCTGAAATCTGAGCTCCTTTCTTTAGCTGAAAAAGCAGCATTGCACTGAAAACTAGAGAAGCACAAATCCCATTACATAGCACCCTGAGGCTGGGCTTCATGTTACAGATGTAACATGCTACTCTGCTTGTTCAGAGAAGCTGGGGAGTGCATAGCGGGGGGAAAGGGATCAGTAAGCATTGTGAAAGAGCTTCTGTGAAGATGAAAGTCTCAACAACCATTTCCCTCAGGAAGCAAAAGATGAAATATTCTATACTACTTGCTAATTAAAAATTCAAACTGTTGCCTTATGAAAGAGAGGATTACTTTTATCTTTAAACTCTGAAATTTTTAAGACTTACTCCTAAACACACTGTTAGGGATTTCTCCCTCTTCAAATATCCTGATGTTTTTTCAGTTCAAGACTCGTTTCTCGAGTAGAGGCCAGGGGTGGGTGTACCCTACTAATTTCAAAGCCTAGGCACTGTGTGAGCTGGCAGCCTGTGAAGGAAGCCACAGCACACCTTTAGAGCCCTCGACCTCCAAGAGTCGTGGTGGATAGGTTTGGCAACAGGCTGCAACTTATTCTCTGAGATCTGCTGTAGGGCTCAAGAGCATTCTCCACAGGCAACACAGATGGTGAGAGCTTTGGCATGCTGCATGTTGGGGGAATCAGGGACAAGCCAGAGCTGAATGCAGTTACTACCACAGGAAATGAATTCAAATTAAACACTGCAAACAAAACAGTGAGCTGTCAGCCTGCCTTTAGTGGCAGACATTCCCGTGGCTGGGATTGAAGCCCAGTGATCTGTTACACAGTTCCTACCTACAATGATTTACTTCTGAGTTTATCAGAATAACAGTATCATCTCTCAGTAATGAATGAGAAACAAAGAAGAAAGAGGAGGACTATATTAAGTACTACTAAGAATTTTCTTCTTCAAATGAACTTACATGTTGCATACAACACTACAGTTCAGAAGATTAGCAATATTTCTCACCAACAGTACACCAGAAAATGCATTACAAAGCAAATGGACAAGCAACCCAAGAAACTATCAATGTAATTTCCATTATGCTTTTGAAAGAAGAAAATGTATTATACTTTTAAATATCAGGTATCAATTTTAGAAGGATACATACGGTGTGTTATCAGTAACTTGAGCTCACAGAAGTGCTTATCCACATGCTTATTTACATAGATCATAAACAAAAGTCTGACAAAAATGTATCTTCTAATGTTTCCACAGTACATTATTCTGTATATTAATCACATTGATTGCATTATGACTTTATGTCTAATTTATCTCTAATGTTAGCAAAACATTAACAGAAATTGCTGAAAATCTTCAAGAATTTTCTCCCATACATATGCAGAATTCATGGAACTTGTCATTCACAGCCCTTGGTCTCCCAGACTGGGGGACACCACTATCAAACTGTAAACTCTATGTTACCATGTGGGTGGAGATACTGCTACGGTGGTTGCTCAACTCTGGGGTTACCAACAGCATATGATTATGTTCACTTGAGATGGCTGCCCCTGTTGCAGGACCAGCACTGACAGCAACTGGAGGATATTAACAATGGAGGATATGTACTTAAGTGCCAAAAGAACAGTTCTCCTCAGCCCTGGCAAAATACGGAAATTCCACAATCATCAAGCTAGCAGAGTACTTGTCTGAGACCAGACAGTAGAGGAAGAAGGCCTGTTTGAAACTAAGCAGTGCTCATGGTGGAGAGAAACATTAGAAACAACTTGTGAAGTCAACAGTGAAAAAAAGTCAAGCTACAGTTGCAGCTTAGGTTATAACTCTGCAGGCAATGATCTGATTTCAAGAATAGGCATTTGTTACCACCCAGCTGGTTAAGAATCAGGAAATTTGCCCTAGGACAGCAACTGTTGACCTCTCAGGCTACCACGAGGTTATCGTTCCTGTCCACTACACACTACACTGGCTCTCCAAAGAATAATGCACAAATTCTAAGAATCAGCCCTTTTCCTCGCGTATTTAAGTGTCCAGGACATCCAAGAAACTGCCTCACATTCCAGAACTGTAACCCTAGTCTTTAGGCACTAAAGAACAGATCATAACCAGGACAAAACTAATTCATGTTGGAGGCTGAGCTTCCTCAGAGACTAAATCAAGTAGGATGAACTAAGACCTGTTTATTTTTGAAGGTTAACTCCAATTGAGCTAGGATCTGAATTGGTAGCAAAATCCCCAAAGTTCAGTCAGCCTCACTTTGGGCCACTGGACTCCTTACCCAGGCTCCCTACATAGACAGTAGCAAGAGATTATCTTCAGAGAGTGATGCAAGTCACAGGAGAGCTGGGTCATCTTCACAAGATGCCAGAGACCAGTCTCTTTAAAGCAGCACATGCCACTTTGATAATGGCCTTGCTGAGCTGGCCTGTCCCTCAGTGACTTTAAGTAAGTGGGGTGAAAAGGTGCATGTAGGTATGACCTCAAGTCATACGCTAAGACAAGTGGCATGAGGCATGACACAATTACTGCAGCTGTACAGAACCATGAATCCATCCCAATTTTCTTAGCAGCTGCTTGCTGCTTGCGGATCTGCTAAACTAGCTGGAGCTGCAAGTTTCTAGATGCTCATGGCCATGTGATTCTCTGTTAGTATGCACTATGTGTGATTAGCCAACCACACAAAGTCACCTCTGTAAGATGCTGAGATATTATGGTTATGGGAATAGTGCAAATATCTTTATTGACTAGAGTTTCTACAGATTACTAAGATCCTTAAGGAGCATGTTAAGTATGACAAGAGCATAAGAGGGGATAGTATAAGGAGGAAGAGGTGGCTCATCAAAGGCGACACTGGTAAGTGCCTGCCCATTCATGATCCCTGGCCTCTAAGAGCTTCCTGCTACTAACTACTGTTCTCTTCTTAGAAGCAACTCTTTCTCGTGCCAACTGTTTCTGTTTGCTCTTCTACATCTGTGGAAGGAAGAAGGAAAGAAGTGGGCTTGCTAGGGACAACATACTGTCCATACATTGTCTCCAGGGAAAGATGGAAGATCAGGAACTCTTAGGATGAAAATACCTATGGCAATTCTTTTCAAAGCTGCTCCTCCACCCATGGTAATAATCCAAGTGTAGCTCTTCCCTCTCTGTCTTCCAAGCTGGCTCCTTGTAAGTGACTTTACTTCTTTAGTAAAATGTGCTACAATATTCTACTGCCCAGTCCTCATTAATCTTACACATTGCCCTAGTACAACAGAGAGAGAGTAAGCTGTTGTTGAGATAACTGGCTTCCATTAGCAACCATGTGATTGGCAGGACGATAAAGTCTTTTCCCTTGCAGGTCAGCTGCTTTTTAAGAAGAGGGCAATCCTGCTGATCCATCTTTTAGCTACAGTCTCTCACTGAGTCCCAAATCTCCTGCCTTTTAGCTTTGATACGGTTCAAGCTTTTCCCCTTGTATCAGCCCCTACCTGTCATCAGCTCCTCTGTACCAAACAGCCAATATCAGGAGTTTGACCTCAGGGCACAGTCCGGGTGGGCAGGTAAAACCTGACCACTGGACCTACTTCCTTATCTTTCATATCCTGCAATTCATGAAGAAGTATCAAATTCAAACTAAAAACCAGAAGCCTGACCTTTTATAAGAACTTTCTGAAAAAGGCTCTGTTGCCTTTCTAAGTATTCTTGAAAAGAACTGTCATCCACCCTATTAAGATAGAAATGGATCACAAATAAGGAAGAGAGGGAAAAGACTGCAAATCCTTACTAAATGGTAAACGTTTT
Organism: Haliaeetus leucocephalus; assembly: GCF_000737465.1. Taxonomy (NCBI): domain Eukaryota; kingdom Metazoa; phylum Chordata; class Aves; order Accipitriformes; family Accipitridae; genus Haliaeetus; species Haliaeetus leucocephalus. The sequence continues at coordinate 13,168,025 of NW_010972620.1, read as the reverse complement.
TGATGCATGCTTGCAATACCTTTTGGTGAGGCACATAAAATATAGTAAAAAACAAACCAAAACAAATATACTAGAACTGTTCTACATCTACAAGCTCCAGTTGCAGCCCAGTAAAGAGAGTTGCCCAGACTGTTGCTGTTTATAAAATATCTAAAATCGATCAGATTCCTGTGGCATACAGAGCACCCTCTACAAAGTGTTACTTGCATCAAGAGATTTCTAAACATAAGTTGCTAACATAAACTGAGAGCTATCACAAGCACTATAATCCCTATTTATGTGACATGCTCGAGGGTTGGTGTTTAAAACATACAAAAATATTTATTTCCTGTAGCAAGTATGTACACACCCTGCCCTCCTGCATAGCTGGAAATCACATTTTCCCTTGAAACAAACACAGGCTCTGCAAGGATTTATACCACTTAGGTGGATGACAGAAATGGTGCCAAAATCTCTCAACATCCTTTCCCTTCAACTAAACTGACTTAGTACAAATTGGAAAATGTTTAGTCACTTCTAACATTGATAATAAAAGGAGAATAAAAAAGATTCCAAAAGAGGAAGGCTGCTAGTCAAGGCAAGACTGGTGGTATTTGAAGTTTGGCAGAGTACATCTTTACATACTGAATTCTGGAACTCCTAATGTAGAACTATCACATGAACAAATCTTATGGCCGCGATCTATATCCTCCTCATGTAGTCCATGCTTATCCCATTGTAGATATTTTTCATTGTTATATTACTGTAAGAATGTAACAGACAACTCTATCTTTGAACTTTTTCATTTAAAAAGACACTTTAATTATGTCCTTTCTAACTATTAGGAGAAACTGGAATACTTTTGCCTCACGAATTTTCCCTTCTGAAATGCTTTTTCATAATCTTGCTGTGAAAAACCTACTAAATTATTAAAAGCAAAAATATTCTTACTACATAGATAATTTGGTATGGAATTCTTTCTACATTTCTCTTCTTTTCTGATGACTTTGACAGGTTCATAATGGTGCTGAAAGACATCACCAACATCTGCAGAAAGGTAAAGACCCTCCATGTGCAGTTAATTATTCATTTCACTATTTAAATGACACTTATACTTGCAATTTTGTGAAGTAATAAATCCTTTCTAAAAGCTTACTTCAAGTATGAAAAGTTTTTGAAAATGAATTGCTATGGGTGGATATAGTGTCAGAATTTATAGAGAGCAGGGAATAGAAATAACTACATGAAATTAAAGTAAATAGATTTTAGTCTGGAAAAACCTTCCTTTTGGCAAGAACTGTGGAAAAGTGCTTCCAATATTAGGGCATTTAGAATTAAATTTGATATAGAATAAACATCCGCCAGTTGGAATAAAGCTGCTTTCTAAAAGTTTAAAAGAATTCTATGTAACAAATTAAGGAAAGGAAATGCTAAATAATACCATGCCCCATTCTGCTCTCCAGGGAGTAGTTTTGTAGACAGGAGCAATTGCTCAGAATGGAATCAGGCCAGCACACACCAGGGTAACATGTACACTCTTGAAAAAAGGCATCACAGGATCTTTACAAAATCATCGGGACCAAAATTCAGTCTCATATCCATGTAACAGTACCACCAGTAGCACAGTGCCCCCTAACAACACATTGGAGGAACACTTTTATGCTAAATTACAGGGAATAGTGCCACTAATAACACTTCAAATAACTGCTTTTCAAAACTAATTACGTAGGAATGCAAAAACATGAAAGGTTCTTGAATTTAATAACTTCAGCAATGGTCAAAAGGGGAAATTAGTAGGATAAAAAACAACAACTAGTGTCTTACTTGTCTGAGGTCGATGAAAGCTAACTGCAGGGTGTCTCCCTGGAATCCTGGCACAGGCTCAGAACTAGCAAACACTGCAAAGAAAGGTTAAAAATATTACAGATGTAGATTTTTAAAAATCTAACAGAAAATCAAGCTCTCTGCAATATAAATGCTAGCTAGCATTAAAATGAAACTGGTTTGATAGAAATAGATTAAACTAATAACTCACAGTGATTAAAAACAAACAAACCAACAACTTTCCCATCATTTTTCCAATAATCCCAAAGAACAATACCTTTAGGAGTATTATTAGGAATTTTGCTTAAAATTCTAACCCAGTAGTAATGCTACAACCACAGAAACCAACATCTTTTTTTGGCCTGAGGTGAATGATTACTGAAGAATTTAGAAATAATACCAATTCCATGGCTGTCAACATATTTTCAAACATCTGCTTTTGTTACAGCATCCATGCTATAAAAAACCCACCTCTAGCCAAACAGCACTAACAGAAAAACACTAAGGTGGGAGTTAGTTTAATGTGTGGATGACAGGTGGAAAGCTCTACGTGCCAGTCAGAGCAGAGCTGAAATGCCTGTTCATGCCTTTTAGTCAGCTTATCAATAATGAACAACTGCTGGTTTTGAACCCAAAAACAGGCTGTCAAAATTGGAAGGCAAAACTATATTCAAAATACAAAAAAAATTGCAACACTTATGGTAATGAAAAAAAAATCAGCTGTTTGTTTAAATTTGGAAACCATCAATAATTGTCAAACTTAAACATAATATACTTTTTGTTGTTCTTATCCCAGTCCCATGTTAATAACAAAGACACTTGCAGAAGCACCCACTGCCTCATATCCCCACTCAAGTTAGACATCTTACTTCAAAAGAGCTTAAGAGAATTTTTGTTATGCTCTTCAGTTAGAGCTCTTAACAAAACAAAGTAGATATTACTGCTATAGTTTAGAGAGGTATCATCTGAGTCAGTGATAGGTAACATTTTTTTCCAAGTTTGAGAAACAGGTCATTCAGTGGTAGAGGAAACAGAACATATGTATCCAAAAAATTTCCAGATCCAGTGCTCAACTCTACTGTGCCACATGGACTCCTACTAACATTTAAAAGTAATACGAAATCCTTAATAGATTTTTTTTTTTTAGTGACTAGCTAGAAAATTTGGATCAAGTGAAAGTAACATCCAGAAAGACATTGGTGTCTGAGCTAACATGATGGTAAAATAACAGGCTTAATCATTTACTTCTGAACATATGGTTTCAACTTAAAGCAGACTAATGAATTCAGGTAGACTATTCACAAGTCTAAAAATTATTATATGGAATGCAATTGTAAATGAAAATAATAAAGATTCCTACTTAAGTGGTACAAGAAGCCACCAAGACCATCTCAGAATATCTAAGAATAGCTTAGTAATAGATGACTATAGTAGCAGAGTAGCAGCTTTACCAGTAGAGGTAGCATTTATTACTTGTATTACAGCAGTGCAAAAATTTTTATGGACAGTCGTGTAATAGGAGAATGAATTAAACTGGAATATGACTTGATTCTTCATCAGCTAAAGGAATAAAAAATACCAATCAAACGCCCTAGAGAGAACACTGTAATGTCACAGACAAGTATTGGTAACAGTTGGCAAATGCTCACTGATTACTGTATTCAAGTCTGAATTCTAAATTGTCTGGGTTTCCTACTTCATAAGTAACACCAACTTTCCAGGGAGTTTTCAGGGAATTTCAATCTACCATAAAGATGCTTTTCAAATAAAAAAGAAGAAAGATAAAAAACAGTAGAAAAAGCATATCCTAACTCCAGCATTTTATAGAGAGAGTTTGCTTAATAAAAAACTCTTTAAAAGCAGCAAAGAGAAAACAGTTTGTACAACCACCAACCTGCAGAAGAACAGAAGGATCTCCAGGCCTATGAAAGCACCCTTCTGAAAACCCTAGGCTAAAGAGTTGGGTGTCTCCATGGCTGTTTTCTGCAGGTATTTCACGGCCACTGGGACCACCCTTTCTTCAGGGACAGACAGGCCTATGATGCTGACCCCTGTGGTCAGCCAAACACAGCGTTTAAAATGGGAACACCATACTATAGCAGGGAATTCTTAGCAACGCCCCATAGCAAAGAGCTAAAAAGAGATACATGGGTTGTCAGCTATGGCAGCACACTAATAAGGAGGACAAGTGTGATGTTCAGAAGGGGTGTTTTCTATATCCCCTAAACAAGAAAGGAGAACCTGTCCTATTCTTGAAAGATAAGGCCCATCTGTATCTGATCCTGTATAACTGCCCATTCATACACAGTACGCTGAGACCAGCTTCCCCCACTAGAATCTGAGCTCCTCCAGCTACTCTACAATGGTAGCACTGGGAGAAGGAAACTTTATGGCAAAGGAGTGGCTACAGAACTGAAAAGTGAACATAACTGAAAAGTGTGACCTGCCGCAAAACTTTTCAGTTAGCTACTGGCACTTTATACTTCAGGAGGTACCTTCCTATAGTGGGATAATTTTACTTGCCACACGGCAAATATTTGCATCCTTTCTGCAGCTTATCAGGCTAAGGTAGTTTGGAATTTATCCTAATGCATTAAATAATGCAGTATGATTTAGTTTCTCTACATAGTGCCTACTACCATTGCAGCTATAGAACAAGAAGCACAAAAGGTACCAAACTTAATTATTGTATAAGCTCTGTTCTCTTTAACTACAATTTTATATTATGAATGAATTTACAACACCAGGGACACCCATTAGAGCACAAGCATTTATTTTCACATTTGGGTCATTTTTGACAGGTGACTACAGTAGTATTTGTTTCATTATTACAATTTCATTAGTTCAAAGGGCAAAAAGATAATCTACTTATAGTAGCAGTCAGACAGTTCCCCCTCCGCCCTCAGCTCAGGGCTTTTAAGTTTTGTTAACAATTTTTCAAAGCTAATTAAATATTTTCTGCTGCACAGCGTTTTAGGAAGATGTTATAAGAACAGGATTAAAATTCTTAATGTCTTTGTCCTAAGGGTTCTTTTCCAGATAGTAATGAAACATTGTCATATATACATCTTTTAAAATATCTACCCCCTACATTCATTTTAGGCTTAAAGAGGATTTGGAGGGGTAGAGGGCTGGTTGGTTGGTTGGTTCGTTATTTTAGTGTGCATAAGAGCATTCAGGAATTTTATAATATATGAGAATGAAATGCAAAGGTCACCATTAAACTGTCCCATATAGGGGCAAACAACTGGCTGCTTAGCAGTTTGAATCAGAAACTTCAATGGTTTGGGAAAAATAAGCTGAAAATATGCATTACATGAATCTGGTATTCACAAGGTTTTTGTTAACATCTTCTTTCCCTGCACTTTGCTGATACTGTGTAGACCTTTTCTATGTATATAGAACAGGATCTTTGCCACAATGTGTGCCCACAATATGTATAATCTCAAGGTGCTTCCTACAACAGCCAGTTTGGGAATTTACAGGAGGTAGGATCTAATGAAAAAAGTATGTAATAATACAAAAACAGGCTGAGAGGTAACACATACATGAGAATGGTAAATTTAAATATTGCAAAGATGACTTCAGTCCATTTTCTTTTTAATACATTGCTTTAATCTTTTAATTACATTCTGTATGCAGGATATATGTGAATTGATATATATACGTTAATGGATATCTTATGAAAAAGGCTGTGTCTGCTAAAATGGAGTTTAAGACATCTTTAACTGTAAATTGTACTGAACTTCTATGCACTTCTAGGTTTATTAACAGGTCTCTTCATTTTATTCTCTGAAAGTTTTAGCCATCATCTGGTTGTGCCTCTCTGTTGGTCTGGGAATTCAGTACCTAATTCCTGACAAGTACTTCCGCTGCTCAATGGCAGAAATTAAAATCAGAGTCCAGACTTTGGATCAAAAGCTAAATTAGGATAGCTTTACTTCAGCCTTATCGCACTGATTCACAGGCAGGACAGCAAAGCTACAAATGTATTTTTAAAGGAAGAGTGGAGAATCAGGTGACTATCTCAGCAGCCCTCAGCCACTTTGCAGCCCTGTTGGATGCTCCAGCTGTTCAAACACGCCTGGAGGGGAAACTCGCTGAGGGAGCTGCCAGCTGGCCGGGCAGCAGCCCCCAGCCCTGCCCCCAGCACCAGCAAGATCTCGCTGCTTCCCCTCACTCGCATGCTGCCATATGTGACCAGCAGATGAAGGATGGTCTCAAGTGAGTTAAGTTAACCTGACTTCCCAGATGGGAGAGGAGGCAGGTAAAGTGAGGGGCCTTCAGAAGAGAATATAGTGCCTTTTCAAGAAAAAACAGGATTTGGGTTCCTCAGCTTCTGGCACGCCCACCTGGAGATTACCTTCATGTATGCTCAACAGAGAGCACTTGGGTCACGATCTCTCTTGCTCTTGGATACTGCAGCTCTCTACACAGTGGGTGACAAAGCGGGGACTGGCAGGAAGCCCTATGTAGGGCTTGTTAAGAAGGTATATTGCATCCTGCTTTGCGCTAATTCTCTGCTAACCCATGCTTATTTATCGCAGGACCCAAAATGTTTTCATCCTTGCACAGATTCCTGTCTGGGTGAAGAAGGATGCCCACTGAACCATACCTCCTTCTGCCAATTAATCCTGTCTCACAATTCACCTATGTTAAAACACAGAAATTATAAAAATTACATTTAACTCTTCCAGCAACTTGAATTTCTGACAAGTTCTAATTCCTTAACAAAAAGCTGATGTAAGGTATCTAGATCTGGATGGTGTCTCTGAAAAGCTCATTTTCTATTATGTACACGTTGCTTCTCAAAGTGAGATACAGCAACCCAGATTTGAATTTCATCTTCAAGAAATAGCAAATGCCTTCCCTCCCCAACCCATTTCCCTCCTCAGGGCACTGAAATGTAATGTCCAAGCACAAGACTATTCTTCGGGTTTTATTCAATGGGATCTAGTACATTCTATTTTTCTGAACACTGTTGTAAGAACCCCAATCATCCTAGTGGAAGATCACCACTGAGAAAGAATGGTGTAAAATACAGAGGTAAAACACTGCTCTAGGTTATGAAATACGTAGAGAGATTGGAGAAACACTTCAATTAGAACAGGACAAACTGAAAGCTTTTGGAATGTTTGGAAGGAAAACAAAAAACTTACTAGAAGCAGAGCAAGATGATTGTAACTTTTCTTTTTTTAAATAAATTATCAGAGAAGACCACCTGACACTACTACTATTCTTGAGCAAAAGTACCAGATACTTCCAGATTTTCTGCTCTGCTTTTTAAAGTTAGGTACTTTGCACAGAAATGCAACGCAAGATAATGAAATCCCATATTTCACCACAAAATCATGTCCTTCCCTTCCACCTTCTTTTCTTGGAAGTCCACTTACCATTCTACCTATTTGCTGGGACTAAGAACTTCAGCATTTACTGACTTTAATAGATTGCTGCTCATTAACAGATTCTTGGGTTGTTGGTTGGACTGTTGATTGCTTTTTAATGGAAAAGAAAAAAATCTGCCAAGTAATCACATTTTCCTGCTTTTATTTAGATCTCCTCCAGTTCATATAAAGAATAAAAATGTAGTGTTAAAGATCAGAATAAATATCTAGAATATTGCCAAGAATTTTTAAAAATATATCTTCAGATATTCATAACTTTCTACATCTCATGTAACTTCTTAGTTCAAAATGCATCTGAGTATACTCCATTGTGCCTGTAAGTAAAATGTCAAACCTGTGTATGCAATACAGTAGGAAACTACTCAACAGTTGTGAATTATTTGCACACTCTAAGCACTAATTGAAATGTCACTGTCGTATCCATTAATCCCAAAGTGTCAAAGAATAAAGCTGGGGGAGGGTGATGAGCAAGAACATAAATCACAGGCATCACAGTGAAGCCTGGAATGTGCCTGTGATGGACCTTATGAATGAAACCACAACAGCAAAGAAGTCTAGGCAAAATCTTGCGTCGATCCCTTATTCCACAGATTGTAAGATGTCATTTGTTGCAACATACTATTCTGACAAGCTTCCATAATTATATTTAAACTACTCAAAGCACTTCTGTGGAAAACCAATTTTTTTCTAAGGTGCTTTAAAAGTTTTGCAGAAAGGAAGAATTAAAGTTTACTCTATTTGCATCTGTACAGCCCATGCTAAAAGTTACGCAATGGTGGAAAGAATGCATTTTTCAGTCTAAGTTACTAGTTTTCTGAAACTTTCTCATTTTGGCCCAAGTTTCCCATGTCCTATCCATGCCATATGCTCAGTATAAAAGCTACATGTAACAAAACACATTGTCTTAAGGTTATATTTCAATCTTAAAATAATGAATTTTTTATTTAATCTAACGTGATAACCTCTACTAAGATCTCTTCACTGATTGAAATTTCCACTGTGCAGCAACCAAGGATGGTAGAAAGAGTGGTAATAGAAATTAGGATGGTACATAACAGGGCAGAGGCTGAGAAGAAAAAGGTCTGAGAACAACTCAGAGACAGACGACAGCTGGACTTGTTGGGACTTCTCATTACTTTGCAGTAAACATACTGTTCATACTGTGAAAGTCACCTGCAAGGCATGCATTTTATCCCCTGTACTACTAGAAATCCCCGAGTGAAACAGTGAATTGGTTAATCTATAAAAGTAGTGAAGTACTGTGTTGTTCACAGATGGTATTTTAAATATGAGAAACAGAATAATACTGTAGTGGGCAAGCTTTCTTCATTGTTACACTATTTGTTCAGAAGGCAGATAACTGTTTAGTAGGTGCACCAATTCAGCTTGTCTAGACGAATGATTATGGTGTCAGTATTACGAATACTATGGAATTTCTGTTTTTACAACTGGGATCTTTTTTACATCTAGGAGACTACACAAATGCACATACACATATCCCTGCCCATCTACCTGAAAAGAACACTATTAAATTTGCAACATCAGGCATACTAAAAGTAAAAAAAAAAGTCAAACCATTATCTGTTTGGCCAACTTGTGCAATCACGAGACAAACTTTAATGTCATGATCACAAATATTTTTTCAATTGGACCCTGATAATCCTGTCAGTTCATTCCACACACTGAAAGGCCTTAAGGCTGTATAATAAAGGACTGTCAGAAAGATGCTTGGTCTACCTGTTACAGAGTTTAGCTGGAATGTAACAAGTAAGGCAGTAGAAGGAAAGACAAGCATATGGTTAAAATGTCAAAAATGCCCCTTAACTCTGTCTCTGGACTCCCATAAGAACACTTTGTGATGCTAACTAAATTGCTTGAAATCAAATTTCCAGTTTCCCATAGGCGGCTGCTAATTGAGTAGTCATCAGTTTTTTCATGTGTCCAAACTATAAACCTCAGGATACAACTTGCAGAACCGCCCCATTTTATAGCTGTCATCAAAATCATTGAGATCCATGCTTCAAACACATAAGAGGAAAGATAGTTCGAAAAAACAGAGCATAAGAAACTAAAAATATGCATTGAAAAAAACACTAGTGAGCCTTTTCACTGTATCTCAGTCATCAACTATAAAACCAGACCTAAAACCTATTCATAAGACAAAGATGTTATGGAAGTAAATTCCTTCATACAGATTAACAGCTCACCCTCAGCAGTGAGCTCCATGCAAAACATGAGGAAATTAATCCTGCCTTTAGCACTGGATTGAACTAGTTTTATAAAATAATTCTGATGCCGTATTTTGAACAGTGAGAATTAAACAACATCTGATGTTTACTAAAGGAGTACTATTATTCTGCACAGTGAGTAACGTAGTAGTAGTAGTCGTCGTCATCGTAGTAGGGAGGAAACCCTATGTAACAGCACATTTAAAATCTGTATCACAATAAATAAACTCAAGAGGGAAAATTAAAATTTCGCAGACATTTGACCTTTTTTTCCTCAACTATAAAAGCACAACATTTATGTAGTGGTATTGGGCAATTTTGTACTACACTATAGTCTTTTTACTGGATATAGCAATTATGATCCCATTAGGAGTGACAACAGATGTATGTTTCAATGAGATACTTCAGCTAAAAAAAAAAATTTCATAAAAAAATTTCCCAGAAAAGTCAACATAACATTGATAAATACTTTTACAAGAAGCTGTACCGTAGTAATTTTTGTTTAAAAGACAAAGCTTAGTGAATTATGGAAAAAGATCACTATATGGATTGCATTACAGAACTTTTTTGCAGTGTTAAGACAGATATAGATAGGAATTCCAGAAGATCTACTTACATTCACACTGTATCACATCTAAATTAAACTGCTGAATTGCTCCCATGCTTATTTGTTTTAATTCACTGTCCAGTAGCATCTGCATTAGGGACGTTGAAAGATGCTGGCAGGCTGACATGCAAGCTGTCTGGGCCACTTTTCCCTAGTAGAAAGAGCAACAGGTTTTAAGATAGAAACAAATGATAAGTCACTAAAGAGCTGCTTATCTGATTTGACTTTAATATACACTCAAAGTCTTAATGAGGCAGGACTTAGATTAGAAGGAGAAAGATCACACTTGGTGTTATTGCTTTGACCTGTTAGTTTTGTTTCTATTAAATCAATCAGGGAACTAAATTAAATATATGTTAAAGCAATTATGGATATTTCTTCTAGAAATCAAACAGTCTTCATGAATACAAGGACATTTCCAAAATAATAACAATATAAATTGCTGAAGCATATGAACAGCTTTGAGGATTTTTTTTTTACCCAAAATGAAAGCAAGAATGTAATGAAAATCAACATGCTGCATGTTTTTCACAATAGTCAGTTAAAAAAACCCCAAACTTTATATAAACCAAACCCATTGCTTTCATTTGGGGCATTTCTCATAACAGCTTGCACTTATTATTGGCACTTTAATTGTTCGAATTCCATCTCAAACCTTGTTGCTAAATTATTTAAAATATTCATGCTTATCCATCATCTTTTCAGGTGCTTAATAAATCAGTGCTGTCAGTAATCAACTACTTACAAAATGAAATGTAGCCCTCTGCTGTACAAAATAGAAATAATTTGCCAACCACAGTCTAGTTAGTAACATCTCTTTACAATGTATATGTAATTGAGACAAATGATTTTCCAAACATAAGACCAAAAAACAAACTACAAAATCAGACATGTGATAAATTATTAAAAATTTAGTACAGAAAAATTAAAAGATATGAAAATTCTACCTTAGAATTAAGAAAACCAATTAAGATCAGATATCCGATCAGATGGCACCGTTCTATTCATAGTACTGCAATCTTTTAGAGCAGAGTGATCTTAACTTTCAAATGCAATTATATGAATCTCTGTAGTTTAATGTACTTAAACCATGCTTTTCAACTGACATCTATGTTACAATACATATTGAAACAAAGGTAAATATTAACATGCTTCCACAAAAGAAACCATAATTACATAATACACCTACTGGAGCACACACCACTATCGTTTTACTTATATCCATCAGTAAAGTGATGACACCTATTTCTCTAAAGCAATGGTTCCCCAGCTGTTTTCTGCAAAGTCAGGTTGATCAATTCACTGTTGACTCACAGAAACACACATAAGCAATGAAAAATGATAAGGATAGACAGCAGTTCACTGTCCCAAAAAGTTTGGAAAGTTATGCTCCAACATCTGAAAAGCCAGATCTTGTCCTTAATAAGACAACTTGCTCATATCATTGAATTTTCATGTATATATATAACAGAAAGCAAATTTGGCCCTAAATATTTTGTACTTTAAAAATCCATTCTTTGTTAAAACATAATTAAAATGTAGACAATACAATGGAAAGCATTCACTCTCCTCAGGTGTCACAGTGAAACATTAAATGGCTTTTGCTAATAACTCTTTAGCATTAGGACACCTTGAACTGTTAGGAGCTTTATATCTGAAATGAGATGTCAGTTTCTTAATTGAAAAATCTCAGAAAAGCAAGTAACATTTTTGACCAAAATACATGAACTGACAACGAAGAATGTAAGAAACAATGCAAGAACGGCATGCTTAAAAGTCTCCCAAATCCAATGGTAATTACACTGGGAGACATGCAGGTCTATTCCCCAAGCAAAACAATATCAATATGAATGGAAAAAAAAAGAAAAGAGGAAAAAAGGGGAAAAAAGAAGGAAAAAAGGAGGTGAGAAGGGGAATCAGTGTACCACAGTTCATTTAATTACAGTGTAGTAGGTTTGAAATACTTAATGGAAATGTCATTTTGATTTAATGGAACATCTAGTGCATCTCTGTTTAATGTACTGCTCCATCAAATCAGCTCCATGTCCTATTTATGCTGCCACTATAATGTAATAAAAGTTGAACCAGATTAATAGGTTGTCAAGAAAAATTCCAACATTCAATTTATTTTATATGCAAACAATGTGTACTCCTCTTATTTTAAATAAAAGACAGAATTTTATATTTCTAACAAGCATCTGTAGTTAATTGTTACAGGCTGGCAAATATCAATAGTACTGGAGCACAAGATAATGGTTACAATACAGAAATGACATGGTAAAAGCCACTTGGACTTTAAATAAGTATCAATACATGTATGTTTAATGTTTATTTTAAAATTTCATAAAATGGAAACATCCTAACATTTAAATTATTTCCAACTATGTAACTTGAACTACAGGCTTATTGTTCATGTGACATATCAACAAATAATAGAAGTTTACTATACACAGTTTATGCTTACTCAATACAATCACTTGATTTTCTTAAATCTGGAGAAAAAATGAAGCTATGTATATCAATCAAAATGCTGAATTCTAACTGAGAGAAATGTGAACTTTACTGTTCTCCTCTTCAAAATTCAGTGCTTCCCAGTTCAAAATACGTTGGATGTATGATATTGAGAAAAGAGTGGAATTCAAATTTGTGTTTGACAACTGAGATTTAGTTAAAAATCTATCTCCAAATTTGCACCATCCACCAATTAATCAATTCCTTGCCATTTTTTCATAATGCATTTTGAAGAGGAAATTTAAGGATTCATGAACATAGCAATAACTTATTTCTTTTCCAGAATTAAACAAATCTCAGTTTTAAAACATTCCTAATGTTTATTATTTGTCAGTTTGTTTTTTTTCTTAATTACTATTATTATTATTTTTTAAAGGACAGTGGCATGGTTACTGTATCTAGCAATTAAATACCTATATTCAATAGCATGCAGAGATTCAGCAGTCTTCTCACATGCGCTTGAGTTTGCCTCCCATATCTCCGCTGTGCATATGCTAATTGCTGCTATCTACAAAACCTATTCTTCCACTCAACCAATGTAAAGTTTAGGAAACAAGGACCCTATTCTATAAGCAAAAACACCTGCTAACAGTGTTAAAGGCAACTGTTTTTTCACCCAGCCTTCACATTTTGCTGAAATACAAGTTTGTAAAAAGAAAAAACCTTTAGACAAACTTCTTATATTTCAAAGGAGCTTGTAAAGAGAATCTGCTGACATATTAAATCCTTTTTTATAGGACCCAAAAAGCTTTTCTCCTAAGAACAATTGCAGTAAAGAGACATTTGGCTCCTAGGAAATTCCCAAAGGGTCAGCCATATGCATCCTTCTATGGCACCTTCGTGGTACTGCTTTCTAAGACCCATGCTAGCTGTCTCAAAAGCAGCTTTCATCATTCACTATGGTGTCAGTCAATATGATTTATGGACTGCATTCAACAAAGTCAAAGCATATAGAATGAGAAATATGACTACTATCTGCTAATTTGTTTTGTATTGAGCCACTTAGGAGTCAAAGACCTGATGTCAGACTGAGACCAGCAACACAATTAACCAGCCAGTGACAGATTCATCCATCCTCCCTGCCAGGCTGTGCCAATCAAAGACAGCATGAAGCAGCATTTGGAGAAATCAGTAAGAAAACCCATTCTCTAAGTAGCCCGTGGAGGCTGTTGATTGACAGTTTTTGAATATAGCTGCAGAAAACCACCACCCCTTCACCCTCACTGCAAGCTGTGAAATTAGGCTTTTGCTGCCAATCACAGAAACAATAAAATAACACAAACTGCCACCCTCAGCATAAAAGGAAATAACAAAACTTATCTGTTAAATCTAAGAATTTAAGCTGAAGAATTAATTTAACAACATGAAATGGCATAATGAAAAATTTTCTGAAAATGCAAAGGAACTAAACATACAGATTTTATCAGTCATAATAACTAAAGCATTGTATTACTTAACATCAGCACTAAAATCCAACTTTTGAAATATTGATAAAATACAAGTATACTAAAACACACTAATGGAATTTTTAAGAATCAATTTTACTTCCAGTCTCTGCCTCAAATTCTACTGAAATAATAAAAAATATCTACTTGAAAGTAATTTGTAACTGTTACTTTTCAATAGTCATTCTTTACCAAAGAGTTGTCCAATACTAACTTTGTACTGACAAAGCACGTATCTAGAACAAAACTTCAGCTAATTCTAAACTTCAGTTAAAAATACTTACATGTACACCCTCTATAATTTCATATTAACTGATCTGAAAATAAAAAGTATGATTTTTCTTTAACTGTTCAAAATAAAAACTAAAAAAATGCAGGTCCTTAATAACAAATTTGAATATCCAATTGATTTAATGAGATTAATAGCTGTATAATGAATTTTTAATTTGCATTTTGATTCGAAATATCTAATGGCACTATAAACTGCAACACGAACTTAAAATGGGCTGTAAAAGAACCTGAAAACAGCATTAATCTCAAAAGACTAAATTCTTGCGACTTTAGAAAACAGAACCATTCAAAACTGCATGACTCTCACATTATAACCTTCCAAAAGCAACGCAGCATCTGTGCTCCTCATTGCTGGAATTCTGCTAGTGCTCGGTTATGACATAACCAGCACACTGACACCTATTCAACATTAACAGGAAGTATTTCTACACAAAATTTTCAATATTCATAGTGCTCATGACACCTATCAGCTTGACAGTTCAACATGAGGCTGAGTATTCAAATCATAGAAATGTTCACTGGAATGAACCACCAATGTCATCTAGTCCAACCCCCTACTTGGAGTAGGACTATTGCCAACACTAGTTCAGGTCCTTTGTCCTTTTTTCTGGCTGAGCCTTCAAAACAACTGAGGATGGGAATTCAACAGCCCCTCTAGGCAACCTCTTCCAACACCACTCTACTCTCTTCGTGCAAACTTATTCCCTAATGTCAAAGCTTCACCTCCCAAGCTTCTATCTGTGATCATACCCACATGCGAAATTGTCAGTCCTACCAGGAAGAGTTTGGCTCCATCACCTTTGTATCTGTTCTTCAAGCGGTTGTAGGCTGCCACTAGATCTCTCCTGAGCCTTCTCTTTAACAACCCTAAACCTCCATTTGTAACTCATGTGCTCTAGGCTCCTAACAACTTGAAAGCCCAATGCTAGATCCTCTCTCCAGATCCACAGAGCTACTACTCAGGCAATTGCTCTCCAGATTGTAGCAATGAACACGGTTATTCCCACACTATGTACTCCAAGTCCCTTACACTTTTGTTCACTTAAACAGTGAACAGCACAGTATACATTTGTTGCTGTACGCTGCTTAAGTGAACATGATTCAACCACATTATTAGAAAAAATCAGTAAAAGTAAGTTCAGAAATTCAGTATTCAGAAGCCACTCTTAACAGAATAATATTATTTTCAACACTTTCATTATCATGGAAATGCTTATGCCAAATCAAAATAAACTCCTGATACAAAAATTGATGAGCTGAAAATAATCAAGGCTTGGAAGAGTTCTTAAACGCAATCCATCATCTTCTTAAAAAAAAAAATAAATAAAATTGAGCACACACATTGCCTTGACCCCAGGCAGATGTAGCAGAGAAATGATGGAACTTTCACTGATTCTTTATTCTGTTATACCACTCTATCCTCATTCTGCATTCATGTCTCATAGCTGCATTTTGATACCTGACCTCTCTTCCAAAAGGTCTCAGTCTCCTCTAAATTATCTCATTTGGGATGCAAGGCATACCCCACCAATGTTCTGCAAGGTTCTTAGGGCTCCTGCTGTCTCAGCGTACGAAAGCCCAATGTTAGTCATTAATTTGATCCCTGCATGCAACCACACAAGGTACGCAGCAAGTCATCAGCAAAATAGAAGGGTCTTTTTATTAAATGATTAAAAATTGAAGCAATAAGCCTGCAGGCAGTTCATAGTTTTTCAGTTCACATGCTTTTTCTTCATCTTGCATCTACTTACCGACATAGCTGCATGGTCATTGTTGTTATTCTGAGAAGGAAACCAGTAAGGCAATCAAAACAAAAAAATTAAGATGTACTGTCAACATCAAAAAAAATAAAAGGAAAAAAAAAAATAAAAAAAAATTGGTAGCAATAAAAGGTAAGGAAAAGCTTCCAAAAAGAACAATTACAGCTACATTAATTCCTTATTTTTTTTTAAACCTGTGAACTTATATAGTATTTTGTTGTGGCATAACAAAGAGATTATAATTGAAATAATACTAATTTGGCAATAAAATGTTTTTCTGTAATAAGGAACTGTATGCCAAAATATCAAAGTAGCAAACTTCAAATGATGAAGCGTCTGTTGATATGCCTTTCCAGAAAGTTTTCATGATAAGAAATAATATAATCCAAAATACTTAGGTTAAAAAATAAATGCCATGTTTACCATCTTGGCTTATAGAGGCCATCTGTATGTCATTAACATATTTTGTTCAAGCAAGACTTAGAATGGCTCAGGACAGTAAGAATCTAAATGTAACACAATCCATTAATAAATTTTAACATAAATCTAATGGTAATATAACTGCAGGGTGGAATAAAGCTATTTTCTTTTCCAAAACTGCTTATTAAGTACACTAAACAAACACAGAGGAGAAAACTAAGATGCAAAACTTCAGAGGAAAAAAAAAGTTTCAGAGACGGAAGACATTTCCAATGATTCAATAGAGATATCAGACCCCAACTAAGTTGTGCCAGGTTCAGTAAAACTGAGATCATGGTCTACCTGATTTAGATCTCTAATGTTCCAATAAAAATAATACAAATTGCATAAAACAGATCCGTAATGTAAGATGTATTTTTTAAAAGTTATGACTACATTGGTACAGAAATAATTCAGTATAGCCCCACATGGAAGCACAAAAGGAGACAGATCCCTGTGCATTTACACAACTTACACAGACAGCTAAAATAAAACAAGACTAACGACAGGAACTCAACGACTGCATCAAAAAATTGTTAAAGAACATACCATAACACTTCTACAGGAAGACTAGAGTTTGAAACAATATCAAAGAGAAAGTCAGCGACCCTTGAACGAGACTATGGAGAACTAGTGTGGCCAACTAGTGCCCCTAGCCCTAAGCACAGTGCCCTCTAACATAGTCGGATACGCTAAGGTAGGAAGAGAAGAGATTCCTCTACTTGTCCTGCTCTTTTCCTTACTACAGTTACGGCCAGCGGCTAGGACTTTTGTTCCTTGATTTCTAATTACAGAAAAGGTTCTGAGAAACTATTTTGAGTAGTGGAATGTTTCTGCCAGCCATACAAAAATTATTATGGAAATAACACTGTGACATTAATGGAATAATCCATTAATGTAAATGAATACTAAAATGATTCCAAATCTTAACTATGGCATATGAGAATCTAGCTTAGTTTAGCACACCAAAGCATTTACTATTTTAATGAGTTATGGAACCTAGTTCTGGGCTTATCTTTGAAAATGCTTTTACTATAAATTTTCTCCTAATGAAAATACCTTACAATTGCAAATCTAACCAGAATCATCATAATGAAGCTGTATACACACTTTCACATAACCTTCACAGCTCATGCACAGCAACATTCATAGGACTGTGTTTCTACAATTGGCCAAGCTAGAACAAGGGAGCGATACACAGGACAAGTCAAAAATTACAAGAACCCTCTTGCCAGACCAGACTAGTCATCCATATAGTTCTACATCCTGCCTGTTAACTGACCAGAGTTTGAAATTACCAAATAACCTCTTCATAAGAACTAGCTTTCTCCAAAGGTTGACTTGTGCCCCCAGGCACGTATTTCTATTCCTTTCACACTTTTCAAATCTTAATGCCACAGCTGCTTCTTTCCATCCCTCTTAACACATTACTTTGTTCTGTCTGTGGCTCATTTCCAAACCGCTATATCACAACATACATTCATGACAGACTTCTGCACATCCTTCACTAGAAGTTGCACATCCCTTAACTGCTATATGCATATGACCACTGAGGAGCAGTGGCATTGGTTCACACTGCTTTGTATGTTAAGTTACAATGAATTTAATTATCTAACAAACTTACTATTCTTTATCAAAAAATGCTCAACTGATTTGGCACAGAAGCACGTCTCACACGTCACATTCACATCAATAATATGTGATACATTTTGAGTGGGTTATGTCTTTGAGTCAGCAAAAAAAAAGGCGACTGGAGAATCACAGCCCCTTCACATGTGATTTGGAAGACCAGATAAGCCCACTATGCCAGCAACTTCAACACCTTGCTGTGCACGTACAGAAATTATGTTTTACTTCCAGTCTGGAGCCTCAAAACATTCTATGCATTGAGGACTTATTCTTTATAGGCACTGCATGTGGGTAAAGCACTCAGACATCAGTGTGACAGTAGCAACCAAGGACAAGCTGATGAAAAGCAGATGTAGCTTGAAAGATTTATTGAAGTTACTCCAGACCTATAAAGGTATAAACTAGTACAATGATAAATCAAACTAGAAACAGTCTTTTTTGTCTTAAAGCAAGGGGAAATCAGACAACAGAATGTAACGATTAGTACATAAAACAGGTTAACAGTACCCTTTTACCCAGGACAAAATAACACAGAATATATTTGAATATGAACAAGGATTCATTTCGATGAAGCTCAGTTAACTAGAATCAAATGACTTTTTATTATCAAAACTATTTAGCTAAAAACAACCTTGGAGAATCCAAGACCTCCATAAACTTATACATAAATGCAGGCTTTGCACCAATTCTGCACTGTTTGAACCAATGCATGTGTACACAGATCCAACATGGTTAATTAAAAAGGCCATCTGTTGCTCTAGAAAACTGCTGAGTTCTTACCCTATTTGTAAATTAGCTGTTGTTAATAATATTACTAAAGTATTTTCTAAGTATTACCATGGGTAAGCATCATCAAGATACTGAAACACATCTAAAAATACATCTGTACTGAAAAAAATTTAAAAATACATCTGCCAGCACGTGCATAATTAAAAAATCATATCTATCTTCAAAATCTTAGTATTTTAAAATAAAATAATGCTCCAATAGTTTGAAATTAAACTTAATTTTGAACACTTACAGGTAAATGAGTAAAAACTTGAAACGTGCTTCTTAAAAAGTTAATAAGGTCCATTAAGTATCCACTGGCTCTTCCATCCGATTCAGACATTGTCCAATCATAATCAGCAATCTGAATAAATTCATCTATTTTTTGGTTAAGTTTTGTGTATATTTCTCCTTCTGCAGCATGCCTTGCATCCTGCAAAAAAATCACGTGCAATTGTCAGAATTCTAAAATATTATTAGAATGCAGACAAAATTATATTCATCAACAAAACGGAAGTCTTGTGTTTTTCTTAGATTCAAAAAAATATTTCATTTAAATCAATATTTTAACTTCTGTCTTACAAGAAGTCTGAGGCTGTGGTTTTTAAAATACTCCCATAATATATACTATAAGAGTGTTTATAACAGAATATGCCTACAGAATAATCTAAGTTCTCAGAGACAAATGAAATTAATTTGAATTTGGAAACAAAGCAATTGCTTCACTCTCTTCACAACAATCACCTTTAATTCAGCCTTACAAATTTATCAACCCCGACACAAAGTTTATTTGCCCTCTTTTACAAAGAAATAATGAAAGAACCTAATTATTTTATATGTTACAGCCAGAGGTCCAGCAATCATATGATTTTTATGTAATTAACGTCTTAAATCTGCATATCTGAAGAATACTCATCATTTTTCATCCTCCTTTAAATATCCTGACCATCACACACCATGATTCAGAGCATTCCCCTACTTCCTCCCACCTCTACTTTCTGTTCTGCCACCACCCAGATTCTCCTCTTTGGAACAGTAAAGTCTAGCATTTACTGTGAAGTGAGGTTATGATGCTAACTATCTGCCCTATCTGTTCAGGGGACATCCTCATAGATGCAATGGGATCTATGTACAGATGCTGGATAAGGTGCGTTTTGCTGGAAAGGCATGCTTTTGCCAGCCTGGAGTTTAAAGATACTTGATAAATTCTATGTTCTAATTTGGGCTCAACATGAAACTTTCTTCACTGATCTCGCAGAATAATTCAAGACAGATATTTGAATTAAGTGAACGGGTCAGCTGCTGAAGCTTTTTAGAGAGTAAAAATTAGGCTGGATATACTGGAGCAACATAAAGTGGATGAAATTCCCATTGCTAGTTCCCTCTGGGAGAAAACAAACCAAAACCATGGCACTTCAGAAAGCTGCAAGTAAGAAAGGCAAGAAGAAGAAAGAAAAAAAATAATGAAAATTATCTGAGCTCAAAGGTGCTGTCACATTGAATGTGTCAAATGCACTCTTCAGTAAGGCCCCAGGCCATGAGGCACTTCAGGAGGAAGCAAGAAAGCATGTGGCTCTACCATGCATAAATATCAAAGTACAATTCCCTAAAATTAGCATTTTTGCTGCGAAAGCAACTTGTAAAAGTCTCCGCTGAACAGCTCTCCCAATCCAACACACAAGAATCTGGCAACCTGTTAACATGTCAAATAAAGGAATATGCTGACATCCAGAATTTTGTAGATGGCTATGACAATAAAAGCTTCAATTAAAGTCAAGTCTATATTTAAAGTTTCTAATTAACAATGAGACCTCAGTTCCAACAATCTATAATGATGGGACTTGCAAATGTATCTGCCTAGGTTTAGTGCAATTGCTTGGATTTTTTTGTTTAAAAACTAAGTCATTATGGAGTGGTTGTATCGCAGAATATACCCCTCTTAATCCAGGAGGAAATAGTTAATGACCTACTAAGCCATTTGGACACTCACA
>NW_010972620.1:13097372-13146947 GCF_000737465.1 Haliaeetus leucocephalus | reverse complement strand
TAGCAATTGCCCTGCGCATCATTTGTACATTTCAATCCTTTTATTACTACTGTTGTCATTTTATTAGTGTTATCATTATCATTATTAGTCTCTTCTTTTCTGTTCTATTAAATCATTCTTATCTCAACCCAGGAGTTTTACTTCTTTTCCTGATTTTCTCCCCCATCCCACTGGATGGGGGGGGAGTGAGTGAGCGGCTACGTGGTGCTTAGTTGCTGGCTGGGGTTAAACCACGACACAGTTCATCTTGAGTGCACTCAAATGGCATGTGCAGGACAACCAGGGGATCAGGCCCAGTCAACACAGGTTTACGAAAGGCAGGTCCTGCTTGACCAACCTGATCTCCTTCTATGACCAGGTGACCCACCTAGTGGATGAGGGGAAGGCTGTGGGTGCTGTCTACCTTCAGCAAGGCCTTTGACGCTGTCTCTCATGGGATAAGCCTTGAGAAGCTGGCGGCTCATGGCTTGGACAAGTGTACTCTTCGCTGGGTGAAAAACTGGCTGGATGGACGAGCCCAGAGGGTTGTCATGAATGGAGTTAAACCCAGTTGGCGGCAGGTCACAAGTGGTGTTCCCCAGAGCTCAGTACCGGGGCCAGTTCTGTTAAATGTCTTTATCAATGACCTGGACGAGGGGATCGAGTGCACCCTCAGCAAGTTTGTGGATGACACCAAGTTGGGAGGCAGGGTCGATTTGTTCGAGGGTAGGAAGGCTCTACAGAGGGATCTGGACAGGCTGGATCAATGGGCTGAGGCCAGCTGTATGAGGTTCAAAAAGGCCAAGTGCCGGGTCCTGCACTTGGGTCACAACAACCCCATGCAGCGCTACGGGCTTGGGCAAGAGTGGCTGGAAAGCTGCCCGGCAGAGAAAGACCTGGGGGTGCTGGTTGACAGCCAGCTGAACGTGAGCCGGCAATGTGCCCAGGTGGCCACGAAGGCCAACGGCATCCTGGCCTGCATCAGAAATAGCGTGGCCAGCAGGAGCAGGGAGGTGATCGTCCCCCTGTATTTGGCACTGGTGAGGCTGCACCTCGAGTCCTGTGTTCAGTTTTGGGCCCCTCGCTACAGGAAAGACATTTGAGGTGCTGGAATGTGTCCAGAGAAGGGCAACAAAGCTGGTGAGGGGCCTGGAGCACAAGTCTTATGAGGAGCGGCTGAGGGAACTGGAGTTGTTTAGTCTGGAGAAAAGGAGGCTGAGGGGAGACCTTATTGCTCTCTACAACTACCTGAAAGGAGGTTGTAGTGAGGTGGGTGCTGGTCTCTTCTGTCAGGTGGCTGGAGGTAGGACGAGAGGAAATGGCCTCAAGTTGCACCAGGGGAGGTTTAGATTGGACATTAGGAAAAATTTCTTTACTGAAAGGGTTGTCAGGCATTGGAACAGGCTGCCCAGGGAAGTGGTTGAGTCACCATCCCTGGAGGTATTCAAAAAGCGCATAGACAAGGCACTTCAGGACATGGTTTAGTGGGCATGGATGATGGTTGGACTCAATGATCTTGAAGGTCTTTTCCAGCCTAAATGATTCTATGATTCTATGACTCTATGATCTTTACCAGTTAAGATGATTTACTGGCAATGGCAAGACTAGTCCTTCAGTTTTTGCTTTGGAAGCCTGTTTTTGGCTACCTTTTATTTTGCTTTAGTTATTGGTTTACAATTGGAGCAGTGTGCTGCCAGTACTTTAAGCAAAGCATGTTGCTGTATTCACTGAGAAAACTGTGAACAACCAAGCAATTGGATTTCAAACCCAGAAGTTACTTCAGAGAAGCAGCACTGTGAAACCCATGCACAAGTCAAGAAAGAGTGATTTAGCAGTATTCAGATTTGGGATGGCTCCTAGAGGTAGATGAATTAACTCCATCTCTTCTTTTAACATGGTGACAGAATTGCATCAAAACCTTCTGAAAGCTCACCAGATTTTCCCCCATTATAAAGTGAAAAGGGCAAACAATGTGGTTTTGTTAAGTGGCTTTTCTCTCAGAGGATGTCCTGAAGCCCTGCACAGCATTTGATGCTATTTATCTGGCTCTCCAACAGCCATTACACAGCTTAATGCTGAGACCCTGGGCTCAGAAACTTCTGTCAACTAGATCTGCAAATACATATATTTATGCTTAGCACAACTGCTAATTTAAACAAAGGAAAACAATGTCATGCAAAGCTGGAAAATGGGGCTATAAATATTGAGAGCAACAACATTTTTTAATATGATAAAATGAAACAAGTTTTGGTGGGTTTTCTGTTTTGGTTTTGTTTTTTTTTTTAATTTCCACCCATGTGAAACAATGCTTGGAGAGTTTGAAGGACATCTTAAAATGAGATCTTATATATGAAAATAAAGTGGGAAAAACAGCCCTCTCAAATAGTAGCCATGAAATAGGTCTGAAGGCTTCTATTTAGAAAATACAGCGTAGATGTATTTATAAGATCATCTCATGGAATGTAAATGTGATCAATGCTGCTAATAAAAGGAGATTTTTGACCACTCAGGAAGAATGGAGGTGACATGATTTGCCACCAGGAGATGAATTTAATAACAGTAGAACATACCAAACTCTGTGAGGGCCCAGTTGGGGAACTGCAAGCAGTTTTTCATTTAAATAGAGAGGGAAAAAAAAAGGGATTAATGAGAAAAGAATTTTCTACTATAAGTGGAGAACATTGTGCTAACAAGTTCTCCAGGGAAAGAGACAGGAGAGAAACCATAAAAAAAATTCTCACATTTGTCAGTGTTCATTCAATATTTTTCCAAAGTGCATAGATACTAAGCTCACTAAACAGAGATACAATATTCTGTGATTCCCTCCAATAGAACTTAGGTAGTTTATAGGATAGTTAAACATAACTTACAACACAGGCAATCAGCACAAAATATAATGCAAACTTTCAACTGCATTTAGTAAATGAAATTAAAGGATAAAGAACATCTTACCTCTTAATGAAATCAAACACTATGGCTGCATTAAGTGTTTTGTTTGAATATTAAAAAGATTATGGATTGACCTTACACTATAGATAAGCAAATTCAAAGACACACATGCACTATCGGTACACAACAAACAAACTAGGCAGCCTAGATCTTAAGGACAGGGCAAAATTAGTAAAACTACTGGTAGGGCAATGGTAACCTAACTACAGTTGCTAGGCCAGAACCTTTCTGTTTTGCCTTGTTCATTAAATCCTTAGCAAAACAAATGACAGTTAATGGGAAAATTCTTGGCAATCAACTGGAAATATGAAATGTCTTGCAATGATGATGTCTTATTCCACCTCACCCACCTTTTAACGTCTATGCCAGAGGGGATATTATAATAGGATAGGCTACATATTGCATCAAGAGAAAAATGAAGTACAGAAAACAGAACTACTCTCAATAGGATTAGTCCTCTTTATCCCATAAATACAAGAAACCACCCTCCTTTGTTTCAGTGTACACTGAAAAACCCCCAAATAGCTAAAGTTCAAGTTGCAGCTGCTTTGGAATCCCTGATGACTTTTTGTTTTGTTTCTCTTTCAAAAATTTCTGTATAGAAGCCCCAAGCGACTAAGGCAGCAACACACTGGCTGAATTAATGGCACAAGGTAACCTATACAAGATTAATTCTTCTGTGAGAATGTTTTCTTCGGAAAGAAAACTCCATATCAGTCCCCAAGCACACACATTTGCTTCTATTCTAAACCAAAAAAGCTACTCAGCCAGGCTCGGTCAATGAAATAATTTCTGCCATACTTTATGCATATGAGTACCAAAACTTGCTTCTTCAATGTACGCAACCATCTGATGCCTGAAAGAAGTACCTGGCACTCAACCACCACCACAGCATGAAAGATCTCTAAGCATCTCTACACCCATCCCCAGTGCCAGAGTGCAGGAGGGTTTCTCATGTTGGGCCATTCAGTGGCCTGAGACCAAACCATCTTTGCACTCAGCATAGCTAGTCCAGCTGTTGGGATCTTGTTTTAGAGCTTACTAGGGACATTATGACATAAAATAGCCTGAGCAAGGATCAGAATTTTGAATAATTTATCTTAGAGATAAATCTCAGTCATCTTGAGTTACCTGACATTATGTCTATCAGTTGTCTTCGGCAATTTCATTTTTACGTGCAGGTTTCTCATTAACAACACACGTGTCTGCCTTACAATTGAAAAAGGACTAAGGCCTTTTGAGCAATATTGTGGAGAGGGACTTCAAAGATGAAGGTATGGGTTTTGCTCTGCCAAGGACATCAGATGTGATGATTCAAGTCACTTGGTATTTTTGCTTTAGTTTCCTCTTTTCAAAATCCTTCAGAATTTTTGTACAGACAAATGCAAGAACAACTAAACTAGGAGAATTTCACCTACTAATGAGATGAAGAGCCATATACAGAAAGAAAACTACAACATTTTTTTATTCCAGGATTATTTTGTACTCAGCTTACAAAAGTTGCCATACTAATTGTTGAAATTACAATTGGCTATGCTGAGTATGCACCACCTACGATTTACTTTAATTTTTTGAGATATAAGCTTACGTACTTCTGCCGTTTCTGAAAAATCTCAGAGAAAATACAGCTTGTGCAGATAAACAGTTGCCATACATTAGAAACAGTCAAGTTCCCAGTAATAACTTTAACAAGTATTATTTTGTATATAAAGGACATGTAAAAAAGACAGGAATTCTAAAAAGATAATTGAGTAATTTATGCTTTGTAACACATTCTTAATACTGCTTTTATATTACTAAATTACACAATTTGAAAATATACCACAAAATATTTCTATTGTAGAATAAAAACAAATAAATAATACAAACATTTTAGATTAAACTAGCTGCTTTGCTTGATTCCATTCACAAAGGAGAGATGTTACACAAAGTGGAGCTTAATCTATTGAAAGTTTCTGGTGCAGTTAAGCTTAGCTTGTCATTTCTTCATTTAATAAAAGATGCATCTGAAAGATAATATTGATCCTTCTCACGTACTGACATATTTCAGATCATACTGATAACATAAAACCAGAATTTATCTGCTCAGTGTTACAATTGAATTCTTAACAGTTCACAATTGGTTTAGAGTAAAAAATGAGAAAGCACGCAGCTTTGCCCTCACACCCTTTTGTTTTCATTTTATTTTCATTTTGCTTCATTTATAGTGATTTTAATGTACCTTTTCAGACAGTCATATAACAGATGACATATATCATACCTTAAACGTAGAAAGTCCATAAAGTCTTGCAGTGTGAACAGACACTTGTGAAATATTTGTAATGTTAGATATAAAATCCTCAAGGTATTTACAAGCTTGTTCCAGGTGTGTTGTGTTTATGATGATTTGAACAAGCTACAAGAGACAAAAAATTCTTGTAAAATCCTTTTTGTATTACCCATTGAGATTTGATTATGTTCAAGAACATAGAAAACCACATCTCAGAAAAATTGTATGGCTTGTCTTACTAACATGGCAATATATGATTTATAGGGCTCTTTCCTCATGTTCTTCTTCATTTCATTTATACAAGAGGTTCTTGAGTTTGAAACAACATTCAACATGACATGACACTGCTCTAACGGCAACAGCCTAAGTCCTTCTCAGCGTGTTTCAGTAGGTACCTGCTGTGTCCTGACACTGCATGTACCTGCAGTGAATGTTCATAGTGATTCATTGCCTCACCCTGTCTTATTCTCTCCAATAAACAAATTAAACCAAGAGGCCCAATGAAGAAACAACATGCACAAACCTACTAAAATATTTTAATTGCAATTACTACAAAAAAAGTTTCATTTGTTAGAGTGAACTTGAGATTTTAGATTTCTTGATTGGGTAGGTTTACTCTGAAACTTTACACAGTTCACGGGAGAGGGAGTGATTCCTCACACACCCCCCTTATTTTTAAACAGGAAGAAGAAGAAATTCAACAATGTGCTGCTAATTGCTAGACAGGAGCAGAACACATGAACCATACTTCATACGCAGCCAAAGAAGTAAAAGTCTTTGGCTTATTTCTTGCAAATCTGTTTATCATATAGGAGACAGAACTCTTTCATTGTCATCTCTCTCTCTCAAAAGGCATCCCTGTGTCAATATACTTGCAACTAGACTCAACACTGTATTGTTATTATTTATGAAACAGATATTGATGCTTTTCATCTTTCACCTCTTTAAATGTTCAAATTTAAAGCAACCACTACTTGTTTTTCTTACACAAATCTTCGTATCACAGTATATCTACATTTACAAGAATAGTTTTAGCACTAATTGTCTTAACACAGTTTTGAGTATGTTTTTTAAAACTTACCTCTGTTAAACCTATATGAGGTTTTTTAATTAGGTTCTGTAAACAACTACTTAGAGTTCTTGTAAGCAGCAAATTTGTAGATTTTCTGAGCATATCATCTATTTCTGTTGAGCTGAAAAAAAATGTTTATTTTTACTGTACGGGACAATATTTTGACAGTAATACTTAATATTTTTATTTTTTTCCCTGCAAAGGCAATTTTTCATGTTAAGAATTCCCTATATGCATTTAATTTCTGGTTGCTCAAAGTCTTCTGTGATCTAACACACAGAACACCTCTTTCACTTACCAAATTATCCATTAACTGAATTTCAACACTGAAGCAAAATCTGTTATTTTTAGATTTTGGACATGTTTATTGACACAGCGGTTCGGAAAGAGTAATTTGTGGGTTTTAATGAGTTACGAAGGAGGTCAACATGCGCTCATTAGTACATGTAAATTATAAACAGTATCAATTAAGAATGTGTGAAAGCAAGTAATTTACATCTTTAACAGTGCAGAAGTTGGTGACTGGCCACGAATACCTTCCAGATTTCAGATCTATGAATGTTATTTTATGTAATTAAAACTAAGCTTTTGAAGGCCACAGGAGGAAAGGAAATCGGAGAATTGTGATGTTTTCCATGAGAAAAAGGTGGGATGGGAGAGGGAATGAGGATGCAGCACATTTTGTTGCAGGAGAAATCATTGCTACGTAAACTCAAAGCACTGAGAAGGGAAAGACCATTCGAAGTAATCAGGGATGCTACACAATTATTTCTGAAATGGTCAGTATCAAAGTATATTTTTCAGATTTTACATGCTTTGTTAAATAAATAAAATCTCTAGATTATTCAAACCAATCAATACTGTTTAAAAACCTCCAGCAATGTTTTAGACAGCTTACTATGCCAAGCTACCCATACAGACATACATATATTGTATATAATATATACACACATATGAAATATACGCTATAGCATTGGGAATCATAGATTAAATATAAATAATTATATATGTAAATTATATGTAAATTATGAACCAAGCAGAGCTAACAAGTACACAAGAAAACATACTTTCATTTTGATATATATTTTTAGGTCACCTGGAAGTTATAGGTTACCTTATAGTCACATTCCTGATACCTTTAAGCTTACCTGCGGTGAAGTGACTCTGAAAACTTAAGGCTTGCATAAATAAATTCCTTAACCTGGATATAAATCTGAGGCACTGACTGAGACATTGGAAGCTTCTTTGGAAAGGATTGCTGTGAAAATAAAAGATAATACTATCTTACACTTGAAACTGATTCTAAAGGACAGCTTGGTATTAAACACAACAATTAGAAAGCCACTTCACACTATCAATATTTTAATCTATCTTAAGCTTTTCTGTTTCTCATCAAATACAAACAGCGGTATGCGTTGAGCTGACTTCTACATCTGTTTAAATAGCGTATAAGCAAAATAGAACTTTATCACTTATTTAAATTACAATAAAGTTTGGAAACTTTATGTAATTTAAGATCCCTCTGTAGAAAGCAATTTACAAACACATTAAAAAACAGGTCTCAAACTGCTTTTAATCTGAATGAACAAGATAGATGTAAGTGGGATGGGAGGTTAAAAAATGCAAATTTCTTTTGCCAAAGAAAGCAGTGGGGGGAAAAAAAAGGTTTGAGAAGTTCAATACATCTGGGATTTTCAAAGCATCTTGAGAATGTTTAGGCATGTATATTTACTATCATACATTTACTTATTTTCTCTCAATGGTTCACAAAACCAAAGCAGTTTGAATTCTTTTCAACAATTTGGATTAACATGTGAGAAATACTAGTAGTCTGTAGGAATAAAATCATGTTTCTTACTTCAATTTTAAAGCTGATATTGTATTTGGGAGGACAAAAAGAAATAAATTCAATTAAATCTACACATACCAAATAGGTATTTCTGCATTGAATACATAATTTTTGAAATCTGCAAAACAATTAATTTTCTGTTTACTCTATGACTAATAAATGAGAAAAATAATTAACGACTGGTATCATCCCTGGAGAATTTAATTTCTCTAAAAATAAAAAGCATTAATCAACAAGAGCTCAACATATGTGTATTAAAAAACCAACACAAAACAGATTACTTTGACATTCTCCTAATCATACCTCTTTATTTAAGATTAGGTGGTGTGACAAATATGTGGTGTAAGCGCCAGGCTTTTGTGTCATTCAATGATAGCAAACCTTTTTAACAATAAAATTTACTTCACATGTGTGTTCACCTGATTTAAGCAATTAATTTTGACAGATTAAACAAGTGTTATTATATAGAACTATTCTGGATCATCACAGTATTCTGTAAGCAGGGCCTGAGTTTCAACCTTCATATATTCAATGATCTAAGAGAAGCAATTCTTTATCCTCTACAGTGTCTGGCCAATAAGGAGGACACAACACTTCCTGATTATTAAAGCAGGCAGCAAGAAAAAAAAAACCAACCGACAAACAGAGCTACAACCAATTGTTTCCCTTCTGAATACAGAAAGGGAGTAAAATTAGATGATATAATCAAACCATGATAGTTTGGCACATTCAATCTAAACAGCAGAGCACAGACAAGACTGTTTTAACCAGTCAGATTGGATTTGCTATGTTAAATATCTAGTAGGTTCTGGTCATAATTCTGCCTATATGCTGCAAGCAACTCCTATTATAAACCTACCTGTAAAATGTGAGGGTGATTCATCCTAACCTACAGTTAAAAATGAGAAACACACTCATGTTCGTCTCTTTTTATACTAAATGGAGAGAAACAGACATTTTCAAAGGTGAAATTCCCCTTAATCTGTAAAAGGTATCAGAGATGCATCAAATGGAATTAGCCCTCTGGGGTGTCTATTCCTCCCGATCAACCACACAGGCTCCTTCAGCGACTAGCCTGAACTTACACATCTTTTTTTTTTTTTTTTTTTTTTTTTTTAAAAATCAAAAGGGGGTTTATTTTAACCCATCCAAATAGGACCTCCCATTGCCTTATAGGCTGAGGCAAGAACAGAGAGGTGAAGTGGATGAAATTGTAAACAGCAACCAATAGAAGTGATGTTGGACCATTTATAGTTTCCCCTCCATGTGGATTCCCTGCTATCTAATAACACATAAGGAACACACTGCAGTCTTTCTTTCAACAAAGATACTTAATGATTCTTTCTCCTCTATTCCACTGCCTAGTTGACAAAATTTTTATGAAATCAATTATCTTTGAGACTTCTGCCCCTTCGCTAAGTTTGGTTGAAGTCAACTAAACTGCTTCAAAAATTGCTGGGATACAAGAAAAAAACCTCAGACTGCCTTATTTCTAATGATGTCCTTCTGCTTTACATACAGGTTTCAAAGTTCTTTTCAGAGATATGTAAAAAAAATGTTTTCCCTGCTTTACAGATGAATTAACAGGGACAGAGAGATGTGAAATCACTTACCAGCACCACACAGCTGGTCAATGATAGGGTTGGGAACAGAATCCAACCTGATTACCAGCTTTACTCTCAAGCTCTCCAGCCCAAAACCTAAGCATCAGTGACATTCTGCCCATAAAATATCTACAAAAAGTGCTGCTCTCTATGAAATGGAAATCCCTCTCAGTGTCATATTCCAAAATAAAAATTGTTGGGTACAAAGAATACATTTCCCTTCTGGTGAAGTAAGGGCCAAAGCTTTGTATTAATCACACATGTATGTAATTACACATGCCCGCACAAGTAATGTCCATACACGCATGCTAATGTATCAGACAGAGTGAGAGAGGCTAGCAGATAAAATTATTTAGTGCAAGTTAAAAATCTCTGTAATTTATTAGCAAAATATGTCATGCTAAATAGTATCTGGGGGGTGGTATACTTCCAACACTGTAAGGGATTTCCATTGTGTTTATCTTATTTTAGTATTATAATGGCTAAGTAAATGAATTTGATGGAGGAAAGCATCCAGAAAGCACTCTGGAGTCTTATTAAAAAATCAGCATAAAACCCACCTTTCCTTTTTCATCTTCACTGCAATACTGTATTAATGACATGCAGCTGTATGTTTGCCTGGTAAATCCCTGCTGAATCATAAAATTATAGTATCTTTTTACTTTTGCAGATATCTGTAGCGATGGATCGTGTATAAATCAGCTTCCCTCTACAACAGTTACTCCCACTGTCATGTGGTTCTTAGATTTAGTTCACCTCTACAGACTCCATCATGAGCCTGTTATTTCTTCATCGGTATTACGAAAACCGTATTTGAATAGCAGAACATATTAATCACCTTTCTGAGAAAGGAGTTTGGAGTGAAAGAATGGCTGAGGCTATGAAAGAACATCCTATTGGAATGCTAGTATGGCAGAATTATTCACAGTCCCTTCACGTTTATTTTGCCCCACATGCACAAACACCAATAATTAATTTTAAAAGTGAAACACAAAAGTTGCTGTCTCTAACTGATCCGTTTTACACATATTTTTGCGATAGTACAGCATATAATAGACTGAGTTACTAAACCCAATGAGTTGAAACAAAATTCAACTAATTAAAGACTGTATCAATTAAACTGTATTATTAATTTGTTTACAAAACAATGGGTTTCATTATTCACTCAAACATCAGAGCAAATTACTAAAGCTTTAATTTTCATATTTACTTATGACTAGATAATTACACACCAAGGTCATTTAGCCTCTTAATCTACCTAGCTTTTCAAATTTTAATTGCTTTTTAATTATAAAAAATCATTACTATCCCAAGTGTCCTTAATTGGATTTCAGCAAACTTTTATAACATAAAACTTGTCCTTACCTTATCAAGTTCTGGATCTTGAAAAGGAAATTTGCTTATAACTATTTTGTATTCCTCTTCATTTGCTATAGGAATAGGGCTATAGTTGTCTGCTTCAAAAATATCCCTGGTGAATTAGTTAGTAAAATAAAAAAAAAAATTAGGACATGTAACTTTTTTTACAGTATTTTCGAATGTTAAAACATGTAAATGAATATAAATTTTACCACCATACTTAGGTGTGCAGCTTCAAAAAAGTTATGACCTGCAATCATCATAATTTCAGACATCCAAACTATTTTTAGATTAATTTGAAAGTACCTTTTATATGCTAACTCTTTATACTGTGGCTAATCACAGAGAAAAAAACAGCTGAAAGCATTTTAATACGTATGACTCAAAGCATAATACAGCAAAGGAACTTTAGATTAACTACTCTACTACAGGGTAAACCATAATGAGATACTTAATAATTATGGTAGCCTACAATTTGCCTACACTAAAGCAGATATTCAGAGAGTCTCACTTAGATACCTCAGCTACATATTGTCAATGGAGACGATTCAGAGAACTTCAACTAGGCATATGGCCACAGCGTTATTTAAGTACCCTCTGGGCTTTTCTGTTACTCAAATGATGACACTAGGAGTTTAGAGAGCTGGAGAACCTTAAGTGGTCAATTTAATTTCAAGGTTTTCTGTAATACAATGTAACATTTTTTAAGGTAAACAATTTCTGCACATTTAGACATCACACCCTATCTGCAAACAGGCTTTGGAGTACAGTCCCAGGCTGCTGTGTTCCTGGGTTTACAATTTACTCTGTCAAATTATTCCAAGGAACAGGTGGAAACCAACCTGCATTAAAAAACAATGAAGACGTACTGACAATGTCAGTAGTCTGTCAGGGAGATATGCCTATCAGCTAACTGCAAACACTAAGACAACCTAAGTTAGGAACCTAATGCCTTATTGCAATAGCCTAGAGTTACTAGGTTCGTAATGAAGAAAAACAGATGTCTCCTGCTTGTTTCTCCAATCATGTCCTTTTGGAGACCCTCCTTCTCTCTGTTAACTACAGAAGCAGTACTTGATGGATCTTCTAAATATTAGTTACATGTGATGAATATCTTAGTCCTATCCAACCCAAAATTCATAAACAACACTGAGTTAATAAATTCTTCCAGAATTACAAGTCTATCAAAAAAACTTGGAA
Source organism: Haliaeetus leucocephalus (assembly GCF_000737465.1). NCBI lineage: Eukaryota > Metazoa > Chordata > Aves > Accipitriformes > Accipitridae > Haliaeetus > Haliaeetus leucocephalus. Next base: position 13,134,666 of record NW_010972620.1, on the reverse strand, counting down.
GTTGGACAAAAACAATAGATGCAATACAAAAGGCACCATTATTTTGAAATACTAACCTGAACAATCCAGACCACTTTTTAAGAAGTGTTTCATTGTATTGGTCTCTTATCTCAAATAAAAGATCAAATAGTCGGTTCACAGGAAAACCATAGCCCTAAGGTATAAAAATACAGTCAATTCCTATCCCATGAATTCTGGACTCTGAGATGAGACTTATTATTCAATCTTGTCACTTTTATTAAACAAATTATAGTACTTTAAACACACCACTACAATTAGAAGATTATATATTAAATTCTCACCAAATACTTTATCCTATGTTACCAGTTTTCAAGTAGAAATTTGTCGCATTTCTAACATTTTAACTTGCTATTTATGCATATAACTAATCTTTTTTTATCAGTGTGTTAAACATTGCAAGAACATTTGTCAAAGGTGTTCATTTGGTCTTTCAGCTGGAGAGTTAATGATAACTGGAATGCTATTCTTGCTTAAGAAGTAAAGCATTTTAAAAGACAAAAACGTACACAAATTACAAAGCTAACATTAATTTTGCACAGATATGAATAACCGGATGCTAGCTGGATAGCCCAGAATGCATACAATGAGTTGATAATACTGAAAAGGAGGAACCAAGGCAAGAAATACATATATTTTAAAAATGTTCTTGTGTAATTTTGTTCTTGATTCATATATATGATTCAGGAAAACCAAAAGGAAAAATTTGACTCTAGGATTTTCAGTTAAATTACTAATATAGTATGTACCTGCAAAGTATCAGCAAATACTACAATGAGATTCTTCAGTTCCAGAACAAGGTCGGGATCACTGCAATATGACTGAAAGGGAGAAATTCTGGTTTTGTTAAAAGAATTTAAACTATGGGACATATGTTTTCAAAGAATATTAGCACAGAAGGTTAAATTCTCCAGCCTTATCCCTTTACCTGACTGACTGCCTTAGTAAAAAACAACTGAGACTCACTTGTCTTCACTTAGTCCAGCTACATAAAAGTATTTGTTAAATTTTTATATGAACTATCAGTAGTATAAAAGCTCAGAAAAAGTAAACTAAAATATGAGATTCAATAAATATCAGTATGTTGTACTGAGATTCAAAAATCGGCAAATTACATTTATTTCAGTGGAACAGAAGCACACGTCAAAATGCTTTGCTAAATCAACATCAGAGAGGTTTCCACAGGACGTTCTTTTGAACACTAAGCCTGGGTCTAACTAGTTCTAACTGTGCCACCTCAGACAGCTTCCCAGCTGTATGGGGAAAACACTATAAAATACTTTCTAAGTAAGTTCAAATTACAAATTTGATGGTAGAAAGTCAAGACATTAAGTTATTTACTCTACTAAATGACTGAAATATGGAGGTGTGGAGTCATACAACTAAGGATTTCACCTCAGCTTCACTATTTGCAATACTGGATGAAGTAAAAAAATATTTATATTAAAATAATTTAAAGCAGCATGAGAATATAGTATTAGTTAGAGACTATATATGCCTGTTTCACCTTTCTTTAATTTTTGCTCTTAGCATACTTTAGTAAAGTAAGGGTTTGGTTTACAATACCTCATAAGACCACATACACTTACCTAAAAGTCTTTACTAGGATGACGTTAGAAAGAGATTGTGATAGAATTTGTTTTGAGGGGTGTTATGCATTTTGAGAAGAAACAGTGAGCAACTACATGACAAGACACTGAAGAGTTCTTTAGAGATTACATTACTTTTACTCCTTAAATTACCATATTCTTACATAGGTGTATAAATCCATAGGCAGACAATTAAGTTGCAATGTATTTAGCTTAAAAAAATGCTGAATATATCTCAATTTATCCCAATCCTCTAAAATTAATTAAAAAGCATGAGAACATCTCATTTATCATAGAACCTTTACTGATCAGTGGTACAACTATAGTTGCAATTTGAGCTTTTTCCCCATTTTTCCTCAGCATATATGAAATGTGAAATACTCCTTCAATTAAAGATCAATTGTAATAAAAATTAAAATAACATTGCATAAAGGAACTGCTTCTAGCAAACATTAAAAAGGGAAAGATAAAACTCTTCTATTTTTTCCAATAGTAAAAGTTATACCAATAGTAAACTCTGAAGCAAGTTACTATCAGTCAGTTTGAGTGAACAATGGTATTCCATTGGTCTTCACAGAGGAGTAAGAAATAGCATGCAGCTAGTCAGCATCATTGGAGCCAAGGTAGAAATGTAACTTTAGGAGACACACTTTTAACATAGAAAAATTCTGTATCAACTGAGGATTTCAGTGATACCTTTACTTCAACATAAACATATCACTACTATAGCACTGAAGAGATAGCTCCAAGGGTTTTGCTGGTGGAGTTTATTTTGGAAACACTGCATTTGGAATGATAATTAGGAACTATTTCCTGGTGGTGCTTTCAGTGCCGAACTATTCAATCTGATCTAATGAAGAGGTCAGTTGAGACTAATGAGGAAGGATTGCAATAATAACAGCAGATTAACTCTGCATATTCTAAACTGCTGGACTAAGAGAAGGTTTGGAAGACCCAGTGAGTTGTAAATCAGTGGAGGATTATGCAAATAGTCCATGGCTGCAGATCACAGCCTGATACTGTTGGGAAAAACAAAAGCTTGGCAGGCTCCCTCCCAAATCTGAGCAATTTTTAATCACAAGGAAAAGAAAACATGAGAGAGGTGTAATTTTTCACTTTGTTACTATCCCAGCTTTAAATATAAAGAGCTCTGAAGTTGGAGGATTTAAACTGCAATACTGATAAGACTTCTCACTTACTGAATGTGTTCTAAGAACAGCAATGATCTTGGAAAGGGCCATGTTCCAGAGTTCATCGGTATATGTTCTAGTTACCAACCCTTGGGTTACATGTAAAATGTGGTCTTCTACTACAAAGAAACTAAAACAAAATAATGCTTAAATTATTAAGTTGTTTTCTAATATTAGAGCAAATTCTACCCTTTCACACACAAGCATAGTCAAACCCTTCCCCACTTGAGCAGTGACACTTCGGTAGGTTTGGTGTTCTGCTTTGCCCAGCGTGAAGTCAAAATGTGGAAAGTTTGTTTCATGCCAACTGCAGCCCAGGCTGCTGGGCGGTCCTTGTGGGGCACTGTACTGGTAGGATCTGGATGCTCTTCCCTGCTCAGACCCAGCAACAACCACCCGCATGATTCGTGCAGAAACTGAATCTTGCAGAAGAAAGTTTTTGGACAATGGGAGAACGGAGGGTGAATTAAGAATCAATACAGTAAAACTGAAATAAATCTTAGTTTAGAAAACTTACCCTACAATTTGACTGAAGTATCTTCTATAGCCTTCTACTGTTTCGTGCTTTCAGTGAAAAAGAAAACAAGTTTAGGAATAAAAATACCACTAAGGACTACAACCCAAGTCAATGCAAAACCAAAAGTATTGGTTACCATGCTTGACTGTGGCTGCAGAACTAATCTTGCTTGTTTCCTTCTTTGTTTTCTGTAGTAATTTTCAAATATTTCTCCATCACCCTAAAACAAGACAGAAGTAGTTAAAACGAGAACAGTACCTCAGTATGAAAAAGGCACTTCTTAAACTAAGGGTCGAATTCTCTTGAACTAAGCCACATATCTTGCATTTACTCCACACGTAGACCTCCAGCTGACAGCAGCAAAGTTTTGCATGCATTAAAATATGCAGAAATTACCTTCTTTTCTTTTTTTTAAAGTAGCCTACAGAATATACTGTAAATAAAAATTTTGCTCATGTGCCTACATTTTGTCAAACAGTATTACCCATTTTAAGCAATATTTATGTTTTTAAACTACAGTTTTCAGAGTATATTAATATTTATAGACAAGGCATATTAACTATTACTCTATAACTGAAACTCACTGTCTTCTACAGTGTTTCTTTAGGTTATTCAAGAAACTAACTGCGTTATAAAGTTAAGTTACAAAAATGCTTCTGTGAATATATGATACATCTGAACACTGCCTGTGTTAGCGTTGCCTGAGAAAAAAAAAAACCACACGAGATTTATTTAATATTTGCTTATTCTCTTTGGAATTGGTAAATATAATGACTGTGGATTTGGATTTTTCTCCTATCATGGTGCTCAAAAATACAATACCCTCTGTGCCTAATGATTATATTGTGAGGAATTCAAGTGACATCCTACCCATCTCATTAAGATGGCCATTCAGCAGAAACCATCTGTCCATTTGAAATCAGTGCTACATTGACTCATCTATCTACTGAACACAATGTAATTTGTATGCAAGCAGAATAAAGCAGCTTAGCATTTTTAAGGTTTGTTTTCACTTCATGTGCCAATTATTAGGCTAGTGCTGTTTAGAATTCCATTACTTGGGCTTCCAAAAAATCTTCAAATGAAATTATTACAGAGATTGTACATTACTAAGCCAGCATTACTTACCTAACTCCTTTATAAGATATAACAAAGAAAGTTTAAATTTAGTATTTTAAGTTCATAATGAATATTTAATCATATTTAGAAATACTGCTAACCTAACAAAATGTAAAAGTAAAAAAGAGACTTGGCTAAAAAACAAAAAAATCCACTTGAAACTGAGATGCAAATTTACTAGAACACTGTTGCAGCACAACTTTACACAGTGTGTTCTAATTCATACTAACCATTCACCTCCAGCCCAAATATTCAATGCAGTTTTCAGATGCACAAAGCCATTACCGAATTCTACTTCCAATGCCAAATCTCTACTCAGTCCTGACACAAGCTTCTCAAATGAAAGAGTAGCTGTTCTTCTCAAATCCACACCAAAAATGGAGATGTAAAATATCTTACGATTATTTATAGACCGTGCTATTCTATGCAGTCAAGATCAGCAATTCAGGCATAACAACTATTTTAAAGAGATGTTCTAAAGCAATCAGCAGAATACAGCAACAACCCTGATGATTCACTCACTGAATAAGCAAAGGAAAGGCAAATAAAATATACCGAAGCAGTGCATTTGTTTTGCCCAGCTTCCAAAAATTCATGAGTTTATATCAATAGAAATAATAAATCAGTTCACATTAGGTCATAAATTCTAGGGATACTGCTCATATATCAAGTGTTGTTTCACACTGTAGTTACATTTATTTTATACTGCTATATAGCATTTAGTTAAAAGGTAACATTACATGCTAAAGAGATCAAGGGTGTTTTCACCAGAAGTTAAATATACAGCATCTCACATAATATATGGGCTAAAAAAAAAAAGCTCTTTATATATATATTGCCCAGAAGTCTCTAGTCTAAAGAAAGGTTACTCATCAATAAATACAGTCTGTTTGGTATGTAGGTATCTTACGATCACAAGCTACATAGTATTCTGAGGTATATAAAATTCTGCTTTCTTCTTCAATATGAAGAAGCAGAGTAGAAAACTACTGTCCTGCATAAAAATAGAATATTTTCCACAATTTTGTAGCAGAGAGAGAATTCGCTGAGAAGGTGACATTTGCTGTGAGATAAGTCCTTGATCTAGAAATGTAATGAATAGCCACGTGGCATCAACTCCCGTCCTTTGCTGTCGTCATGAAGTTCTCTAAACTCCAAAACGGATGGTTTACAGCAGGAGGTAAATGAGAAGGACTCCAAGAAGGGGTTAATGCACAACTCTTGATAATGCTACCATGGCTTATTAATTAGATTATGCTGGCAGGAAAGACAGAAGCCCTATTCTGAAGACATCAACAACCCTTTCTGGTATCAGAGAGCACTCCAAGTTGTTTTCTGTCTCCAGTAAATTTGGAAGCTGGCAAACTTTCTGTGCAAACCCAAAGAGCATATCCTTGGATCAAGGATCCAACATCAGGATCCTTGTCAAAGTGAAAAACATACTCACATATTACTTTTAAATGTCATCTATTAATTTTACTTCAACTGGTGTATTTAACTTAACACATTCTTTTTCATGTGTTATTTCACACTCATTTCCTCTGTAAAAAGAAATGGTCCATTCTTTTTTAATAGTTCTGGTAGCCTGTCTTTCTGTCTGTCTTGTTCTTTCATTGAGATGAATAATTACTCATGTAATTACTGATGCTTTTGTTTGGATTCTTTCTTTAAAAAACAAAGTAATTTCAAGGTATAAGTTTCCATGTTACACAGCTGCAAGGATTCCATAAAAAGAACAACCCAGCCTGAATGCTTGAAGCCAGGTCCAGCTGAAATTGTAGGATTAACAATACTTCAGAGTACTTCATCTATATGCCCTGATACTTATTTTATATGTAATCTGACTTAAAAGTAATTAAGACATAGGAAATGTGAGAAAATAATAAATAATTTATTACCAAGTTTCCCCCAAAAAGTTTTCATCCTTGTTAGCTTGTGCATTGTATCTCTTTTACAGCAGCTAAAATGGGCTACTGTGTCTCTGCCACTGAATCCCACCTAATCTGCCTGAGCTCAGCCTGTCACAATCTCCAGTGTTTGCTTGCTGTTTTCCTCTACTATTCCGATTTCCACAAGATTCAGACTGAATGTTCCTGTATTTTGTAATATTGACCATATCCCCCCAAACATTTAGGTAACATGGAACAGGTGGGGGAACTGCAAAAGTGCCGATACCACTGTTGAGGCAGACATGCATATTTTACATATATTCTTAAGAACACTTATGTAATTAATGTCTTGCTGTGTGTCCTTTATTATGCATATAAAATAAAACATGTATCCATGCCCTGAGTATCCATACTCTACTGACCTCAACTGGCTCATCCAGAACTACTACTACTAGAAGCAATATGCTTGCTTGCTTAGGAACCATTACAGTATGAAAAATACAAAAATAAATATTCAACTTCAAAAAGTAAAATATCTTTTTGAGGTCACCTTAATACATACCAAAACTGAATAGATGTGCAAACACCTATAGACTGGAGAAAAGTCTACAAGATCTTGGGCAGTTAAAACCTGAAGAAGGAAATGAAAAAGAAAAGTATACAAAGCATAAAAAGCATATAATGCGCAAAATGTGATTACATGACCAACAGAACTTGTCCCCTTAATAAGGACCCAAAAATGGATGGGTTCTATCACAAATGTAAATTAATTGCTCGACTCTCCCCTCCCTTTGTACTACAGTACTAGATTTTATTCGTGTTACAAGACCAGACTCCTTTCACTGTGTTTTCAGAGCACCAGATTTAAGGTCTAAATACTCACTGTTTTATTCAATTTATGAATACTGGATATTTGATAGCGGAAAGAGTTCTAACACAAGCTGAAGTCCTCAACGCAGAAATGCTGACTTTAGCAAAAGCAGAATATTTCAGTGGGTGACATATCATTTACAGTGGGCAGGTAATACATAATGTAAATTGCAACTGAATTCCAGAATAATTACAAGTTCTATCCCATTGAATGTCCCCAACCATGATGTTAAAGCTAGCATTAGTACAACTAATATTTTGGCACTGTTTTTTCGCCCTAAAATGCTGATCTGGACTGGTGTCCCTTGAAGGTGTTCTCTGGTTCCTCCTAACTAATGTTGACCATCTACAGGCAGCATAGTGCAAGTTTTGTTAAATAAATCTATAAAATTCACTTTAAATAAAACATGCTGATTTAGTATTAAGTTACCTCTTCTTCGTGTTCATCATCATCTTCAAACGTTCGCTTCAATGTAATTTCATTCTTGGATTCCAAAATTCTACTTCTACCTAAATGCATATTCCGACCATAGTTTAGATTATTCTGCTTCTGAAGAGTGGTACTAAAGGTTTTCTGCTGCTGTGCCTGTTTTAAGAGTAGTACCAATAAAGAGGGATGTAATGCAAATTTCATCACTGATGAGTATATGCTATGACATGAAAAACAGGTGGTGCTATTGAACACACATCAGTGTAACTGCAAGATGTCTGTTCTCAGCCTACACTGATGATTTTGTCTTTAATCAGTTTGGGATGTTAAATTAGTTCAATAGCTAATTTCTGCATAATTGTTCCCTAATCCCCAGAATACAATTTTAAAGGAAGAAAAAATAAAAAAAGTAATCTGTAATTTTCCTGATCATAAATTTTAAACAGAGAATCGATATTTAAATGAAGTACAGTTATCACAGAGTTTCCAGCTATTTGTTTGCTGTCTTCAGTTAAGTCTTAGTGAGCAGACAGCTGCAGAAGCCAAATACACTATATTGTCCTTACTATTGAAAGAAATGCAACAAGGTAGCAGAGTATAATCTTGCGATTAAATTTCATTTATAATAATCAATGCTGCATTTTACAGGAACCTTTCTTTGATGACAAAATGGCAACCCAACCTGAACTCTGCCCAACAAAAATTAAAACTTTGCTTGCTCTCCAAATAAATTTTAAAAGCATTAACTGCTTTAAAGCTTGCCCAGTACCAGTGCTTTGAAGTGGCAGATTATTCTGTGATGGAACAGGCAAGGGCTCCAGCTGTCCCAGGTCTCCTCCTGGCTCTCACCTCAGTCCTCTGCATTAGTAGTACTTTAGAAAGGACGAAGCAGCTATCTCAACACTTTTTAGTCTTATTCATCCTTGCCAGCTGGCCAGATAGGCTGCTCTTTGTTTTGGTGTAGTAGCTGCTGAGTTACAAACTGTCTAGGAGTTGACTACTCAAAGTATTTCACAATTTGTCCCTTCTTGTCTAGGACACATACAAATTTGGAAAGAAAGTTTGAGGCTACTGAAGTATCACACTGCTGCTTCCTGTGTTAGCCAGGAACCACTAGAATGACAACTTCATGTCCAGGAGAAGAAACTACCCAAGATGTCAGCAAGCATTTCACAGCTCTCCATCTTTACTCAAAGGTCTATGTGATGACTATAATCCATAGACAAATCTTTTGGGCTAACCTGAGACTATCAACACTGGTATTTTCAGTAGATAACAGGACTGAAGTCATCCTGTTAGGTTGGCTTACCTGCTTCATGGCAGTTTCCCCAATTCTGTCAGAATGCTTTCGAATACTCTCTAAGAAATCCTTGAGATCAGACATGGATATTTCTTTTATTTCTTCACGCAGTTTTGGAAGATTTTCTATCATTATCTGGCAAAACCGGTATTGGCTAACTCTAGGAAGATATAGATTTTCTAGCTGTTCCATTGTTTTTAAAGCAGAATAGTATCTACAAAGAGATTAAAATCAAATTGTGTAGCTTCTTATAAAATTTTAATAAAATACTTTGTATATCAAATATAGGATATCATTATCATGCATGCAATACATACCTAATGAAATTACCCTGTTCTTAGAAAAATTAAGAAACAAAAGGTCAGCCATATAATGCTTTAGTTTGGAAAAAAAAACCCAAGAGTAAACTGTGAGAGTGACTCAGTCAAGTCAAAATTTTAAGTAGGCTCCTATGGTATTAGCTGTTCTCATCAATAGAGTCCTAACACCACATGGAGCATCCTGCAGAATTGAGGCACTAAAGCCATAACAATTATTTCCCCTTCTAGATTGCATTTATTAGGGGGTTTTATGAGTTCTTTTTTTCTGAAACACAAATTGCCAATCACCCAACATTGCCGTATACGCACCAAACAATGAAAAAAATCTTGGAAAAGCGTGCCTGTATGTATCTGCTTTCTTTAGGTACATGTGAACATATACACACATCCACACCCCACCCTCTTTGCACCATCCTTAGCTGGAAAAGACATCTATACACTTATCTAAAGCAATATTTTTTCCAGCAGCATATCATATTTTGCTGTAAAGCATGAATCTATTTAATTCTTCTGACAAAATACAGTATATCACATCAAGAAAACAACTACTTTGAAAAAGCATTAAGGTCAGAGGGTTTTAAAAAACCCAAACCAACAAAGACTGCTTAATATTCTCTATACTTCCGTGTTCTATTAGCCTACAGACTATTTGTAGCAGAAATATGGAAGAATGGCCTGAGAGGGGGGAAAAAACAAAACACCAATAAATACTTTCTCTCGTGTCCATACACTATGCAGATGTTATACCATACATTCATAACTGTGTTGTGAAATTTTACATATGGGACAATGAGTTTAAAGAAATACTGAAGTTAAAACTAAGTGTAAAAAGTGATTTAACTGCAAAATAAATTAAAAAATTAAAGAACGACTCGAACAATTTTCACAACAGAAAGCTACCAAATACTGAGACATCAACTCTATCTATTACTACAGTTATTTACCTCTCTTTGCTCTCAGTTCTCTCATAGATTACAGGGGTTCTGGGGCAAGACTTACTAAAACCTTTTATCAACTTCAGGCCTGTAGCGTGTAAGTAAAATCTTGATGCTTTCAGCTGATTTAGGGAAACATTTAAAGAAGGAAATTTTAATTGAAGGAAATTGGCTTTCCATGCTTTCTCTTATAATCAGTAGAGAGATGAACACCACAAGGAGGTGATTCAGAGCTGAGTCAGGCTCCTACATGCCTATTCCTGAAGTCAATACCTTTCTCTTTAACTTTCAAATGTCACACAGGTTTGTAAGGCAGAATGCTTGTGAAAATTTTTACTTTACTGAAAAGATGAAGTAAAAAAGAAGTGGGTCAATACTGAGATAGACAGCTAAACTAAGAAGGCAATAAACAGAAACACCACGATCAACGAATTTGTAATGTCAACAACATTTTAAAGAGAGGTGCAGGAAACAGGTTAAACATGAATAGGACAGCGATTAGTTGTAGATGTGACAGTAATTTTCCTTTACACAGTATTCTCACCAGCTACTCATCCCAGGAGGCTTTTGGGAAAATGCATTTACTTTGGCCTATTAGAACAGAATAAGGTGAACCGATGCCTTCTAGCTTGGTCTTGGAACAGGAAAAGCAGAAAAACTGAGATCAGGCTAAGTTAATTTGCTGTTAGTTCCAACCCTTTCTTTCCACAAATACAGGGTAATATCCTCAGCCCATTTTTAGCTTCTCATATTATAACCTTAGTTTCTTTTTCTTCCTGAAAGTCCTACACAATCAGTACTGGAAAATTGCCAAATCATTTTGAAAGGGAAAAGCTGAATATGAGCAAAGTCCCTTCAAATGTTCAAGAAAACCTGGAAAAGTATCCTTTCCAGTTCTTTCGCTTCTGGATATTACTTTGTAGATATAGTGAGTAAACACTTTCAAACTGAAATACAATTCAAGCTGTTGGCTCCCCTTCTGTAGACAACCAATAATAAATTATTAATACTACAGTCATAACTTCTTGTTCCATTCTGAAGTAAACACATTGTTTTGAATTTTCTCAATCAAGACATTTCTAAGTTAACAATTCAGCATAGCTGGAGGATGGGAAAAATCTTCTCTTTTATTCAAGAACACAACTGCTTTCCGGACACTGCAAATAAAGAGGTTTCAAGTGTAAATTAGGAGCTTTTGTTTATTATATACTTGGTTTATATAAAATATACATAAGGTGACGGGAATGTTGCAGATAAGAAGGAGTCTGGGGGTTTTATGTGTGTGGTTTTTGGTTTTTTAAATAGTAAATGACCAGGAGTGCCACATGGTGAGACTTCTGGGGAATAAAACCATAATAGCATCAAAATCGTATAAAAGGTTTTTATTTAAATTATACGGATCAGCTTATCAGAACACTGTTAGTTCATCTGGAAGGTTTTTGAGTGCTGTCTCTAAGATCAGAATTAACATAATCCAGTTTAAATCCATTCTAGAGTCCCTTACTAATTATATATCTATATGGAGCTCAGGACCTTGCCCTTTTAACATCTGTTCTGATAAAGCACTGAAGTCTTATTAATTTGAAGGTCATCTGCAGGTCAGGATTTAAACTAAAAAGTTTTGCATATCATTTCATGGAATGATGTATTTGTATATTTTGCTTTAAAAACATTCCATAGATTTAACTCAATGCTGAAGTTTTTGACAACAATATTATTAGTTCCCATCATACATTATCAATCATGTAAGGTGAAGATTGCCCATTTGACTACAAATGAGTTAAAGAAGTATCTTCAAAGCTATTTTTTTATATAAATACAGCAGTCCTCTGTCTATTCTTCTGAGCTAATCTTGTAAGAATATGTTCCCCAATGCAGAATTTATAATGTAAGCTTTGAAACTGAAGTCACAAGTTTGAAACACCAATAGAGGTCATATGATAAGACTGTTCAGAACTGATCCATCTTGTCATCAGAACCAGAAAACTGCAAGATGGATTTTACCAGCATCTCCAAACTATAAAAATGGAAACTTCTAAAACTAGCAAGAAGCGGGACTGGAAAAACAACAACAACAACAACAACACCCCCCAAACCAACCAACCAAACAAAAAACCCCACCAAACAAAAGATTAGTGGTTTGCATCATCTTATTCTAAAATGGAGCTGGCATTTTACAAAATGTCCAAGGCCCAGGCACAGAGTAGTCAGGTCTGTACTAGAATTTGAAACATCAACACACAAAAAATCCAAAAGAAAAAGAAAGTGACCGTTACTTTAGAGTACACTAAGTATTAAGTTATGTTTTAAATGACAGAACTTTTAAGATTTTTATCAGCAGAGTGTCATTTGGAGGCAGTTAAGAGAAACACCATAACTTACTAAAAAAGCCCCATCAAGATAAACTAGAGCAGTCAAGAACCTACACAGGACAAGAGCAAGATGAACTCAAAGGCTGTGAATTTTACTGAGAATAAGATATTTGTACACAAGCCTTTTGAGTAAAGAAAGATATAGTCATGTCCCAAAATTTCCTGCTGAAAAAACAAGAGGTGAGACAATAACCTTAAAATTATAATTTTATTTTAATTAAGGAAACAATTTACAAAGAAAAAAATAGTAGTGTTCTTCAACTTTTGTGCTTTGCTCAGAGACAAATACTGTATATTCTTGCTTAGTACATTTCCACTGAGTAAATATGGAAAACTTTTTGTACTCTACTAAACAGATTTAAGGGAGTTCATTGGAATTTTTCAATAATATTGTGGAAAAGTCACAATCACAGAGATCTTGAAGATGATATATTGAAATTGCAATTGAAAACCATTCACCACAGGAACAACTATCTATTTATTTTGGTTTTAGATCTAGTTGCCTTAACAATTCTAAACCTAATTTTAAACTTCCCCAGCATACCAATTTTATCAGTTGCCCCAAAGGACCACAAACTGAGATCAAGGCACTACTAACTGAAACTTCTGTAAAGTGAGTCAAAAGCTCAATATTTCTTAAAATCAGATTAAAGATTGCTATGTGAAAAAAAAAAAGATCTGTGGAATACCTTCTTCGTCCATAATGATGTGGTAGGAGATTTTAAACAGAAATTATCAAACAAATAGGGTTGCGAGAACAGTGAGAAAGCAAGCAACTGACAGTTCAGTATCAAATATATATTTTGATGGGGTTTTTTGCCAGATCCATGGTACCTCTGGTAAGTATTGATTTGCAGTTGGTAAAATCCAGTGCTTCATTTTGACATTGTTCCAAAACAATGCAGAAAACCAAAATCAAATCACCATCACTTGTATCTGTTCCAATATCTTTCCATATAGACATGGGTAGAACCAAATTATATAAATTAGGAAGTTTTCCTATTTGCTTCCTTTATGTCTTACGGTTTATTTGAATGCTTGGAAGGGCTGCATGACTGTCTCAGTGAGACTTAGTAACCTAAATAACTAACCAACTCTATCTTCCCCACCGTTCAGAAGAAAGCTTATAGTAAGGTCAGAAAACAAATCCAAGTCTTTCAGGGCAAAAAGCTCAATCTGAAGACCATGCTCTTTCTTTAGTCCTTCCCACAGTAGATTCGAGAAGATTCAGCAACCACCTTAGCAGATTGATTTATTGAATTATTTTCATTGTATGGCAGGTTTGGGGTTTTTTTTGTAATACCTATTGTAAAAACACCAGTTCTAACAATTCCCCATTAGACCACAATCACTTGAAGCAGCTGGAAACTTTCTCCAGAGACACATATCAAAATCCAAATGCACAGGCCATGGTAACAGAGCTGTATAAAATGTGTGATGATCTTATCTCTTACTTAAAGATCTAGGTAGTTCAGTTTAAATGCATGGCCTCCACTAGGTGTTCTGGAGAGCAGAGGAGAGACCATGCCTCTCCCCTGTGCTTCCTCAGCTAAGACTTTAAACCCTGCATAACTCTTTCCAGCCAATTTTGTCTCTTCAGAGCAGATTCCACAGTTGCTTCCTCTCACAACTATAGTTCTTGTCAACTTGTGTTATCCATGGCTCAGGAGACAGATAAATAGGATACAGAGTCTTTCACCTCTAGGTCATCAGTTCAAACATAGCCCATGTTCATAGGGACCAAAAGTTGCTATCAATAGATGGCTTCTTGGACTCCAGTAAACCTCCATTCCATCTGCATAAACCAGTATGTATTCCACACCCAAAATCCTGCATTATCTTAAAAGGTGTCTGCCATGGAGAAAAGGAAATGGAATTCCAATCTTTATCGTAAAACAACTGTCCCCCAAAAATACAGAATATCCACACTTTCATCTTCCCTTCCTTTAAACATTAGAAATGCTATGTTACTCACAGTGCAAGACTGTAAGACAACAGAATAACAAAAATATATTCTGACAGGCTGCAAGCAGAGAAAGACAAAAGAAAAGAGGTCTTTTTAAAAATGACCAGTGAAAGCTTTGCTGCATTAACAAACCTCAGTAAAGGTTTATGAGAAAAATTATCTTTGCCTAAAATAAACATTCCTCATTGTTTTTGTTAAGACAGGGATTGTGAATGCTCCTCTCTCTGACTCTTCCAGGAAAGCTTCACAGCAAAACTTAGGAACATAAGTTTTGAAATCCCCTGTATCTGCACACATCAGCTATCAGGTCTTTGCGCTGACACTATGGGTGTCTGCTATTGCTCAATCACTTAGTGATAAAGGCCAGGATACATTCACTCTTTGGATTTGTGGCCTGCTAAGCCACAAGGAAATTACCATTTGAATTACCTGCAAGCTTCACAGGATAGCCACCTCTAGGGTGTATTATAGGGAATTTTAAGTCACAGGCAAAGTAGTAACTGTAACATAGCTAATGAAAGAGATACCTGAGCTGGAGCAGTAGCCTGCAGCAGAGTCTAAGCCTTCTGCACTCCATGTGATTTCAAGGTATGGTACATCAAAGCTATGGCATCTCCCCTCTCCCTTAGATCTTTTTATGGTATGACAATGACATGTCCAAACCCCTCAATTCAGTATATCATCCTTTAACTTTTAAGACTTCTTGTCTGGCAACTCCTTCCGCAGGAAAATTATCAGATCTGAATCTCTTAAATAATAGAAATCTAGTTTTAGATTTAAAGAGTACTGATGATTTCTCAGAAAGCACATCAACCATCAGTGGACTCTACAAAACTCCTAGCAAACATGAGTCAAAAATGCTAAAAGCCATCTGCAATTTTACCTCACCTAAGTGATCTCTCTGTGATGACATTAGGAACTATAACTTCCCTTGTAATTCTAAAGCCGGGATGCTGCTTGTCTTGCCTAACAGAGTAAGGGAATGGCAGAACGCAGGCCTTAATTCCAATGTTTTCATATTTTCAACATGCTAAACATAGCGTGCTCTACAGACCACCTTGCAGATGGAAGCAGTGCGATTCAGACAGCACACCCTGCAGTCTGTTCTCTGACCAGACTAGGAAGAGCACTGGACTGTTTACATCTTTCTGCTGAGCTGCTCCAAGAGCACTGCAACAACATGCTGCCAGCTATTCTAAGCAGATATCAAATCAGTGTCCTGTTCAGAGGAAATAGCGTATAGTAGTCAAGCTGATAAGATCTACCACACTGGTTCACATCTAGCAAGTTTTGACTGTTAAGAAGAGACAGCATAGTGCCATAGCTATTAGGTTATTCTTAAAGCTCTTCTATTTCTGCAGCAGACCTCCCAGACAGCATGTGTGCACAGGTATCAAGTAGGACATATACCACTGTCAAAGATGCATCAGATTTGCTGCAATGCTGATTGATCTGATGTGTACAGTACATGTGATGCATTTTGGACATGTCTGCACACAGGCTTTAGAGCTGATTTACTCATACACAGTGGCCTTTGTTGAGGATTTTCAGATGTCCAGTGGTATGGCAGGAGGTGTTGGCTACCCAGACAACAGAAATCCAGACAAACAGTCCAGAAGTAAATCTAGATTACACAGTAGTCTTGTAGACACCTTACTATGCATAGCTAGTTCCAAATGGAAACAGGTCCAGACAGACTTGTTAGCAGAAGCTTGCTGCAGTGGTGCCAGGTGCACAAAGAGGCAATGACAACGATCATGAATCCCGCAAAGGAAGACACAGAGTAATCGGTGTGACTGAGGCTGTATGAAAAGCAGGCAGGGATGAAGGTGGCAATGAGGCTGTAGAAATCAGGAAAAGAGAAGCAGTGGTATTCCTGCGGTGAGTGTGCATGAGGTACAAGGCAGCAGCAGCAGCCCCAGTGGGACAGGATGACAGCTACAGGGGGGCAGGGGCAGTCAAGCTGTCACACAGAGAGAACTGGGAATGCTGGGGTTACAGCAGCAGTAAGTGGCTCTCTGAGAAGATGGAAAGCAAAGACACAACAGAGGAAGGAGCAACTGGTCATGTACCAGTTCGAAACCATTATTCTAGAAATTTATTTTTAATTATGGTTTTATTTTAACAAGTCATTTTGTCACAGAGCGAAAACAACCCAAACACCAGCACATTTTCTGCACTTCATTCTTGTAGCCCCATGTACACAACAGATTAGCACAGAGATACCAGATAAGTCTAAGGAAAGGTATATGAAGTGAAATGTCCTTTTTTCTTGGATTATGAATTCAATTCAAATACATTATGACAGATTAATCAGGTATTAAGGTACTCTGAAATATCTTTACTCCCTAAGGATCTTATGATTCTTGCTTCTTAAACTGTTTTAAGTATTAAAAAAATAATACACTTCACATTTTACAATTGTAATTTCACTGCATGTTATGCTTATTTAAGTAAACATTATTTTTCATGGCAATCACTAAGCTCCTAGAAGTCTTTATATTTAATATAACATTTGTTCACTTGCAGTGACATTCTTGAAACACAGACAAGGTATTATGAAAAGACAACTACACATACCAAGCTACAGGACTTAGAATACTTACATGTCTACATCAGTGTTTGGTTTTCTATCAGTTTACTTACAAATGTTATATTTTACTCATAGAAATAAGTTCACTCACCTTTTTACATTCATCTGTTCTTTTAGTTTGCTGTACATTTCCAGCACTGCATAAAAACAAGCAGATTAACCCATGGACCTTACTGTGGCTTTAGTTAATAAAAGAGGAAAATATATACTGTAAAGGACAAAATAAACCACAGAAAAGGATATGCTAAATTTACCTTATTTAATTCCTACTGTAACATAAATGTGATAAAACTAGCAAAAAAAAAATTAATTCTAGAATGCAGCTAAGAAAAAAGAACTGAACTCTTAACAGCCTTTAAATGAAAAAGAATTAAGATGAAACGTAACAGTAGACACTGTATATATCAAGCATATTCATTCACTTACTACATACCATAACTTTATCTGCATTACCAGCCTATGACCTCTCTCCATTAAATGGCAACAGTACCACCTACTGTACTCATAACAAGTCAACAACAAGACTTTGCAAAGAAAAATTCTCAAATCTGTTTTACGCCAGTATCACAAACAGGATGAAACCCTTATAGAGTTGTGTGCAATCCTACAACATGACCCTTCTGAAACATCATTTAGAGCTCTTATGCTTTATAAAAAAAAAAAAAGCCTGTAAAGACACAGAGCTAAAAGTACAATGTTGAAACAGAATCATTAGTATTTTCCCTAGAATTCAAACAGTAAAACCCAGCCTCTTAAGCAACAAATTCATTATTTATCATATTAAAATATTATTTCATTTAAAGTTGTATGTGGCTTCGTTGTTTGCATCATTTATATCTGTCTCACCGGCTCCTCACAAAGTGTCATAATTACTCTATGTCAAGTATTGTAAAAGAGATGGAACCTATGAGTTGACATTGTTTTAAAGCCCACTAATTTTTGTGTTGAACTGGATGTTACAGGACCACAACTTAAAAAACAAAATTCTTTTCCATTTTGGCTACTGTGACTTACTGTATTTAATTTGCCATCGTATTTAGCTATAGGTCACTCACCTGGAAGACACAACTGTAGTTTTTCCACAACTGTTGTAATATTCCGTTGCTGAACTCTACATCGGATGATTTCCTCTGTTTGGGCTATCACCTTAGAGATTTAAAAAAAAAAAAAAAAGAAAGAAAAAAAAAAAAATCACAATTAAATTAGGCAAATAAATTTAATTTGCTACAAATATTCATAATGCCCATATAGGAAGCACCACTTTCTCACCTCTTTCCCAGCATCCTGAAGCCTTCGGTTGGTATCAGTAACTTGGACCTTAAAAATAATTTCACCTTTGTTAGACAAATATGCATATATTGCCCTGATGTGACTGCTCACCCTTGTAATCAGATCATGCTTCATGAGAAACTTAGAACAAAGAAATGCAAATTCAAATTAACTCTACAGCTTGAACTTGAACTTTTGATCGCAAAGGGCTTTTGTTAACTTCAATTACTTATGACAGTTCTTTCTAACAGATTCTGTGGCAAACTTCTCAAATTTACTTGGGATTTTTGAACTTTCCTTGTTTCTGTAGGTCTGTCAAACAATTCAAATCATTGACCCAATTGACCACTGGTCCCTTTTTGATAACCTCAATGAGCTCTATGGGCCATTCATTGTCTGTAAGAAATGGTGATTGCATTTTATGGTAATTAAACATTCATACTTTGCTGAATGCAAACACTGGGTGGTTGATTAACATCAAACGTGGAAATCTCCAAACCACAGCAACATTTTAATGCTGCAGGTGCAGGCAAAGCTCGACCTCAGATTTTCCCACATAGTAAGTGACTCATTAGGTCATCATAATAAGGAAGCACATTCTAGTTTATTAAAAATCTCATTAATTTCTGAACAAAGATGCTCAATGACCTCATTGATGCTGTATTTGGTCTCTTGTTATCTGAATATCCTTTATATAATGCTCTTCTAATCATAACCTCTGATGAACTATGCTCATTCTGTCTGGTGTGCATATTTTGCTCTCAAAAGTGTAAAGAGAGCTAAAAGGGACGGATCTCATAATTCACTATTCTGCATTCTGGTTTGGGAGTAAATCTTAGTTCTCATTTCTAATGAAAACTACTAACTCCACCTACTCTCCTACTCATTACAAAGTAAAGAAAATTTATTTCTCATGAATAACTGCAGTATTTTTATTTTTCTAATCAAGGTTTTAAATTTTTCTAAGGTCTGACATATAAACACATGGTTAGAAAAAGACCTATGTAAGAAATATTGGTTTTGCCATTTGTTTGTTGTTCGTTACCTTCTGAGAAAGCCTTTAAAAAGGGCAAAATAATTTTGGTAACATTTGCTGAAAACATACATTAAAAAACAAAAAAAATCAGAATTAGACCTAATAAAATACTCAGCTTTGTAAACGTAAACTACTGGATCAGGCAACAGCTCTAATTACAAATCTTAAATAATCCACTTTTAAAAAATTGTTGTATACATCAGAGTGTATGTCATAATCACTAAATTCTTATTCTTCAGTAGAAGAGTCAAGTTCCTTTTTTTAAATTCCAAGACAAATAATATATAAAACTCCGAAAAAACTAGTTCCTTACCTTTAATTTTTCTGCATCAGCCCTAACTTTAAGAAGTTCTGTAATAGCATCCACAAAGCCCTGATGGTGAAAATTGCACATCTTTTCTATCTCCCTGTCATGGTTACGTATGCAGGCATCTAGTTTTTCCATAAACCTCTGATGTGCATTTGGTTGGTCATCATATACAGACCTGTTAAATACAAATAAGAAAATCAAAGTTTACTTTTTCCCCCAGCTAAAAATAGTATGCAAGGATCTTTATTGAAATCTCTCTCTCAAAAAGAAAATAAAAGCACACAAACTTGATGTTACGGTGGCATCATTTGTGATCCACTCCACCAAAATCACCATTAAAAGAAAGAGATGGTGCAAAACTGAGAACTGAACCCAGCCCTTATGGCATTAATCCAGGTGCTTAACCAGTTACATCATGGTTGACCTGAGCCTCACTGGTCTGTTATTTATGCCCTAATACTATGGGTACAAAAGAATCAGTTTCTCCAACCACCTCAAATAGCATGGATCGCTTTTCCATCAAATTCCACTCTTTGCTAAATATAAAGAAGTGAAAACATACAAATTTGCTTTCCTGGTATTCCTGACACCAGACTTATCCAACTAAATCAGGGCTGGATGCTTCCAGCCATAGCGACCGGAGCACTGTGCAGCAGCAGCCGGACCCCTGGTGGAAGGCAATCCCCACTGCTCCCTGCCTCCTCCTGCCCACGCTCAATGTCTCCCAGAGCAAAATGATGACATGCACATGCCTAAGGCTGCTACCTCAATGGGATCTAACTTTCAGGAACGGCTAAAATCAGGTCTTTTGGTTTATTTTGCTAATTGTTTGAATAGTACACTTATAAACCTCAAGCAGGAAACATGACTCCTGGAGAAATTACCAGCGTAGCTTGTTGAGTCAGAAATAGAAAGCTGCAACGAAAAATGCTCAAGCATGAGAACGAGCAAAGGAGATGGGGCCATTTATAGCTTTAGACTTTAGCAGAGGAAGCAAGAAAAGAGGTATTACAGAGAACTGTACTGGAAATCAAAGGTATAAAGTCTCCCAAGAAATGTAAGGCACGGGCAGTTCCAAAATTTTATTAATAACCTGATATAGCAACAACAGCAAAGACAGGTAATTTTTGAAGCAGCTTTTCAGATAGAATGAGAGCGGCAATACGAGGATGATATAGTCATACATATATAAACAGGTTTCTACTGCAAAGTAGAAACGTTCAAAAGCATCAGGAGATCAAAAATCTTTAAACTGCTTTTTTTAGCCTCTATTTCCTTTCATAATTACAAAGTTTTCTCCAGAAATCTGTAAGAAGAAGCTGCTTTTAAAAAAAAAATTTTTTTTTAAATCCTTAAGATGGGGGACGGGGCGGGGAAAGCTGAAGTTCCAACGGTCTCAATGTTGCTTGTAGAAGTACAGTCTTAAGTTCAAAATCCAGGCAACAGTGAGTCAAAGTCTCTAAAACTCTTGAGGAGAGAGAAAGTACTTCTCACCCAGTCTTCTTGGAGAAGTATGACTTCCCATATTCTTCAAGATCCTCTTTTCTAACCAGACAGCTGTGCTCTGCCAAGATCTGGGGTCATCATCACCCATTCAACAAACCTATAGCTGAGTGCCTGACAAGAACTTGACCTTTCAAGGAAGAAAAGGGTATAGAAGAGATTGAAAAGATTCTTGTAACTAGATTCTTCATCCTTTTTGAGTTCCTTTTGACCTTGGACAATATACTAAGAGAAGCAACTGAAGTTAGAGAAATGAGAAAGGTAATAAGCTGTCCTACATGCCAAAGGAAGAAAGCCAATTCCTGATAGCCTGCTTGCTATAGGTATTTTCTCAGGGAAAAATCTATTCAATAAAATACTCCTAGAATATCCCCCTTTAGCTTATGATAGGAAAATAAGGCTACAGTACTGAAAGGCAGGCTCTTTCCTCCAAAGTGCACCAAGGGAAAAATGTAAGATTGTTGACCCATGAAGTGGTTCACAAAGGGAAAAATACCCCTCACCCTCTCCACCACCGCAGTTTGAAATGACAGCTGGAAGGAGCAAATGTGTGACAGTCAGTCTGTCCTCTTGAGGTTACTGTCAGGCTGCCTGAAAGAGACCCCTCAAGGCTGTCCAGGATAACTGAGGTTTAAAGGGCTATGGTGGAAGATCATGAGTGAGCCACACCTGTCAGTGGGAAACACCTGCACCCAGAACCTGGTGCTGGCTGGAGGGAGAAGCAGCAACCTGGCCTGGGAGGAAATAAAGGTGCAAGACACATAGTCAGCATTAAGTGATCTCTCATTAGGCAACCTAACGTTCTGCATCTGAAGACACAGTGGGAAGCATGCAGACAGTATCACTGCTACCTGTAAAGAAATGGGAAAGGGGTGAGAAGAAGATTCAAGAACTGATGTTGCAGTGCTCCAAAATACACAGTACAAGCTGGTGACGTGAGTGCTGCTCTGTCTCTATAAGAAAAGGGTCACAGATGTTGGAACCTACAGGGTGGACACAGAGGGACATCCACAGGTCTCCAGAGTACCATTCCTGGAGAAGAAATAAAAAGATTAGGAGGACCAGAGGCATCAGATAGTGCCTTCACAGATATTGGGCATGCATGAGCTTCCTCTGAATGGGCTGGACTCGCCATCTATACTGCACTGGATGCTAAAGCAAAAACCAGAAAAAAAGTTCAATTTATTACTACTTCCTCGAGCCTTTTAATTAAGGGTGGAAGATGTCTACAAGTTCAGGTCTCCTTCCAGAGTTCTCAAAGGGAAGTGAGAAAGGCGTATCATTATCACAAAGATAGGAGACTTCCATCTATCACTATGGACTCATAACTGTAAGCTCTGTAACATAACTGTAAGTGAAAACAGTAGTAAAACACACACAGACAGACTAAATATACCTAAAATGAGAACAAGACTGTAAAAAGATGGTGCAAGAGGAACTCCATACTTGAGTTTGTGGTAGCACATACTTTCTTTGGTGGTAGCAATGCACTGTCTTTTTGGACTTAGTTATTGCCTGATGATTTTGGGGTATCCAGTAGCTGCAGTTCAGCATGGCTGTCTTGATACCTTTTTATCGATTTCAGATCTGTCAACACTGGCAGACATGCTGTTAAAATACTGAGAGAAGGAAATAATTTGTCATCAGGAGATTTCTCTTTAAAATGTTGTCAAACAATTCCAGACAACATAGCCAGAAATCCTGGAAGCACATACGATATAGCATAGGCAATACAGTATTCACTGTTATAAAAACCAGTATTTATTATTTTTTCTCAGTATTAAAGCTACTTATACTTCAGTTTAATGAAAATAAATAAAGTACTGATTGATAATTCTCAGTGGTATTATCACAATATTTAATTCAAAATCATACAGGAAATAAATGTTTAAAATTGGGGAGGAAGAAATCAATACTGTGTACATCCCGACACACTGCCTTAACCACAACATTCCCCACCTTATTAAAATAATAGTTACTATTTTATGTTCTACATTGTACTGTTTCCTGCAGGGATACTAATAAAATGGTGATCTGTGATCTAAACCAGTATTTTGACAGAGCTCCTTAAAATTCACTAGTGGTATAAATTCCATATTGATTACATATGTAGACAGCTCCATCTTGTGGGAACAATACAAATCAATCCTCTTCTGTACACTAGTGAAAAAAATCCTGAGACAGAACTGCTTACCTCTAAAGAAAAAAATCATCACAGCATTTAAAAGAAATTCACACTTTGTATCACAACTCTCTGATCTAGGTGAGAAGTAAGAAGGCGAATTAAACAATTCACTAACTTCCTTAAAACGGTATACTCTTAGGACACTATACACATGTTATTTCAGAGGCTTCAGAAGGAAGTCTGACCTAAAGCACTGGCCTTTTTGAAAGTATAAGTGTACTTGAGAGCGCCATGCCATCTCCGGCCATGGACAGAAATTAGGCTTTTTCTCAAAACTGCAAACACAACTGCGGCAATGCACACCTAATTTACCCATTATGGAACATCACACATAGTACAGTATGGTTTAGTTCTGATACTGAAGCTCATTTTCCATACATACATTTCAAAAATTACCTATACTTACCTAAATAAAGTAATTTCTACCTTAGAATTATTATCTGAAGGTGTACATTTCAACAGATTATGGCACTGCAAGCAATTATGATAGCAATTCTGCACTTTCCAGAGTTAAACTACCAGGCAGACAAATCACGATATTGCAACATCTTGGAGAGAGACATGGAATCCTGAAAGCATCCTACAGCTAATTCTTTTAAATTACGAGACAAACTTAACAGAATTTACAATGCACACACACACAGAGCTCTGTTGGTAAGACAGTGAGGAAATGGTAACCCTTCCAGACCCGTTTCTTCAGGAGATGACTATTACATGCACTTACGTCTACTCCAAAAATCTCTCTCATTTTAAGTTGCTTCACATACGTCAGTGGGAAGTGTCATAAAAAGGGGCAAACATGCCTAGGCTATCAAGAGAAATTTTACATGTGTAATATATAGTTATTTCAATTTTTGTTTACATTTATACACCTCTGAATGAAGAATCCCAAGGATCCTCTTCAGCTTTATGGACCCCTGAAGTGGATGCTGGTGATCTGAAATATAGCACAAACCTGAACCAAGCCAAACTGAAAGACCTGATCAGTTTATATTACAATTGCTTTCAACCTCTGATCTATACAGCTATAGAAACCTACAGACTGCTAGTGGCTGATTCACACCATGAAACTCTAAAGAGCAAGCTTTTTCTCAGTATGAGTCTTCAAACTGAAAAAAAAAAAGGGAGAAAATCACTGATGTTGGAGACAGAAGTTTGTACTTGATTTTGGCACACACAAAAAACATACGCAATATACCATCTTAATTTTCAGTCTGGAATGAGAGAACATTCACTTGAGTGACTAGTTAGACACCAGTACCGCGAATCAGTGACAGGGCATGTACTATTTTCATTCCTAATTGATGGGGCAAGCAGGGCATCCATGAAGAGCACAAGCAGAGCTGAAGGATTTTTCTGGTAATGAATGGCAGGTTATTTGTGTAATATTTCTAAAACTCTGTATATAGAGACTTTTTCTTCAGACTTATCCCAACAAGTGGACAATACAAGTCATTAATGCCAGTCCAGGTAAATACAAGATAGTGCAGAAAGTACTTGAAAGAGGAAAAAAATTAACTAGGAATAGTCAGAGACAGCTTAACCTAAAGGAGAAAGATGTCTCAGTCGGTGGCTCAATTTAATGGCAATAAGGATATTTTTACCTTGATCTTTTCTTACCAGCTGGGCTGAAGGGAGAAAGACAAGCATAAGTAGATTTGAATTCAGTTCTCAGTAAAAAATTAAGGAGAACTTTCAGATATGCAACCATTTTCCAATTGAAGAAAATCAAACAAGGTTACTTTATAACATTAAAAAAAACCCTAAAATTTTTATTTTCAAAACTGAAAAGGTCTTAATTGACAATTTTTTTGTTTACATGCAAAAATCTATTGAAGCACCAGAGGGCACTATCCTATCCACAAAAATACCAGCCGCTGAGCAAGCAAAAAGGCTAATCTCCAGAGAGCTAAAATTCAGCCAAGAATCGTAAAACCTAACCTGCTGTGAATTCCACCTCACCGTTTACAAATTAATAATTTTAAAAAATCAACTATCCTCAAATAATCTGATCCATTCTATAATGACAACTCCATACATATACATTAACACTGCAAGCCACTATCATAGATCTCTTCACAAATGGTTACAGTACAGCTTCAAAAATACATTTCTGCTACCATTTAAGTATTTTCTATGCATGTAACCAGGATACATGTCATTAAATCCCTGAGTGAAAATGGGATTGAAAGAGGATCAGCATTTCACTAAGGAGGAAGGAAATAAAAAGTTACAGGCCAAAAAAAATCATAAGCCCATAAATTAATTTAATACATTGACCAGAGTACTGGAAAGATAGGCAAGGGAGTGCATATAGACTAGTAAGTATAAAAGCAGAGGAGCCTGAAAATATTTTTTGAGACTACCCCAAATTTGCTTTTTCCCTCCTTATCCCTTCACATCTACATCATCTTCCTACTAGAAAATGAGAATAATCAGAAACCTGAACACAACTTCCACTGTAATCTACTTGGTGGGAGTTTAGTATGGAAAAGTGAATTGCAAGAGTAATCAGAATGAGAACTGAAGTAATTTTGTCCCTTATATCTATGGCAATAGCTGTAACTTTTCAATGGTAAGCAGAACTGCTCAGGTATGCAGGCTTCAGGCAAAAATGAACTTGAAGAGTTTATTTTATTAAAAATAAAAGCTCCATACTTTCATATGAAAATAATGATTCAGAAGACAATATGAATTCCTGGTTGGTGATAAATAACTCTGTCAATTGAAAAATCACTACTAGAACGGTCTATTAGATAAAGAAAAAAATAATATTTAATAAATCCTTTTGGGGTTTTAAAAAATCTGTTACTTCTTGACAGTTTTGGGGTTTGGTTTTTTGTGTGTGTGTTTTGCTTTTTTAAATGGGCAGTGATTTGATTTTTAATTGCAACCCATATTCAGGTGAAACATCTCTGAGCTTATGGAGCATTACTGTAAATTTTTAGAGTGAACAATTCTCTTCCTAGTAATTGTTTATAATAATAGGTTCTAACAGCAGCAAAGACTCTTAAAACTGATCATCTATTTAAAAAATAGGAAAAAAAAAGTGTCAGAAAATAGAGAAAAAAATACCGATCTTTTTACTGGACAAAGTAGCTCCTCATTAATGACTTGCCACCTTTCACCATTTTCACACACCCCCAACCCATCCTGTTCTGTCCCACTTCTAGGACAAATTGCAGGTTCCCCACCCCTGCCTACACTGCCACAAAGTCTTTCATTTCCTGATTACACAAGACATATGAAGCAATTAAAAACTGTATACACACATTCTTTTGAGGCTACTGATAACCACTTAGTAAGTGCCAATCTGTTACATCTCCATGAATGCTGTGACGATGACAGGAATTGCACATATCTGCACAGTTGTCCAAGTTTGTCATGGAACGTAAGCCTGACCATGCAAATTCTGAACTGCAAGGGATGCAAGTAGAACTTTAGATTTAGCATTGTGAGAAAAAATAAACTTTTAACCGATCACTTTGATCAGTTAAACCAAGTCACAAAAAATAGAAACTTGGACATAATTTTTTTTTCTGTTTTTCAAAGTAATACTTAAAACAAAACAAAACACACACACATACAAATAAACCAACTGCCAAATGAAGAAACTGTGCTTGTGGAAAACCATGGGTTTAGAATTCGTACCTTGCTACCAAAGTCAATTTTGTACTGAGGCTAGAGATGCTCTCAACTAGCTCCCATACACACATTGCAAGTAGTGGCCCAGTAGATGTTTGTCCTCTCCCTCCATTTCTTATTTGATTAAAAAAAAAAAAAAAGAGCAAGAGATTAAATAAAGTTATAAAATAAGATATTTACAATTCAAATTTGCATGATGAATTCAGTGGGATTTTGCAAGCACAAAACACTGACCATGCAAATTAAGATTCTGCCTTTAAACAGACCTGTCATTGTGACTATAACCATGGCATCCCTAACCATGATACTGTATCACACACTCCATTTAAGCTGCAATTTCACAGGAAACACTGCAGAAACTTCCTCTGTCTTACAATAAACAAAGATATTTTCTGTTTACACAAACTGCAAACTTTGCAGGGATTTTTCCATGGAGTAATTTCATATAGGTTGCTGCATACACCCTAAAAAGCTTTATAAAATAATGTCCAGGTGTTTCCTGTAATTCAACTGGAGTTATGGTAATAAGCACATTTCTTAAAACCTAAGCAGCCTTTCTATGCCAGGTGCTACCTAGGGTCCAGTTCTGCCATACTTATTCATAATTACATCTCACCACTCTATTTAAAAGATTGCGTAACATGCTAGAACGACGTAGAACTCAAGCAATGGCCTAACCAGAGAAAAGATTTTATTAATCTTAGTTTAGCTTGCCTGGTTTTCCTGGATGTGCAATTTCTGTGAATTGTTCTCACTAATAGTATCCTGCTTCTATGAGCAGGAAAGGGCTGAGTACAGTTTGTTAGTTAACATTACTTCCTATAAGCAGGGTCCATATTCTGTAGTAGCAGCACTACAGCAGTCATTGTTCATGCTGGATAAGCAATGGATCACGCTGATGGCTGTTAATGGACATCCTCTGCAGCGAAACATGAACTGATAATCAGTAAACCCAGATTTGCAATAGACTTCCTCCTTCCTGTTTTTACACTGCTGACCACGGAGATGCCTCTTCCTGCTAAGCCTTTGTGTGACTTACTGATGTATGAAGCAAGAAACTGAAAAACAAGTGCTGCGCTGCTATTTTTTTCCTAATTTTGTGTTGTAAAAGTAGATTAAAATGACAGCAAAAAAAATGCCAGCTTCACTCACTTTGGTGCTAGCTATCACCATGTAATAAAATGCCAAGTCTGGCCCTCTGTTTCATATACCTAAAGGGATACAGTGGACATAGTTGGAACGTATGTGATTTTATAGAAAATAAAATAAGAAACTGGAGTTCATATAGCAATATTCTTATCTTCCCTTAATATTTCCACAGACTGTAACATAAATTGTTCCATTTTAGGAGCAATGGATTAATCTATAATGAAATTGTGAGCTTCTAACTTCTTTTTAAAGATTTGATCAGATTGCTATTACACATTTCCCACAAATAATTACCCATCTATTACAACCTACAGCTAATCTTTCTTCTTTATCTGGGACACTTTAGACATAATCCTCAAGACAAATACGTACCAATCGTTCCAGTAGAGACTTCAGGAGACATATGAAATAGAACAGAACACTTAATGTCACAAATGCCTAAGTTACTTATTTCAATAGGCTTTGAATACCAACACTACACAGATGCAAATATATTATTTTAGAAATCAAGAAGTTCCAGATAAAATATCCAATAGTTAAAAAGTTTCAAATCCAATTGGATTAACAATGTATTGTATTCAATACAAACCAGGTAATTCTTTGATGTGTCACATTCTTCTGCAAATACATAACCAAAGCATATATTTTCTAATAATTTTATATTATTAATTTTTGTTAACTCTATGAGCTCACACAGCCTATACATAGAAAATCATCATGTATATCTCTCATGCAAATCAACAGCCTGTACTATATATACTTTGCATATGCACGTCGCCCAGGATCACTGAAGAAAATGAAAGATGATTTTAAAAAAAGTATGGTTTTAATTCAAAAGCCCAACTAAACTAACTCACAGTGTTTCTCTCTGTTGGGAAGCAACTAACTGTGTTGAAGCAACTGACTTCTACTACTCTTTGTTACCTTACTCCAGTCCTCTACCTGGTCGATAAATAGACTAAGCAGCAGAAAATCTGTTCATGCCTTAGGGAAAAGCGACACTCCAGCACGCCCCAGAAACTCAACATTTCAAGAGGAGGTAGCATGCATTGCTACCTCATTACCGTTTCCTAAATTTATAAAACAAACAGAACATACATACAGTATAAACCAATATCATCTATGTTACTTTTATGTTGAAATTAACTAAAACCAGAACTCAGAAGAAAATGTTGCCTCACTGAAATCAAGGGGTTAGAGATCTTCAAAGTCACTCTACACATAAGAAGTGTGCAAACTGTGAAAGTCCCAATGAGAGCTGCTACCAACAGAAACACCTAATGCCTGTAGTAGAAAGGAGAGTGTATTAAAATTGAAGTATGCAATACTTGAAAGTTTAAACACTTCTTTTTGAAGTTGAAATGGCTCAAAAGTATTCCCCTAGGTACACATACTACAGTATATGCATTATTAATTTTGTATTACTCTGATTCATGGGAGAATTGCAAGTTGCACTCACTGCAGTTTTGCAAGCAAATTACTTTCTCTAAAACACAGTGAAAATCCCACTCAGTATTAGAGCTGAACACCTTTCTCATGCTATATTAAAAAAAAAAAGGCCCAGCCCTCTCTGCAGGTCCCTAGTGCAGAACTGTTCAAAGACATCTTTTAAGTCCTCTCTGTCAAATCCCAAGTTTTTCCATCAAGGTTGATGCACTCTAAAACCTGCTTCTTTCCTTCTTAATACCTCCATCAGTGATTAAGTTCCCTACTAGTTTGGTATTACTGGCAAAGGTTGAGGTACAGGAAAGGCTTCAGCCAGTCTCCAGGAGAGATCGTTAACTCCTTCCTGTATGGGACACAGTTTGTCAGTCATACAAATTATTTCTTAGTAGACATGGACAAGATGAGGAAGAGATGCGTTGTTGAGCATACTTTAAGCTGAACATCAAACTGAACATGATGTCATTGTTATACCAAGGTCTGTGGTGACAGGGATTAGGTTTGGGCATTTCAACCATCACCAGGTAATAGCCAGGAAGACTGGCAACAGCTAGAATTTTTTAACTAGCCATAGCAAGCCCTTCAGTAAGATAAAATCTAATGTGATTACTTGATGCTGACGCAAAGCTAGGTTGATGTTTTTGAAGGAGTTAGTACCTAATACTTTACTACAACCCATAGAAATAGTTTCCTATTTGCGAATCCATTCCTGGCATTATCTTAGAAGCATTATTTAAGAAATATCAATCCTCCTAGATTTTTTATGAGGTCATTTTAGTAGTATAATCTATAAAATGCAACATGACAAAACTTGCTTAACTGCAGTTGCTGCAATTTCAGCCCTGTATGTGCAAACACTCTAGCACTTACAGGTCAAAAACAGGTTTATATTTAATGGAATTATGCTAAGGCTCCTCAGGTAGACATCTGTATTGAGGAAACTGCAAAGTCTCAGATCAATGGTACAGCAACACACACAGAAAGCTAGAGTACAGTGTATGCTGTTGGCTTCCCAAAAAATCTGCAAGAAAGTAAGTATCCATGTGACTGGTATGTGTGAAGGATGTAAAATTATGCATTTCCTATGCATATGGCAGGTCCATAATCTGGGTCAACAGACACTAAATAAAATCAGCTTGAGAAATAAGTTGATGAAGAAATGACATGAATAATAATTGGCTTTCCTGAATTTAACTGATGTTACAGCGAATAAACCATTCATATGATGAGAAGGCTAAATTTAAATGAGACATAATGATACAAACTGCACCTATCAAGTACACTATTCTGGATCTCTCGGCAGATGATCCCTCTATTTTAAAAGCTTTAATGTATTTTCAAACATGTTTCCTAAACACGGGAACAATTTCAAGCTCTTTGGTAATGCTTGTGAAATTAGAGAGAGCTATTTCAGAAGTATTATTCACATAGGTTACTAGTTAGGTTAAAGCTTCACTTGGCAGTTGCCCATTTGGAAAACACTGCAAGAACTGAGTCAGAAGCTGATGCATGAACACTTAAAAAGATCAAGATAACCTGATTTGCAGACACATATTTCATGACAAACTTAATCAGCATTGAACCTAAAGATTCTTCACACAACAGAAAAATGCAGTGCAGATATGATTACCCACAAACAGTTTCAGGCTTTATAAGAAGTAGAGAAGTACTATGTTGAAACTTGCAGTAACGGAAGCAAATCCTCGCTGCCTTCTAAAACACTTTTTGTCACTAATGGCAAATCTGCCTGAAATATCAGGCTAGCCTACAGAAAAAACAGAATTGCAGTTTTGCCACTGAATATATAAATGCCAGCTTAATCAGTCTGCAGCACATACTCTTCTTATGCTGTTTGACTCTATGTAATGGACTAGCGATAAAAAAATATTGCTCCTTTATAGCAATATACATGGTGATAAGACCTGCTCACATAGATCGTTGCTTTGACTCTTGCCTTTCAACTTAAACACTCAGAATATCATCAAATCCTGCACCAATTAACAAAACCTGCAACCAACACTACCAGCTAGCCACCAGCTTTTCAGGATACACTGTTCCCAGTGAGCAGGCCATTCTCCTTACTCTATAGCAACCCAGTTGCAAAACAGGAGTTAGCTATTATAATAAAGATAAACTGATATACAAATATACATCAAAGTACACTCTGTGACCTGATCCAAAAAAGACCACAGCTAACACAAGGAATTTCTAGTTCCTTTCATTGGGCTACTTTCTAACTTCAGTTTGAAAGGGAACTAGGAAGGAAACACATTAACTTGAAAACTAAGCAGGGCTTGAAGATAGACCATTAACAAAGATACAGAGTACTGATTTTCAAACTACAAAAATAGCTTACAATATTGTATAACATCATCGTACTATTTGAAATTGAAAGACATGATCAAACCACTTCAATTCTGATTCAAAGCATTGGTTTGATGATCTCAGAGTCCTCTTACATTTGCTCTATATTTAAAACAAGACTGAGCTATAGACAAAAATGTGAACTGCTGGCTCATAATCCAAACCCAAAATAATGAAAATGGAGAAAAATGCCTTTAAACAATCATACCTGGCAAGTAAGACCACAGGGCAAAAATGAGGGCAACCACATTTTGTCATTGGATAACCACATCACAAATCCCAACAGCCCATAGGCAAGCACTCAGAAAACATGTTTCCCAGCCTGCAAGTGTGTTAATGCTGTACTATCTTCCCACACCTAGAGAAGTCATTCATACTGCCTATGCTACTGCTTACTAACTATTCTGCTAAAGATACAGAATCACATAACTAAATCACGCCTGCTAGTAATAATAGTGCATACTTTCAGTAAAACAAGTTACATTGAGGCTTCAGAGCATCCTGTCATACTCCAAAGGATATTTTAGGTGCTTTGTTCACTTGGCTTTGGACAGTCCCCTCAATGGATACAGGAATATCTCCCAAATACAAATTACAGCCCCCAGTCTGGGCAAAGCACCTGCAGTTGCACAGCATACCACAACTCAGTAAAAGCAGCAGATTTTGACTCTCGCTCCATATTTCTACCTCTGAATTGTCTTAGAAACCTTGATCAGAAGAGGACAAAACAGTCTTGCTTGGACCACTATTGCTACCTTTGCTTCCTCAATTTATTCCTCTAATGATGCCTTACTGAAGCATGCCTTTTACCTTGAGCTTTTCTGCAACAAGGACAGAAGTTCAGAATGAACAGTTATCAATTACTTCTAACACTTCACCCATAATCACTTATGAGGCTCACAACAAATCTACATCCTACCTCTAAACTCTGTTCAACCTAGATGAGAAAAAAGCAGCACCATGCAGAAGTGATTTTGGTTTACAGCTGGGTGCCTCAGTGCTGCCTTTACCAGTGCAATGTAGTCCTAGGTCAGCGGAAGGTCACCGCAGCATATTGCAGCATCAGACAGAAACGCATTAACCTAACAGCTCTTGTCAGTGTGACTACTGTAGCCAGAGACAACATGCCAGTGAGATGTCTTCATAGGAGTCCCTCTAATAACTCTACAAAGAAGCTTCATGGCCAGCACAACTTACAACAACCTAGAAGATGCTCTAACATCTACCAAGCAATAGCTTGGTGATGACAGATTTCAGGAGCAGAGGAACAGAGAAGTTGCTTAAAAGCATTTTTACACTGACTTTCGAGCAGCACTTTCCGAGCTGCGACTGTGGGTCAAAGCCACAGCGTACATCCCACTTACAGATACATCAGTAGACATAGCACCTCCTTATCAACTTCACCTTAGCTACAAAATTTCTGTCATCGATTCCTCCATAATTTTTAAATTTTATTTTACTTTTGTACTAGTTGTTCAATCAACTGATTGTGGGCATGGAGGTACTCCTCTGACAGGCTATACACAGGGATCACAGAACACTGCAAACTCAGTGATGTGAAGCTCATGAGGTGAAGTGTTCCAAAAAAGTCTACCATATGCTTACGCAATACACTGCCAAGCTACAGTTTAAGAGCTAATTAACTTACTTTCAAAAAAGGGCTTTGAATTATTACACACTACTACAAGCTCAAAGAAAGTCGTAGGTATAGTATATCAGGCCACTGCCAGAACAACATCTTCTACTATATTGAGCTCCACTTCGACCTATTTCAACCAACATAAAACTAACCAACCAGCAGATAAGGTCAATTATTTTCTTCCGAATAGAATTTATCTTATTAATTACCCTGGCATGTCCAACAGAGTATTCAAGAAGTGTGGAGACACTCTTAAAAATTGACTCTTGAAATTCTGTTAATATGTATTTATATGGAGTTCAGTGAGGGCCTGAAAGTTTTTTATTAATAACTTTTTAATATATTTATCTTTTTTTTTTTTGGAGAGGGATATGGGAATTGCCTTTCTTTTTGTCTTTTTCCTTTTCCTCTATAAAGATTAGAAATGCACTGACAACTCTCCCTGGTTTTGCAAAGCCCAACAGTATGCATATGACATGAATTGTAAGACATTAACATGTTATATAGAAAGGTGAGAGTGATGAGCCTTTAACAGGTGTTGTCATTAATCTCATTTAGCCATTAAAGTTAGAAAAATGTTGATAAAAGTTTCACAGTCTGCTGAAAAAAAAATTAACCCTGGCCTGCTATATACACAGTCTGCCTATTTAATGAAAGGCATGTTACACAGTTGATTTAAGTCTCATTTATAATGACTCAGTGTGTGTCACTAAATTTAAAGATGCAAGTTAAATACCAGCAATTTTAAATCAATAAATTCATTCACTTAAAATTTAAAAAGAAAATTAATTTAGTCAAATACGATACAAATAATTTAATCAAATACAATGTCTTCATTTTATATTTCTTGAGATGCAGAGCAATCTTTAGGAGCTAACTTACTCTCCTAAATAGTAAATAATCCCAGTTGTACTAGCTGTACATTGATTCCTCCTATAAAGGACCTGCGTTTCACATTGCTATACATGGGTGGATCTCAGCACTAGAAAATCACCTGCAGGATCAGTCTGTATGTTTTTCCTCATCTGTAAATTACACACAAAAACATTATATATCAATATATGTTATTATTTTTTTATATCATAAGCACAATTGCTGCCACTCTTCTAGCAGGGTAGGAAACAGCACCCTAGCAGAGACAGCTATACCAAACTAGCAAAGAAAACACTGAAGAAAAACAAGAGCAGAAATGTGTTTCCATGGAATCTACATATGGCCCACAAAAAAATTACACTTCGTTTGTGAAGCATGGATGCATTAGGAAGATATTAAGCTCTTGATATGAACAATTAAGGATAAGTCAGATCTTGTATATCCTGTGATCTTCAGCATTTAGTATTACCTCATGCTACTTATCCAAACCGCTCACCTCAAGTCCGTTCTTTTGTTCTGCTATTTAAGTAGGTATGTTGGTACTTTATTTCATGTCACGATGCTGTAAATATTCTCGTAGCATTAAAGACCATAGATTACAAAAATATTCCATTTCACATAATGAAATGAATGTAATTTCAGTCATTACATGAGACAACCAGCATCAATAGCTTCCATTACTTGAAATCAATGGATCGCTCTATGTTATATAGCCTTACGCAACTGCACACAGAATTACTCAATTCTTTGATTTATATTATTTAGCAAGTAAAACCTAGATCTTGTGCAGAAAATAATGCTCCATTTTATGTTCACACTCTTGTTCATTGAAATAGATCCTGAAATTAGATGTGGGATTTTAGACTTTTCAGTTTCACACAGCAATTCACTAATTTTAACAGGCATAGCTGAACAGATAGCTACAGTTTTGATTTTAAACATTGCCGTTCTTATAAAGTAGCAGCATATTTCTGTGATGTTGGCTGAACTTCTTTCAAAATACTCAGCCAGGTGTAACCATTCTTTAGCCTCATTTTTTTTATTTGTAAATGAACACTAGAGGTTAAATCAGACCAACATGCATTTTTCTAAAAATTCTGAAAGTCAGCAATGCAAAACTCCCCTTCTGCAAAGTCAGCAAGACAACAAGATAGATAAGATAGATGAGATACAAATAGAAAAAGAAAGGACAGAAACATGCGAAGAAATTATGAAAATAAATGTCCATATTTATAAAAACTTGTTTAAACATTTTAAATCTTTAATATGGGTAAGAGATTCATATTGTGCCTTCCCCCTTTTACATCCCTCCACCATCCACACCTGTGGTTCCCAAACATGCTTTCTCCCACTGTGCAGCCTAATTCTCTGTATGTCCTTTATGTAGGTTCCTCTGATATAAGCTCTATACTGGAGATGATAGTGAAACTGCAATTATATTTAATATTTTGTTGCTAAGTTTTTTATTTTGGTGTGTTTTTTGCAGACATAAGCTCCAACCTGCGTGGACTTGTTAGCTGAAACATGGCTAAACTGCCGCCAGGGACACCTCAAGTCTGAAAGCATCTCGGCTACTTTCTCTCAACCTGAGCTCACAAACTCTCACAGGTGAAACTTCTTGTGATACTCAACACCTCCACACTGTATTCCCAATACTGGCTGTGCTTAAGGAACAGTAAGGGGAGCTCAGAGCACAGTTTGCTCCGAGCTGGCCCCCAAGACCAGGCTGACTCCACTAGCAGGCCCTGGGTGATGTCTGGGTCACTCCACCACACTCTCTATTTGGGCTCTTTGAGGACTGATTAGCCCCAGCCTCACACAAATGCCCAGGCTGCCACTTCCCACACAGCCCTCCGTGCTGGAGGACCCACTGCAGACATATGAAGCCAACCACAAAACCATTTGGCTGTGAAATGCGAAATGACACCTTTCATGTGCAACGTACATTTTTCTCCCGTCAGTTCTCGGCAGGTTCCCCATCTGCGTACCCCGTATTTGCCCCTTCCCAGCCCTGCCCGTGCTCTCCAGCAGACACCATCCCCTCCAGGGAAAGCCAGCAGCATCGTGTTCACCACCCTGCAGAACGCTGCCACGCAACCCGCCTATTCCAGTTCCCTGCTCACAGGCTCTCTCTATCTTCCCAAAGAGATAACATGCAAATTCACAGTTCTCTCTCTCTC
The DNA here is from genome assembly GCF_000737465.1 of Haliaeetus leucocephalus. Taxonomy (NCBI): domain Eukaryota; kingdom Metazoa; phylum Chordata; class Aves; order Accipitriformes; family Accipitridae; genus Haliaeetus; species Haliaeetus leucocephalus. Next base: position 13,097,962 of record NW_010972620.1, on the reverse strand, counting down.
TCTCCCCAGTTTGACTAGTGTCCATGCTTTTTCACTTCTTTCAGGCATCTCTAATCAGGGAAGTATCAGCACAGCTCCAGGATGAAGATCCCCTTTCCCCCTGCGCCTCCTCCATACCCCGACTGACTCCCTCCAGGCCCTGCCCTTCTCTCCCCAGCTCAAACTGAAGGGCACTGACACGTTCCTTTCTGACAGGAAAGATTAAGCAAAACCTCTTCTTCAGCATGCAGGCTACGCCATTTGGCAGTATGTGGAATCCGAGGGAAAAGAAAAAAAAAACAACACCGAAGCCATGGCATTTCAGAAATGCTCTGAACACTGTCATATTTCCAGAAGGAACCTGACCGGGGCAGGGGATTTCAGACTGCGTTAGGAAAGGTTGCACATGGAGGAGCCCCGCAGTTACTGATGCGAACACCCACCCACAACAGGGATTCGGTCCCCTTCTCAGCGCAGGCCCGGGGGTACAGGCACACCCCAGGGAGATGCCCCGTGCCCAAGCGCGGGACAGGAGCCCTCCCTGCCCGGGCGACCGGGTCACGGCGGGCACCCCCAGCCCGGCCGCCCCCGGCGGGCCCAGCCCCGGCGCC
>NW_010972620.1:13096717-13096953 GCF_000737465.1 Haliaeetus leucocephalus | reverse complement strand
CGGGCTGACAGGGCGAGGCGCGGGACCCTCGCCCGCCGCCGGCGCCCCGGCCCCCGCCGCCCCTCACCTCAGGGTGGGTCCCACGCAGGCCGTGTCGGTGCTCTCGATCTCCTGCAGGATCCGATCATGCTCTGGGAGACTCTCCGCCATCTTGGATGGGAGGGACCCGGCGGCCGCGCCGCTGCGGGAGGCGCCGGGGAGGGACGGAGGGCGGAGGCGGCTGCGGAGCCGGGCGG
>NW_010972620.1:13048319-13096707 GCF_000737465.1 Haliaeetus leucocephalus | reverse complement strand
GCGCGGAGGGGGGCAGGCGGCCCGGGCGGGGGGGAGGAGGGCGAGGAGGAGCAGGTCGCACCGGTCCGCGCCCGCCCGGTTTGTCCCGTCCCGCCGGGGCCGCCCTGGGAGCCCGGCAGAGCCCCTCCGTCCCCTGGGCATCTCCGGGCGCTAGTGTCCGGTAGAGACCGCGGGCAGCTGCCGCTGCCTAGCACCACCCGCTCTGCCCCGTGACAGAAGAGGGACACCCAAAGTCCGACCCCTCTCCCGGCTACGCTACGGACGGACCAGCTGCCCTTCCCGCGCCCCGTTGCACCGCGCTGCAGAGACGGCTTGAAGGCTTATAGGGTCAAAACCGGCCTTTTCCTCTGAGCTAGTTCTGGTTTGTTTCTTGGGGTGTTCGGTTTTGGGGTTTTTTTTAATTTGTTTATTTGTTTTGCTTTGCTTTTAACTGCTCCCGCTCACGTACAAGCGGGCCGTGCTCGTCCCAGCAGGGAGGCGGCGACGGAGCGGGCTGCCGGCGGCACCGAGGCCGACGCGGGGGCTCCGCAGGGGGTTCTGCACTCACGTTAGGTCACCGACTTGTTTCCTTTCTCTCCTTAGGTGATAGAAATTTGGGGGTCGGGGTGAAAATAGAACAACCAGAAAGTGCGCCTGTTTGTGCGTTGGCTTGCTGTGGTTCATTAGAAACTGGGGTATCGTTTCCTAGTGCCCTCGAGCATGTGTACAGAAAAGCTTCGTTTTTCAGTGGAGGAGGAATAGCCCATTTTCTGTTTAAATTATACACTTTGTGGTTTGTGGCCAAAGATGAGCTAGTCCTTGGGTTTTGCATGCTCAGGAGACAGGATACACCTGCTTTCTGGGCAGAGTTACCTGCGCACAAGTGCGAAGCCAACATAAAGTAATAGGTCTGAAGTGTAAAACTTCAGGGTGATGTGTGGCTGCTGTTCCAGTCAGGAACTGACAGCAGTTTACAACTGTGAATGCATCAAAAGTCTAGACACCAGCCAGCTACAATTATGTTTGGCACCCTTCCGGTTATTGTAATCAAACCCATCATCTGTCCTGCCCCGCTGCAACTACACCTAGATGCTAGTTAATAAATGGCACCAAAGACCGTGTACATCTTGTCTATGCTTGTGGTTTTATCATATTGAATCGGTGTTGATTCAGATGAATTAAATTGATGACACCTACTAAATCAACAAGGACTATTCCAAATGTAGACAAGTGCCTACAAAGTGCATGCTGCAGAAAGAAAGCAGGAAAAATCCTACAGGCTACTGCTGCAGTAGTATGTCCTTCAAGAAATGACTCAAATGCAGTAACAATCTTCCCACATACTGCTTTTTTTTTTCCATCACCAAATTACTGAAGTAATAGATCAACACATACATTTTTCAGGGTAAATTAAAATTTCTTTCTTCAGCCTGACAGTCACTGCAACTTGACACCTGCAGTGCCAGGCAGGCTATTTTTAAAACTCCTCTACGGATACCGGCAATATACTTAGACACATAACATCATAATCTTTTATGTATTACTTTTTTATAGGGATGAATATGCAGAGGAAATTTTTTTCAGTTGCACTCTTACCATTAAACAGTTTCCATAAGCTGCAAATGAAAAAAATATTAAAATCTTCAGATATTTAGGAATATCAACAGTAAAACATTAATTAGTTGTCTTTAATGATTTTTTTTAAAGTTGCATTTATTAAAAATGTAAGAATAAGAAATGATTAGTCCTTTAAAAATGTAGCTGTTAACATCAAACTAAAACCACCGCTACACAAAAGAGCAAATGACCCCTTGTTTTCATGCTTAAGAGTAATTTCTTTCTCAGAAGAATCTGCAGCTAGCTTTCAGTGACAGATAGCTTTGTCCTGGTGAAAAGAAAGAGCTGGGTAGGTGACCTTGGTTTGCAGTTTTTCATTTAGGGCCAATCACTTTGAAATTAAATTTAATTTTCCTGTAGATTTCAGGGTCAGGAAAACAAAATTTCTAATATATTGGGCTGACTTAAAGAACAGCTATAGAATGGAACAAATCCATCATGAACAATATAATATTATCTAAAAGATGCATACCTTAGGGTGGTTCCAAGAGGCAGGTGAAAGGACTGGATCTCAGCAAGGGCATTTTCATATATCTGATCTTTGTTTTCTTCTAGATATAATTCTGACAGATTTGACTTGCTTTTCCTTGCCATAGATGAGCATAAAACTAGTCTAACTTTAGGAGAGGACTTTTATTCTGATTATCGTTGACTAAGTGACTCTGTAGTCAGCAAAACTAGACATGAAAAAACAGATCCTGCGCTAACCTCGTGACTCCTGAGGACTTTGTGTCCAAGAATGGTGCACAGCTGCTGTTTTCCTGTCTCTGCTGGTAACATTTGCTTCGTATGCAGTACCCAGGCCTGCACAGTCTTTTTTCTGTGTGCTTCCAATTCATTTATCTTAACAGGAAATTTACTGGCAAAAATCATATTTTTACATCATTGTAATAGTTCACCAGTAATAAATATTAAGCCTGAAATGTAGTCTGTTTGAAAACACAATTTTAAAGTCATTTCAGACACTAGATATCAATGCTCAATTTCTCTGTTAAGTTTTATGAGATTAAAAAGAATAATTTATAAAAAATATTGTATTTTTCCTTTTGCTGTATAAAAAGCCCACACACACAAGAAATTAGCTGGATTTATGAAGCAGGTTTATGGACTTTGTAAAGCAGACTGGAAAAGCAGAGAAACTTCTTTTCTCGTCTTTTTCCTTTTCAGCATTAGTAGATGCTACTTATAATAATAGAGTGCAAAAAATGCTCTGGGATAACTGTGTTTTTTATATGAGTGTGCAGTAAACAAAACTGTTACTAATTCATTACCTGTGTGAAAGAAAAAGAAAATGGATAAACTACAAATGTTGAGAGCGGTGCTGCTGTCAAGTCATTGTCATTATGATGATGGCAAAGAAAATAGTTTGCGCAACTGCCACCAATTACTTTAATTTCAGGCAGTTATTTCAGACGTGAGACTGAAGTTCTAGATTTTTCAGTTTAAGCAACTTTTAGAAGCCTAATTCAATATTATGTGGAATAGTCAATCTTACTATATTTGGTAATTTTCAATATGTCAAAAGTTTTAATCAAAATTTGGCTATCTCAGTACTGCTCCTGACCAAATTGATGACAGTCTTGACACTCATGGTGCAGTCAACAGTTAAATGCAGGAAAACAGAAATTACTCATTTCTGACCAGGGTGATAGATTGTTTATTCACTTCTCCGTGCCCAGCGGGAACACTGGGGAGATGACTTCACACCAGTAGGAGTGGGAAAGAGCTCCAAGGGCTACAATGAGTTACACATGTACAAATCTGTAACGTGTGTTCCTTTGAATAAGCTGCTTTAATCACCTGCTTATTTTTAAAACAAAATTAAGCAATTGCTCTGTTAGCATTAATATCCAATGCATTTCCTGCTTTCGTGTTCTAAACAGAGTTGTGAGCCATTTTTACACCTTTCACAAGAAATGGGAGCCTGTGATTGACCCATCCAGCCACTGGATGTCACACAAATGCAGGTGAAAGGATATTGTAACTACTCGTTCTAATCTCAACAGACACCAGTTTCAGTATTAATTTATCAATTATGAGGTGACACTGTGGAAGTAAACTGCAGAAATGATGACACTGAATAAGCTGAAGCTTAAGCTTATTCACGTGATAGAAGAAAGTACAACTGCTGCCACCGTGGCAGAGCACAGGCAGTAATTCGGAGATGCCTTGGACATCTACACCCAGCCATCACACACTGTGGCTTTCAAGAAAAATAGGATGAAGCAATGGGAGCATGATGCTTTTTACAGAGTGCTTTTGTGAATGTTTTTATGTGATTTTAAGTGAGTTAAATACTTGCAGAGGCTTTGGGTACAATTTCTTCTTCCTTCTTTCCCCAAAACTCACACAGATGCTTGCTTTAGCAATAAATCAACCAAAATAAGCAGTACTCTCATCTGTTGTGCAAATGTTGTTGTAGATATCACAGCTGCCTGGAAATAAATATGTTTAATAACAAAGCAAAACAATGTAAAAAGAAGCAAACAAATACAAAAGTGAATGACCAAGAAATCGACAGGTGTTACGGTCTGTTCAGTTGTGGCAGTGGGTGTTGAGGTACCTTGGTTCTCTGTACAAAGTTAGACTGAATTACACCAGGCCGGGCTGCTTGGCTCTCCACAGTGGTTTACACCCACGCTGACCCTGTGTAAGACCATGACTTGTGGAGAAGGATCTAAGGTATAGTGGTGGATCTGCAGCTGACCCAGATCCATGGGCAGGAGTCCGTTAATAACTGCCAAAAGCCCTTTCTGCTGCAGGTGATCCTGCTTCTTCGCCGTGCTGCCTGTCCAACCTGCGCTCCCCCTCTCCGTTGCTGTGTTCTGCTGCTCCCCACCTCTTCCACAATCCCGGTGCTGATTAGGCTTGCCCAAAGTCTATGTCTTTCAGTCACATGTGGTCTTTTCCTTTTCCCAGTCGAGTTCAGGGCCACTCTCAGAAGGCTTTAGGGAACTGCCTTGTCCAAGGAAATAAAGCTTTTTTCAAAAAGACAAAAGGACAAACTCAGTACTGTGACATGACACAAGCTGATACCTTCATCAACTTCTGGCAGAATAGTGTATCTTTACTTCACAACTATACATAACATGCTCAGAGGCTGCAGCTAAATAGACTAACAGCAAAGACAGTGCTAAGTATTTAATTTAATTTTTTGTTTTAATTTATGGTACTCCCCATGCTGAAAAGGATAGTGGCAATTATCGTTTCTGAGGCATCATACTTGTACTAGTTGAAATTTAACGAGGCCAAGAAGTCTGAGAAAGTATTCATCTACTAGAAGTCCCTGACAGAAAAAGGGAAGATATTTTCTGTGCTTGTTAAATTCTCACTATTTCTGTGAAGGAGCTATTTCATTGCCCGGACAGGCAGAAACCTCATGGCCTGTGAGCTGTAAAGACAGCTGCTGCCATCTTTTCAATCATCCTGAGATTTTTCTTTGAAAAAATATGCCAAAGCACCTATTTCTTGCTGAAGGTGTAAAAATGGTTCACAACTGTGTATAGAATAAGAGGGGAAATTGAGGCAAATATCAACAAGATTGTGAAGCAAGATTCAGAGGCTTATTTCGAGCAAAACCACTTCCGCCCATGCTTTCTCCCTTTCCTCCCCTAATTCCTACTCTTCCCCAACCCCAACGGCATACCAGGGGGCCAAGAACTGCTGGTTTAAATCTAGCCTGCCTGTGTTAATGCTTTAAAAATATTTTTTACCCACATGACAATTACAAAAAGAGTAGCCTGTGCTGTAGTATAGAGTCACCCCTACTGGGTATGTAATTCCAGTGTAGATTACTTTTTCTTTTAAATTACCAGTGCAGTTTAGCAGCATCAAGTCACCAGAGGTTTGTTTCATTTTCTTTCCCAGTTGGATTGGAATCCATTTTGCTGATTCATGGAAAAGAGGGAAGGGGGAAAATGTCCACCCTCAAATGGAGTTACTATAGATAATTTTCACAGGCAATGCCATCCATAACAAATGACTTCACTGGTCATTGCCCAGATATCTCCTCTTTACATCCCTCCACAAGGACAACAATGGTGTTAGTCGTTTCTCTGGCATCTCCTGCTCTGGTGCTGCCTCCTTTCCTGGGCTCATCCCCAAACTGGACCCTTGTAAACCAGCTCATTCTCCCTAGAACCTGCTCCGGCTGCTCCTGTTTCCCTTGTGCCTGCTTCTTTTTTGGTGGCCAGACCCATTTCTGCCTGCCTCTCAGATGAAGCATGGTGGCAGCAACCCTGTCAAATGGTTCTTGGGAGGGACAGGCAGATAAGGAGCTGCTGGAACTACCGTTACCGTCTTTTGCCTCAGTGCAGATATGCTTTAAGAAATTTTATTTAATCTGTAACCTGAATAACCACCTGAACTTCTTGACAAATACTGCCATCAGAGATTTACCAGGAGGAAGAAGGGAACTCTAACTTGTTTCTTGCTTCTTTCTCTACCCCCCAAATACCTCTAACCACCAACACGCACTTGCCTGTACCTCACCATCAACAGTACAGCCGCATCTAGCTCAGCCTGGCCCACTGGATCAGGACAAAATGATTTTTCTCAAGTATACCCTTGAAAGTTTGGAACAGGAAGCTCAGACTAATATAGTGCTCAAGGCTATGCCACCAGGAACCAGGCACCTTTGCCCAAGCAAATATAGCAAGAGTAACTATGCAGCAACGACTAATTCAGTGTAACCTATGCAGTAGTAACCTAGGTGCAACATAGGCTGGGCTGAATGGACTACTTAGAGAGTATCAGCTTGGGCTGGCAGCAACACGCTGGAGACGGCAATCTTTTCTCTATAGAAAGGGACTTCCGGTACCTTTCTAGGCCGCTTCATTCATTATACACAAAAAAATTAATCATGGAACTTTTCATTTTTTGAGAAAAAACATGCAATTTTTTATGAAGCAGGAGTTTAAAAATAATTTTAATAAAAAGTATAGTGGTTACTTCTTATACTTTTGATCTTCATAATCTACTGCTTTTTCAGATTAAATATTTCTTGGACACATTAATAAATTTGATATTAACTTTTAGAAACTATAAAATAACCTTTCCCAGGTTAGGTAGAAGGCCTCTGTGTATGATTCACAGCCATTTGATGCAAATGAATATGTTTTTTAATTGTCCCAAATGCACTTCATTATGATAAGGGTTTGCAGGACAAACTGTGCTTTAGGTTATTGCATATAAAATTGTTACTTCTATTTAAAAATAGCATTTATTGTCAGGTATTACATACACATATACACACCATAAGCCAAAGGAAATGTGTTAGGAATTGTTTTAGCACTCAAAGCACTACCATGACTAAAAATCTGACTGTTCTAGAACTGAATTGCTACTGTCTCTCTACAGTGCATTACTACTAAAACACCTCTTTAGCAAGCATCTGATAAAATGCATTCTTTTAAGGTTGCTGACTTCCCTGATCACTTCATACTGCCAGTATATTACATACCAGCAGGGAAATGAATTTGTTTTTTCAGAGCATTTAAGTGAATTATGCTTCCTGAATCATAGTCAAAATCTGTAAATACATTGCTTTTTGTTTTAATTACATTGGATTTAAGAATTGGACAGTGCACATAATCTTTATCAAAATACTGAGGAAATAACATTCTATTGCACATTCACACCTGTTATTTTTATAGTAAATTGCTCAAAACAACACACATCTCTCCCGTTAGGAGGGCAGCACATCACTAACTACTTTTGACATTTCATTGACATCTTACAAGTGCCTAAAAATATCAGGAGAGATCCTCAGCTGGTGCTGATGTTATCTTTGTAAAAGTCAATAAAGCCATCAAGACTACTGGCTGAATAGAGGCACTTCTGTTTGACAGCAGCAGGAATGAGAGGAGAATCACTCTCATCATACGTGTTTATATTTGTTTCATTGAGGAACAAGTACTATTTCATTTTCATTGCAGCATACAGACCATGAAATAATGCTCAGCTCCAGCTCTGGGCACATACAAAAAGTAATTAACAGTTCAGACTAAATAAATACATCTGCTATATTTTAACACAGCATTTGAATTTCAAATTTGAAGGAGACAGCACTTAATAATGCAGGACAATATAAAGTAGCTTCTTTATCGTTCCCCAGAACAAAACACTGATGCACAAAAAAATTTTCTCTCTGCTTACTAGCACTTTTAAGGAACAGGCATCAATTAAAACCCTGAGTCAAGGATGTGCCCCAGGAACCTGAGGGCTTTGCTTCCTTGCAGGCAGTGAGGAGCTGTATTACAGATGCTGCCCTGGAGGACATTGCTTTTCTGGAACTGAAGGACTTTTTTTCTCCCCACATTAAGAGCATCTAGCTTAGCTAGCCACAGCGTTTAAATTCCTTGTGTAACCCAGGAGAACTTTCCTGAGAAAATCAGCCCCTGTTCTAGTTTGGGGTATGAGCAAGTCAGAAATTAAAATGACTTTTGAGGCTAGGACAAGTGTATGATGGACATCTGACTGGCAATGGCCAAGTGACCCCAGCTTGGAGAGTTGCTCTGTCAGCTGGACCACAGTGACTGACACTGCGCCCGCTCTGAGCCTATCCTCACTGCAAACCAAAACGCTTTAACTGAAACCACCACAAACAACCCACTCAGAAGTGTGATCATTTTTATCGTGGCCTATATTCTTTAAGTGCTTTGGAGAAAAAAGAAATCCCTTGTCTGAATATAAGCTTGGATCACTTTAGCTAACAATTAATTAAACTAAATGTCTCCATGGGCATTTTCAGTCTCTCAGTTTATTATTTCAGTTTAGTTAGAACTCCACCTAATTGACTTAAGTGAAATAACTCTGCCTTTAAAAAAGGAATATTATCAGATAGCTTTTTGCACCAGTTCTCTGCAGATCAGGCTTATACTTCTGCTACATTCTCCACTCATGCTTCACTGAAGTTTGCAAGAGGGCTTAATTAACATTAGCTTACCATTGCGTGATGGTTGGTATTTTAATTATCCTACTAGTCAGACCTGACCAGAGGAAATCTTCAGAATTAATTTTGTTGAAAAGCCCATGCCTAACTATTTAACAGTGTTAACAACAATAAGAAAATTTAGATGAAGTATCTTGACAATATCTCCTGCTTAGATAACCTGGGTTTTATTACTCTGAAAGATCAAAAAAACCCCAGCCATTGCCAAAGTACCCAAATAGTACCATACTTCAAGAGAAAATCTTTTTTCCAGTAAATGAATGCAGGAATTGTTACTTACAGTATCACACCATACTAGCTACTTTTTGGTAATATTTCCTAGCTATATTCAATTAACGTAGCAGGTTAGACCTTGTAAATCAACACTAATAGCTCTGAAAGGAACCGCATGTTTTTGAGAACGTTCCAGTCCACAAACACTTTTTCCAGTGAAAACTGAACAATTACAATAAGACTGTGTTTTGGTAAGAAAATAGGAAATGATGCTAAACAAAAGGGAATGTTTATTTAGAAATTCCAAGGCCATTAATTTATATTAAGAAACTGTTTGTGCTCAGAGACTATAATCAAAAGGTGATGTGAATCATTGATCACAAAAGGACTTCATAGATAAGGAGCAAGTGCAGTGCTGGGTGATTGTATTATATATTAACAGCTTTCATGAGCAGCTTTTGCTGATTCATTTGGCAGGAAGTGAGCTGCCAAGAGAGATTTCTAGGGGAGGAACAATCAACAATATTTTCATATAAAATAACCTCCAGTTACTGTATTGTTCTCACAACATTTGATAATGAATGCTTTCCTGTTTAAGAAAAAAATCATAAATCACAAAAACAAAGGTAGATCTGGTTTAGTGTTACGTGGCTATAAATACACATGCAGTCTGGCAAAGTAAGGAAAGGGTCTGATCAATTAAAAAATTGGAAAACTGGCAAGTATTCCTTGTGAAAATGCTATGGAGTTGGGAATTAAAGATATGGTAACTGCTGTTCTTTTCGGAGGAAAAAAAGCCTGTGCCTTTATCTGCCTTCTTGGTAGGAAGCTCACTGGTTGTGGCACGGCTGGGATTTCCTCCAGAAAGCAGTATTTGGTTTCCATTCAGGAGACCAGGACCTCCATGGACACCAAAGCTGAGTCACACTGGGGGCTAGCACCATGCTGGGAGGCTGTTACAAACTATAGGGGAGCTCGATGCTTCAAAAATTGAAACTGAATCACCATGGGCAGACCCAACACAACAGGACAGATCCAACACCCCAGGACATGGATGTCACCAAGCCAGCCCCAAGCCCACCAGCATGCTCCCAGGGCATGCACCACGGCACGGTGGCAGCTTGGCCCTACGAGCGAGACGGCTACAACAGCAGCACAGCAAGCCAAGCCATCGGGTCCCTGCTGCTCTGCCAGGGTGTGGAGAGGTTGCTGGGGTTGCGTTACATATATATTGTATTACAGCTAGTCCGCAGCGGGTGAACGTGATGAGCCCGCAAATCCTGTGCTATCTGGCCCACGCCAAGGATGCTTTGCCCACAACGTCAGCAGGGGTCATTCAACTTTCTTAAACTCTTTTTTTGCTACCACTGGTACAAATAGACAAAAAAATACAAATGCCTATAACTAATCTTAGTTATAACTTGATCTGTGATGTGACTGCCCAAACACAATGCGTTTGGGAGCACATGGTGGAGAAAAGAGGATGGGAGAGAGAGCATGTACCAGGAAGCCCAGGAGAGTAAAAGATGCTGCAGTATATCTTGTAGGCACTTTTTGTAGGTTCTGCTCTAACTGTATACCAGTTAGATGTTATTCACGACCAATTTTGTAGCTCTTTAACACAGACTTCCCTATTACAGGAATTTCTACATTATTTGTCCTTAAATGCATAGTAACTAAAAAGGGGCAGATTCAGGAAGCAATTTATTAGAATGACTAATAAAGGTTTCAAAGAAATTAAGAAGCAAAAAATAGAATCCAAATAAGTTAGCAATTGTGGATTTTAATTCAGCACAGCACCTGGCAGGGTTCTGGTTCAGCATCTTTCTTTTTTTCATTCTAAAACATATAGCTCTTACCTGACCCAGGAAATACTAATTAGGCAGCTATGGAAATGTACTATTGCAAAGGAAAATTGCCATGAAATTCCACTAATTTTACCACAAATGACCACCAGAGAAAGTACTGAATATCAAAATCCTGTCAGTCAAACTTATAAAAAAAAGATTCTAAAGAAAGCATTTTGAGATTTTTTATTAGAACATCTTGAAGTGCTGTGATACGTCAGCAAAATTAATTAGCATAACTGGAGCCTGAAATCAAGATACAACTTGTGTACAGTTCATGTAAATACAGACTTCGGAGAATTGTTTAAAATATCAGACATTGATGCCAAATAAATACTCACACTCTCACCTCTGCTGCTGATCTCATCCTGAGAACACGGACACCACATCTCTCAATAACAATCCATTATAAGATTAGGCTCTCTTGATAATGTAGCTCATCCGAGTGACAACTCAACCAACAAGTAACTATAGTCTGCCCAGTTTCTGCAGGAAAGACAAGCTTAAATAATTATGGCAAAACACAGATAGTAGGAACCTCGGAGATTCCTGATTTGAGAATCAGTTGTTAATAACATAAACTATTTGAAACCATTCACATACAAATACTGTAACTTACCAAGATAGTGAGGATACCTTAAGCAAAAAAAGTTACAAAACTGCAGAACAACAAATTGCTTTCAACAACGTAGACAGATTTTGGTAATTAAAAATCTATTATTTAAAGACCTAATGATGATTTAAATTGTATTTTCCTCTTTACATACAGCAATTTACCTGAGATACAGAGAGGCATCAAAAAGGTAGCAGGAAATATTATCTGTTCAGTGGAATTAATTAATAACAAATGCAGGGATCTAACACAATTTATCTCCAATTACGCAGGAAAGACAATAAAGATATCTGGGTCATGTTAAGAATAAAACCAAAGCTTTTATCATGTCAGGCTTTACATTAGGCAGCAAGAGGGATGCATTGAAAAGGTGAGAATGGATTAATTCCTCTATTTATTAGCCAGAGAGGTACATTTATAAGACAAACTAATAAAAGAGACATGCAAGATGCAATCCACAGAAAACAGGGTAATACTGAACCTTCACCAGTACTGTGAGGATTCAGATTTGCACTGCACATAGAGATTCTGAAGTTGAAAAGCAAACAGTTATCTGACTCAGAAGAATTGATAACTTAAGGATATTTTTATTTTCTCTCCTCTTACTTTATAACTAGTCGAAGAAACAGTCCTGCAGTCAGACAGTCCTATTTGCTTAAAAAATTGTCAAACTGAAATAAAGGGTGATTTAATACATATATAAACTCATATAGTTTTATATATTTATATTTTATAGTTTTAGGTAGTTATAAAATATATTTTTTTCTCTCTATTAATAGCCATTAGAGAAATGTTTAACTGTGGTGGGTGTCACTTTATAAAACAGGTCTTGACTTGCTTCATAGATTTCAAGTAAACGAGACATATGCCTTCCATGATTAATCTTCTCAGTGACTAACTATGCCTGGAGATGCTGTCCCACAAGAAACTTGTATGTTAGCCATTGCCTGCCACCCTTCTCCCCCATCTCTCAGTCTAACGTAAACTTTACATTTATGGTTCCCTTTTCTTCTTAAAGGCCATGTGTCATTTTCAGAGGTTATAAGCCCAGCAGTGTAAATTCTGAAATGTAGCATGTAACATTGTGCCCCACGTGTTCTTTAAAACCTTAGGGGAAAAATTGCTCAATAGAGACACGAAGTAATTAAGGACAATTAAAGCTTCAGCTTTTTTTTTTTTTTTTTTTTTTTTAAATGCTTTGGCTACAGACTTGCTTTCAAAAGGCACACAGGTGTTTTCCTTGCCCAAGACAAGCTACCGACAGACTTGGAGCCCACCACAGACCACTGCCCAGGCACAATGGGAAGGAAAACCAGCTTTAACTGTGAATTTTCCTGTGTGTTTAAATCAGATGCTTAATGATTTTTTTATTTTTTTTGTAAATGTAGGGTTTGAGTTTGAATAGTACTTTAAGCACTAAACTGTCTCCTTAATGTTTGGAGGGGATTAAGTTCAGAGTTCATTGTGTTGTCTGTCATTTTAAAAAGATTAGATAGTTTAGTTCGGCTCCTACTGGCAATGTAAAAGTCTCTGTATTTATTGACTGTCTGGAGTCATTATCAAAGCTTCCAAAACCAATCGACACCTTGTAAACAAAAGTCCCATTATTTTAGCGATCCTGATAAGATTTACATGGCATCGACATTTTTGTTATGATTGATTGAACTGTTAGAGCTATTCATACTGTAACGGGTTATGTGATAAATGACTACAAATTCAATTAGCAAATTAATCTTTACATTGGTTTGAAAAATGTGAATGAATGTAACCCATCCTAGTTTATGTCAGATATAACTTCTAGTTTTGGATTTGGATTAGGAAAATGCTGAAAGGTTTCAAATATTCTTCCAGGAAAAAAAAGATCCTTTCAAAGGGAGGAAATGGTATTTCAAACTTGGGGATTTTTCTAGTGACTGCTAGTAAACTGAGAAACAATATCATGTGGAGGAGTTTGACATCCTAAAATAGTAGCTTTTGGTCATGTAGTAGGAAAGCTGTATACCACTAAACTACTACTATATAATTGTTAAATTCTATGAACTATTTATTTTTCAAATAACCATACAAAAAATCAACTTGAATTAGAGGCCCAAAGTTTGAGAATCATTCCCAAGAAATGACTGAAGGGTTTTAGTTGGTTTATAAAGTGCAAAGCTAAATGACAGGGCTGTTAACTGAACAATCACATTGTAAATATTACTGACATAAGCAGTCCTGTTGACGATGCCCCAGGACTTGCATTTTAAGTCAGATGCTATAAACACAGCAATGCATTGCAGTGTATTTCTGAAACAGAATGATGTGTTTCACTGTAATTATTTAGAAGAAGGTGGATTATTAAACTATAAAGCATAACTGACAGACTAAGCAAGTTCAATTTGATTTGAGAATTTTGGCATAATTTTTATAACCATACTGTCATGGCAGTGTTCTTTTCACCATGATCATGTAAGGAGGTAAGTTAAGGTACTCCAGGAGAGGTAAGCACTTTTCTTAGACCTGATGATATAGCTGGTTAAAACCCCCCAAGTTTCTGAATACCCATCTTATGCTGAGCACATATATCTTGTAGGGCTCTGACATAAACTGCTTTTAAGGAAAGCCTGTTCCTATTGAAGTTCAGCTCACATTGTGCAACAAGTCATTTTTTTGTGGTGATCCTTCTGCTGAACTTTTGTTTGCTGACATTTGATAAATACTTGCTACTGCAGATGTTAATCAAATGGTGTTAATAAATCAAATCAGTTTGTTAAAACCTCGTGTGTTGACAGTGCCAAGGTATCCTGTAATCTATGACAAAAGGATCAATAGAAGCACATGAAAACATTACCACTGTGGGACAATATTGATTTTTGTCTTAGAAATACTTACTTAGCTCCTGAACCAAATAATTAAAATCAATGGAAAGCCTCCCATTGACTTCACTGGGCTTTAGGTCAGGTTTTTAGATTGACAATTCTTGATTCTGGTACTGTTTTTTAAGTTTGCAGGTGTAGAGCAGAATGGGGTCCTGATCCTTAATGCAAGTTCCAGGCATGCCTGTGATGCAAATAATAAGTACCCCCGGGGACAGTTCTATTGGGTGGTTTCTTAGGAAATACGAATAGGCAACAATTTAATCTGCCTCCATTATTACTACTTCAGTTTGTGTGACTTGGTTTTTCAAACTTAAATCATCCCCTTCTTTGTTATATTTAAACACAATGCATTAAGTAATGCCTCTTCCCATTAGAATAATTTCTCAAAGAATTTATAGCCTTCAAGGTAAAGGTCTGTGTAATGGGATTATAACCATAACAACTACACAATAGCATCATTAAGGGTACTTCAGTTGCATTTACTTTCCCAGTGCTTGAATTTATTGCTACAGTGTAAAGTCTCTATTCAGAAAAAAATACATTTAGCTCAATTTATAGACCTGCCTTTGCCTGAGAGACATTAGAACTAAAATGATTTGAGATAGAATCAAAGAATTCCATCTTTTTAATTAGTCTGTTAAAGGCAGGAGCACCTAATACAAATATTTAACTCTGTTGTTGAACACTACTGCTGAAGTCATGAAGAGGAAATTTATAGGGAGCTCTAAAGTCACTTGACAATTATTTTCTTGGGTTATGACTTCTCAAATTGCAGTTTATTGCCAATAGCACTACATTTCGACATAAATAGGATCATGGGATTAGTGCACTGTCCTGGTAAAGTTGTTTAATCTTCACTTTAAATGAGATATGGTAATTGAACCCCTTTCTTGTTGTAAGAAGTGCCTTTAAACAAGGTTAGCTATTTTTATACATACTAATGAATCCCTAGCTAAAAAACCTTTTTGGTCAGATGCCAGGCTTGCCTTGTTACCTGCTGTTCTCAGTAAGTATAAAGCATGAGGTTAAGAAGGGGAAAAGGAAAGGAAATTACTACTTAATGTTCTAATAAGAAAGAAGACATTAACCAATACTGCTTAAAATACTTGAGCATCAATGGGATTAAAAATGAGAAAGAAAAAAAAACCCTTGGCCACTAAGTAGCTGGTTCAAATCCAGCCAGTTTAGTGTTTAAAAAAGTGATTTTAACATTTTGGTTTGGTTTTTTTTTAATAAGTTTGAGAAACTCTTTTTTTTTTTTTTTTTTGCGACTGGACTGAAGCAAACCTTAGCAGACAGCTAGAGACAGGATTACGTCTCAGTTTTAGGATGAGCCCCTTCAAGCAGAGTTAAAGAATGCTCATGATTCACAAAGGGATTTGCTTTGTCAGAGCCCAAACAATTCCAAAACTTCCAGAAAAACAAGGGACCCAGGCTCCCTGCCCGTTACTTCATCATTCTTACTGGTTGCAAGATAGCAAGCGTTTTAAGATCACTTTAAATAGTTGAGTACAACACAGAGCTGCTTATTGTTGGAGTCATTTAAAGTCCCGTGCCATAGGCAGTCAACATCTTTGAGATAGTCTCAGAAGCACTTTTTACTGAGCCTTTCAATTCTCCTTCCTTAGCTACAGGGGTCATTGCAGCACCGTTTGCAGGATGAAAGTACCATACCTGGGCATTCCCAGCACAAACTTTCCATTTAGATAGGTACACAGTTGCAGGGGAGACACAGATGGTGCCGTTTTAACATGTGCTGGTTTCAGCTAGTGAATTACGGAACCGGGTTTTTCCATCTTTGGCATCCCTCACTGTCAGGGTACAGCTGACTTCTATTTCTGTAAGGCATCAGAGGCTGCACTTATGCTAGGGAACTAATCCGGGTTGGGACCTTTTCTGTGGCTCTGTGGGGAAATGGCACAGCACAGCTCCCACCCACACGACTAGACAATCTCCTGCTGTATAACAGTATTCCAAGGGTACTAGGCACAAAGTAACCAGGCTCTCATCCCTCGAAAAACATTGCAGAGTCCAGCCACGCAAAGAAAGAAAAGATTTGGCCAACAACGTTTAAAATCCCCCCATCCAACTGTGAGAGGCACCTGTGAGGCAGGGGTAGGAAAGGGAATCGGCAGCAGAAGCGCAGCCCCCTCCTTGCTCGGTGGGGAAGCCAAACCTCCAAGGTGGCCACCCACGACACACATTGCTGTGGCCTGGGCAGGGGGTGCCTCGGAGCTGGATTTGGGGATTGTGTGGTTTTCCCAGGCTGAAGGACTCCGCAATAAAGCAATCTCCCTGCTGGCTCTCTTCCTAGAAGTCCTCATTTTGTACATAAGGACAAATTCTTGTTTTTCATACTGAAAAAAAATGAATTTTTGGTCACTTCTGATTTCTATCATGAGAAACAATGACGTAATGCCTTCTGATTTTGTGTGATTGCCAGAAAGCTGCTAAATGACTTCTTGGTGCCTTAGAAGTGTGCGTTCTCACATCTGATGTTCCCAAAAGTTAACATGCAAATTCATCAATGTTATTAGGGCACCAAATGCAAAGATACGTATTCATCATCTGTCCCTTCTTTCAGAAAATGATCTCATCTGCTTCTCCCTTATTTTAACTTACAGATTCTGAGACAGTGGAATTCACATTTGTAGGCCACTGGCCTGTGCTGGTTAATTCTTGTTAATGTTAATTCTTAAATATCTTAGGAGGGCAACATAGGAGCACTTCATCAAATTTAGAAATGTCTGGTTAAGAAAGTAGAAATGTCATTTTTCTCATCTCCACTCCCTCTATGTTCCCTTGTGAGATCCCCAACTATATTAGACTGTAGCTGTGGTCTTCTGTGCCAAAACAACATAGTGACATTTCTGAAAACCAGTGAACAATTGTTAAAATTCATCCAGGGCATTTTGCAAATATAGAAATAATTTCAAGATAAAACATTCAGATTGCATTAGTAATATAACTGGTATCGAATACCATTCTTCACCTATTTTAACTGCCTTTTTTGGATAACAATTCTTCAAAAAAGTTAGAAGTTGTTCTACCTAGTTTTATGATGCCTGAATCAGTGATGTCCTAGCAATGATTCATGTAACAATGAAGTCACGCCAACAGATCCCATATTTTTCAGGATTCATCAAATCATTCTTTCTGCACATGGAGTTTTCATAATTCTTCCTCCCCTAAATATCACAATGTATGGAATCACGAATTGCAAACTCCAAAAATGAAAGTTTATACATGTTTTCAAATGCATTAAAGCACCTGTCATTAAAAATGAAGATGTCCAACTCTCTACAGGTTAGAAGGCAGTGGAGTTTAGCAAACAGGCTAGGGTATGTACATAGAGCTGACATCTTTTAGACAAGACCAGAACTATTCCACTCTGCTGAAGTCCCTTACAGGTAACCCATGAGCATATTTTAATTAGATTATTTTGATGTCATACCTGAGCACAGTTGTGCAAGGGGACACAGCTGGTATCTCATAGCTGGAGGGAAAAGAAAAAAAAAGAAAGTCCTACACTGAATATAATGAAGCATAGCAAAAGACAGTTAGATCATTCTAGGTAGTGCACTTGTATTTACCTTCTGCTAATGGCACAGTACAGCAGATGTGGTGAGATATTCCTCATTGCACTTGCTGGTTAATTTAAGAGTCAATCACTCATTGACTAGTGCCAAGAATTCAGAGTTGAGGATCATGAGTTGTCTCTCCCTATGGCATTTATGCAGTTAACCAAGGCCTATACCCATACATTCAGCCACCAGTTGTTAAAGTGCTAAGAGGTCACTAGACACTCCCAATTTGTATAGGTCTAGACAGACTGTAAAGAAGGGAGTGTTTAGCAGAGTCCTGGCTTTTATAGACTCAGAAGCATCCTACGTACAAGCTGAAAGTAGAGACATCTACTCCAATGTGTGAAGAACCCTCAAAGACCAAACCAACCTCCCATCCCAATCCTGCAAAACAGCTTTACAAGAAGATTTTGAAACAGTGATTGGTGTGAAGAACATCTGTATGTTACCCAAAGAAACTCTTGTTCAGCATAAACCTCCACATTTTCATAAATCAGATTCTACACAACCATACAGACATAGGTCTCCTTCTTTCTAGCAGTCCTTTAAAACAGAACTGGCCTATCTAAATCAAATACACAGTTTACCAGGCAAGGACTTAAAGACATGAACTTATTCAATAAGGACTACTGTCAAGCTCTTTAAAACTGTGCAACTAGCTTTGAACTCCTTAAAGTTGGTTTATATTCAATATTGAATCCAATCTTAGAACTTCATCCACTACTTTGTTAATCAAATGCAATTATTCAGAAAACTGTGCCTACATAACAAATCCAATCATACCCAAAACCAGCTTGCATATGTTTTCAAAAGTCTTGTGTCAATTATATACAATGTCATAACACCACGGTAACTAATAACCATACCTGCCTTTGGCAAACATTCATCTAAGAACAATAAATGTGACAAGCACCGAAAGCTACATCTTCTTACTCCAACTTACTCAGCTTCTGGATTTCTTAGTACTTCTGAAGCAGCTAGCAACAGTTCCTGTTTCCAGGTTTTACATCTGTAACAAAAAACACTTAATTTTGGATGTGCAGTTGGCTTCAAGGTCTAAGTAATCTTTCATTCATCCTTAGAGCATAACTGCAATGAAAATGCCTTTGAGTTCAACGTCAGTCTTTCTATCTAAACTCATGTGTGCATACAGATGTTCTTTCTGATTGTACAGTCTTTTAAAAAAATACTTAATATAAAAGCAGAGAATACTATGAAAAATTAAAAATAGAATAGCATAGTATCTGTATCATGGTAATATATTTACATAGGTACCTAGCTATGATTCAAAAAGACAGCTTACTCGTGTAATGGCAAAGAAATTACTATCTTTCAGTAAGTACTACTTAAGCAGCTACTTAATAAAGAGCTTAGTCATTTGCTTGAGAATAATTTTTAAAGTCTGGGTTCCTGTTAAGCACAATGGAGAAGCCAATATGTAAACCATTACTTAGTAATATTTTAATAAACTTTAATACTTGTCTTTTTTGAGCTGGCATCTGACAGCTGCTGAGGCAGCTGTGATGAAATTCTTCCTGAGAATCTAATTACTTGTAAGGCTTTATTTTGCAATGTATTTTGCCAAGTAGTTTGCTGCAAATAGTTTTGTTCGTATGGTTTGAATTTCTAACTAATGGCACATATGCTGAATCCAGGATTAAATATTCTAATTTTTGTACTTATTTAGCCCCTTCAAAAATTTGACTCATGAAATCTTGCAGCATATTCAAAGCGCTAAGTCATGAAAAGGGGTAATGTGTTAATAATTTGTTATTCATATCTACTATCTACAATGATATGATAAGCTACATCATTGCCTCTTAATATCTTTTGACTGAAGAAGGACCATGGGACTTGATGTGGTCTTAATGTAATAACTAAGGATTCTTGTAGCATTGAAGAATCCTTGTCAACACCTGGCTCTGTGCTACACTTATTCTATTAATTTTTGTAAATAAAGGATCTAGAGAGCAAAAATCCTTCATTAAAACTGGCAAGTGAATTGATTCACCATTCCCCAGCCTAAAAAGTATAGTGTTCAGGTCATTAACTGGAGCCAGGGTTGATTAGACCTGTGGCTAGCCTTCAGATAAAGTCATTTATGTCCCATCTTTCAAATGCACCATCCTCTTGTGCATCTGGGAATACGGTTCTGGACGTGCAGAAGAGTCAGAGTGGGTCATCAGGAAGTGAGTGTGTGAGATACTAAGTTGATCTACAGAGCCAAGATCTCTAAGCTTAGGGTCAAATCCTTCCTTCCCTGCTTAAATATGGAGCCAGACATATAGTATATACATGCACTGCCCAGTAATTAACACTGCTAGGTAAAAGCATGACTATGCTTATTGCTCAAGGTTTGCTAACCATTAGGTCTTGATAGAAAAAGCCCATTTTATGAATGCCTTACTGAAAATAGTACGTCTTTAGTAACTCCTTATAGGAGCCCCACTGAAGATGGGCTGTCTAGCACATCCCATTCCAGGTTAGCTGGCTGGGAGTGACACTGCCACAACAGAAACACACAGAGCTGCTTAGGACTGGAATAATATATGTCTCCAGAAACAAACACAACAGCTTGTTCTCCAGCAGGTAAAAACAAGATAAAAATAATGATTTGGGAAATAAAAACAAATCCTATGTTTATTTAAACTTGACAGCATTTTGTTGTTGTTCTAAAAGAGCCTCTCTGTGCTCGCAAATGCCTCCAAGCACCACAGCATCAGAGCATCGCAGAACCGTGAATGAACTTATTATGCTCCTTTGAGGTAAGGAGATATCAGCTGTTTCACAGATGGGAATCTGAAACATAGACTGATTTTACTAAATAACTTACCTGACGTTAAACTGCAAATGAGAAAGCAGAAAATTGAATCCATATTTCCAAAATCCCAGCCCAGGACCTTCAGCACAAGAAGACCCATGCTTTGCAAAAATAGGTGCCTCTGATTTATTTCTGGTACTTCCAGGTTCTGATGGGGCCGGAAGTATTCCAGCAGAAGAAGGAAGTGGAGAAGAGTGTGAAAAATGAAACAAATGCAAGCATAACCGAACTTTTTTTTCAACCTCAAACTTGGTTTAAGTTGAGGACAAATCTTAGAAATTTTTTTCCAGAGCAAATCAATCGCTAAATAGAAGTCCATGACTTGTGATCTGAATTTCCTTTTTAAAACGGGTTAATAACTGTACCTAAAAATATGAAAAAGAAAGCAATTTAGAAAGTCAGACATTTGAGGTTCAGTCTTAACTTACTGCTGAACACAGTCTGATGGAAGATTGTTGCCCAAAAGGTTGGATCTGCTGCCCAGGATACAAGTTTCCTGACCTCTCCCCAGACTGGATCAAGGAATGAGGGTGGCAGAAAATAAATTGGTTTTCTTGATAGAATTAGTTTTCTTCTGTTTTGGCTCTCTCTTAATGGGCTGCCTGCCAGGCCAGACAACCACAGCTCCTGGTGCAAGAAAAGGGGCAGGAAACTATGGCACAGAGAGAAGTGGGACTGTGCTTTTCAGCAACAGATAGCTGCCACAGCAAAGCTAATCTAACACCAAACCACATTAAATGAGGAAAATTTGGTCACAGATTAAGGTAGCCATTTCTTTTGGACTGAGAGGAAGAAGGGCCTCTCCTCTTTGCTCTTACTTGCTTGGAGTATTTTTCCAGACTGGTACCATCATGACTGTACCAATGTTGTGGTCTTCTGAGCAGCTAAAACTTCTATGGGATAGAGAAACCCGTCTCTGACAGTCATTGATGCTAAACACACACAAACTGTGGGTCTGAAACACTATTGGACTATCTTGTACGATAAGTTCAGACCTGATCAGGCATGAAAACTTATGATCACATACATCTTGGTTAAACAACTATGTTTAACCTTTAAAAAAGAAATTTACAGAAAGACTGTGTGCTATGCTTTATGTCATAGAGCCCTGCATTTCTAATCAGGTACAAGGTTCCCTAAAACCATCTATTGGAACCACAGCCAAAAATTTACACACATTGTATAGAAGCTTGTCTGCATACTACAGTGTAATTGCTTTAGCTTCCAGAAGGCAACAAATTGCTAAGATAGGTGATGTTTTTCAGTTCAGCACCAGGCTCCCAACAAGACGAAAACAGCTTGTGGTAAATATAATAGCTAGCAGTCTGAACAATAGCAATTAGAACAACAGCCTAAATCCTGTGGTGTCTCTGGAAAATGTGTGAATGGTCTTGCTAGTGTGGTGATAAGAAGTTTAAATTAACATGCATTAGCATCCCTGGGAGTCCTCCAGCAGCCCCAAGCCAAAAAATCATTAAGCTGGTGCTTCTTCATCCTGGTTGACCTTGGCTGGATTTAAGCAGAACTTTAAAGTTGACACCATCTTACATGCTTTTCTGAGCAGAGACACAAGGGCCCTAAACAAGGACCAAAGAAGAGGAAAAAAAAACCCCAATGCAAAAACCCCCACCCAAAACAAAACAGAAGGAATTCATCACCTTAATTGGAAAAGTAAATCTAGTAATTCAGTTGATTAGGCCTTTCATGGCCACTAGAGTCCACAAGCCGTAGACTGTCAGGAGAGGTGGACCCTCTAGACATCCTCAGTGACACATAGGGTACCATCGCCTACTTGAAAATTTAAGACTTTATAAATACAAAAAAAAAAAAAATCACTGCATTAATCAATATAGACAACAACAACATCTATAATTACAAACATCAAGAGGAGATCAACGTTGTCAAGAGAGTAACTGCCAACACCTCGTTGTCATGTCCCTGCTCCCCCAAAAAAGGGCAGTTGAGTTGTAGAGTGCAGTTTTAAGGTGGTGTGAGGTTCCACAAAGCAGAACTACACAAAACTTCCAGTTTTCACTGTGCCAATGTGTACATGCAAAAAGCTGTATGGTTGATTAGTACCTGTAAACTTGATTCACAGCAGTGATTATCCATATTGACTAACAAAAGCAGGGTTTTTTCCCCCCACAGTGAAAATGGAAGCATTCTTCACAAGGCAACAGCGTGTATTTGCTTCCTGCAAAGTATTGTTATTTTCAAAGTAAAACTATTTTGGAGCAGCAGGACACTTTTTGAGGTGGGATTCTGACTTTCACTTTTGCTATATAATCAAACTGAAAGAGAAGGGGAGGAAAGTTCAGCTTCTTTAAAAAAAATCCTTGGTTTTAAGCACTTTCCTGTTTTCTGGCCAGCAATGAGAGTTTGTTCCTCACAAAGGACTGACAACGCTCAAAATTACAGCACAGAGCAGCATGTCCTACACCTTTCAGAATTTTCCTTAGCTTCACTGAGTGATTGCTAGGGCCCACACCACCCCTCCTGTGGAAAAAGTGGTCGGAGGCAGCAGTTGAAGGCAGGAAGACACAATAAAGTGCCTCTCAGGGTTTCCTTGACATAGCAAGGCAGAGTGGAAAACAGTGGAATTAGAAAACTGGATTATTTCCCAGCTTGCTCTCAAGGATTGACAGGAAAGAGCCTGCCAGGGTCTGCCAGAAGCTCGAGTCATTCCTACAGGTTTGGGCTCTGGGGCCCCTTCCTTTAGGTGCGATGGCTCTGTTCGGGTCACATCTCTGACTGGCTCCCCCAGCAGTTGCTGGACAGGATTTGGAGTAATCTCTTGATCATGTTCATCAACCCATGCAGCAGTTAAAATAATGAGAAAAAGGAGTAAAAAAAACCCCTCAACCAGTTTCTGTCCATGTTCTATTCATAACATTTTTTTTAAACAAGTAAGAAAAGAGACATCAAGAGAGAATAGACTTTTACTTTGTCTTTTACTGCTGAGTGATTTAAACTTTTTTTTTTTTCCTTTTTATAGTACTAGCAGATATTAGTAAACAGAGAGCATGTTACATCATGGATCTGAGGGTGGATACCAGCTTAACTTCATATTCTCAGTTTTGTAACTATCATGTGGTTAAAACACACACCAGAAGCATGTGGGAAGTAGCAGAAATGGACCCGAAGCTGCAGCTTCCCAGACTGGCAAGTGGGTATCAGGCTCCGCAACGGCCGGACACTTATCAGCTAACACGAAACCAACTTGTGTTAAGTAAAAGGGCCAATGCAGTTAAGTAAGATACTGCAAGGGGCGTGGGAGAGGGTGGTATTAAAAACCAGAGTCAGCGTAGAAGAGCTGTTGCTTAGAGCAGAAGTATTGCTACACAGTTTGAATAGGCTTCCTGTGGCTGCCCAGAAAGACTAACATCTGGCAATGCAGCCTGCTATACTGAAGAGGGAACTCCTTTATCAAGGGTACAGAAAATAGAAACATAACCACAAAGGTGGGAGAGCAGGTTCATAAGCTGTAGGCAACCTCCTACAGTAACTGTTGTTGTTATTTGTTATAGTCTTGTTATTTGACACAGAGTTGTCTAGATAACCATCTTCGATTTTAGATTTGCTGGAGCAACAGCCAGCCGAAAACACATGGATTCAAAATTTTAGAATGTTTTTGTAACACAAGCCGGCACCACAGCAGTGCACACCAAGTTAATCCCAGCTGGGTTCGGTTTTTTGGGTTTTTCTGATTGTACAAGTAATATTTTGGTTTTTGTCATAGTTTACATAGTATAACAGGCAAACCATGTCACTTTTTTCAAAAGTGATAAATTTAAAAAGAAGAAGTGAAACAGTGCAGATACCTGAAACTACACCAATTCTGCTAGCTTTGCTACACTACCAACAGAAATAGTCCTGTCCTGTTTAGATAGACTTTGTTTTGCTACATGACTGCATATGCAGTGAAGTGATATCAAGTCCTGAGGGTCCACTCCTTTGATGAGTTAAGCACACAAAGGCCCACATTTTGATGCAATCTGATATCATATATTTAAGTCCTAGACAAACTGCAACTGTGAGGAAGTGATAAACAGAACTTCCTGCACAAAGCTGCCTGAGATAACACTTTCCATGGACTGGAAAAAAAGAGACATGATTGCTACAGAACTAAAAGGGAACTGTTCTGCTCTTAATAAATAACCCTTTCTTTTTCACGTGGCTATTGCAAAAGCCGAAGCACAAATGACTAAGATTTGGTACGCTGCGGAGCAGTTCTACTCACACATTTCTGAAATGATTCTTTGAGCAACTACACTTAATTCTTAGCTGCAGATCTGTGTTCTCCTGAAGGCTCCTGTGCTGCAGCTGGAGCCCTGCAACTCAGAAACCTCCCAGCTAATATTTTTACTTACATTTTAGAGAAAGTTTTAAAGAAAGCTAAACTAAAAAGTTTACTCGAATGGAGGAATAAGGAGGGATTGTTTAAAGAATAAGGCTAGATTGTCTCCAACGAGGGAAAAATCCTATAGGAAACATGATTAATTCCTTCTCACGAAATTTCCTCTCAATTTTGCATCAATGTCACCTCAAACTCCAAGAAATTTTAATACATTTATAATTACTTTGTGTTCACTTTGTGAATGTTTGAGCAGCCAAGTTTTCCTCACACTGGAAGTCGTGGGGGAAATGAGCTTCAAATGGGAGTACTTAACATATACCAAAAGGTTTTTTTGAACTAGAATTTAGAAAATGTTTGAAATACGGAGGTATTTCTTTATATACAAACTGACTAGAACACAAAATAAAAATCCACAGAAGTTAAAGGTCCAAAGTGCATGCAACTTCTAAGGCAACATGTCAAGAATTCATAATAAACTGTTCACCAATCGTTAAGGGGAGGGGGGGCGGGAAGTAACATTTGCAAAATAGACTTACTTGTCAAAAGCACAGGCAAATCGCTGAAGCCTGGAAGAGATTCCACAGGTACTTCCACAAAAGCTCACCTGCTACGGAGGCATCTACTCTATCCTCACGCGGTGATGTCCTAGAACCAGCCCTGACCTCGAGTCCTCCTTCTGAGACACCAGAAGGGGTCCAGACTCAGAGCATTCCAACCTGTTCTGAGATAAAGAAAAGGTCTTTGTTAACTTTTGTGTGTTCTGTGCATTCCTTTTTATACTTTCTGTTTATATTATTTTTTGAGAAGCTCAGACTGTGTAATGTGTCAGGAGAGAAGCAACTGCGGTATATTAAAAAGCAATCAAATGCTACCCATTGTTAAAGAGTTTTAGAACTTCTGCTCCTGTTGCAAGTTTGTGAACTAAGAGGGGAAACACAATGATTGATTAACTTAATGTGACAGCTCTGTGGTGATATTGCCAGAGATTTGCCCTGTACAGTGTTTCTTGACACGTAAAGAGCCATAATATCAGCATTTC
This sequence comes from Haliaeetus leucocephalus, assembly GCF_000737465.1. Taxonomy (NCBI): domain Eukaryota; kingdom Metazoa; phylum Chordata; class Aves; order Accipitriformes; family Accipitridae; genus Haliaeetus; species Haliaeetus leucocephalus. The sequence goes on along the minus strand of NW_010972620.1, from coordinate 13,070,827 downwards.
TCCTGGTCCCTTTTGTACCCCACACATGGCAGGTTGGACCTAAACCTTCCCATGAGCCATGCAGTGAGCTACGATCAGAGCAATGTTGAAGATGCCTTTAGCACAACTGTGCTGAGCCCAGGCAAACCAAGCTGGAGCTACACAGCGCTCTCGCTCTGTGAAATACCAATTTATTAAAAACAAAAACAAAACACCTTTTCAGCAGTCTTTTTAATTGGATCATTTCGGGAGGCTGGGTTAGAGCACAGCCACACCAACGGGGGAGCAGCCACAGCAGTAATCTGTGTGTCAGGCAGGAAGGAGAAGAGGAGGATCAGATTTGGCTCTGAAGAAATTGTAAATGGAAACACAGCCCGGTGATTGCTGACGACTATGCAGTCAGAGTAACAGGCTGCAGAAAATATCAGGCCTAAAACTGTGGTCTTTCACAGCTCAATAGGTTCACCACAGCAGGAGCTAACAATGATTATTTTTCTGATAGCCTCTTAGCCATACACTCGGGCAAAGAACCAAACACTATGGATGACTATAGGCTTCTTATGATTTAAGAGACAGTAACTACCATGGTAGCAGCAACAAGTAAAAAGTTCTTAAATAAATGATAAAATACACAAATGCTTGTCAATTTTTACTTATTTCTATTGTTTCTACAATATATTGCAAGTATGGAAACTTGCTCATTTGTAATCTAATTAAAAATTTATTGCTTTCCCTTTAATCTTATACATTGGCTAATTTTATTCTGGGGTCTTGTACATTCCCTCCCCTAGAGGGATTCCTCTTGCAGATAAATTAATGTAATCAGTTAGATAGCGATTTGTATTTTTCAGGTGCAAGATGTTATTTAATAACAATTAATGAAATTACTTTTCTTCATGAACTCAAGGGCTGCTTGTTCACTGGGGAATTATGGTAGAAATTATTGAACAAACATTTTTATCATAGTCAAAACAAGTTTCGTTTTCGTTATACTAAGTTATCTTGAAAGCAATATTTAGTATAACACTTGAGTGACTAGTTTATTGTTACTTAGATAGCCTGGCGATAGGCACCTTAGAAAAAATGAAAATAGGTAGTAGACCAAACTATAAGTAGCAAACACTCTCAGTCTCCTCCAATTTTAGGATGAATACAACTGAAAGTCTTCACAGTGGTGGTAATCTCGTAATGAGCTTGAGCTCTCTATCTTGGCTATGAATGAATTATTGATTTTTCAATTGCAAAAACAAGTCTGCCGAGCAGACACTTGTGACTACAGAAAGAGTGCTCATCTGATGTGAATCAGTGGACAGAAGTCTTGTACGTCAGCAACTGATTCTTAGAACAAACAAAATGCCACTTAAATATTGTAAAAACAACAAACAAAAAAAAAATTTGATTTTTAGTGCTGCAAATGGGACACTGCCAACTTTGCTCTGCATAACAAGTCTCAAGAAGCTCTCCTGGGAATGTTTATATTGTGTTTCTACCCAGGCCTCATATTTGCTTTGAATTGTGACAACAGTTTGACCGTTTTCATGTTAAAAGCTTCCTGCCTTTGTCATGAAAGGAGCTTTTCATCAATATCTATAGACAGCAGTGAAAACAGGAATTCAGGAATACGCTGCTAACTTTATGAGCACCCACCTGGAAGTGCCGGTGCCCCAGTACCACCCCTACATCCCCCCTTGGTCCATGTCTTCAGCAAGTGCCAGTATCCTAAACCCTGCCAAGAGCGAAGCAGAGGGCAGTCAGGCCCAAATCCCGCTACTGCTGCCCATCTGGGAGTGGGCAAGGGCCGAGCAGGAGGCGCTGGATGATTCTGGAAGTGGAAGGACAAAGAGAGATGGGGAGGAGAAGAAAGCACGGAGAGGGACTCCGGGTGCAAGGACAACAAAAGGGGTCTGCTAGGATGTCTCTTGGAAAAGCCTGTCTCACACCCCAGCATGTTTTAGTCAGCATTTATAGTTACGAAGGCTCTTCTTTCAAATATAATCTGACAGAGGATTTCAGAATGGACTGCAAGATCTGTCCTGCCAATCTTAATTGCACATTTCAGAGCCCCTGGGAACGCAGGAGAAAAGCTGATAATAAAAAGCTAGCTATGCTATCAGTTACAAAAGATATGTACGCATTTAAAACTTCTTGGAAAAATATTATTCATTTTCTGTTCTAGTATGATAGAATAAGAACTTTGACGAGCATGCTCAGATCCTACTACAGTGTGAAAAGTAACTAGTACAAAACATTTTAAAGAGGTTTTTGTGTACATAAATACACATAAACTTGTGTGCGTGTGTGTGGATATATATATATATGGGAAAATCTTGGATATGAAGACCTCATGTATCAGTTTGCATTTTGATTTTTTGTATTTAACACTGCAGAGCAGCTTACTGTTTCCACCACTCCCAAGTCAAATATTCATGTCCCAGTATCTTGGAATATATTGACTTCCACCTACGGGAAATTCTACTTGAAAGACAAGACTATGCACAAGACTGAAATAATAACAACTGATCAAGCAGAAGTCACAGTGTCTTTCCTTGGAAGAATTAGCTACCTCAAAATTTCAGCACAATGAAGAGAAATCGGAAAGTATGATTCGCTTTTTAGATTGTTTTAGTTGAGTAACGAATAGACTGAACTTCCTTTTTTCAGAGTCTAGTCAAATAGTGATTATGCAAAGTGTACAATTCTAAACAGCTAATTAAACAGCAACCCCAAATCTTTACAGCTGAATAAGCTGCTTTTAAAAAAAGCCAGAAAACCTGTGCCTTGTGTACAAGTTTAAAAAAAAAAAAAAAGTCATTAGCTACTCTAGTGAATCATCTCTCCACACATTTTTACCTGTGCAAAAAACAACCAACTACAGGATTCAGTGTATTTTTCTGTCAGGGCACTTTCTGTCTGAAGCTCCCAGGGGAGACACTCGACACTCTATTTCCTAATCAAGAAAGTAAACCATCAAGAAAGTAAAAGAATAATGCAAACAACTGTGATACCACCTGGCTCTCTGGTATCTTCATTCAGGACTAAAACTTAACCTAATTACATCATACCAAAGAAACAAGAGCATCTTACACTTTTCCAAAGGTCGTTTTAAGATGACCTTTGAGATGAGTGTACTTTATTCCCATCAGATATGTACAGAAAAGGGAACAAAACAGAAAAATAAGTTTGAGTAAGATTCACATACTTTGGGAGACATGGCAGGATCTCCCAATAACTACAAAGTAAAAGATAATTTTTGAACTTTTTCCTTGAAGCAAGCTAGACATCTGGGACCATGTAATTCCAGTGGTTTTAGAGAACTATTCAGCACAGTGGAAAAGCATACTCCAAAACTGATGTATTTGTTTACACTTCCTAAGCAGTGACTTTAATAATGTTACTACAGACTTACTCTGGTAAAGCCAAAAGTAGTGGCAGCATTTGTTTTTAATGCCTACTTGAAAAGTTCTGGGATCCTCTGGCCATTGATCGGTCAAGTGTAATTTCTTTAAACTTCAGTGAAAAGCTACCAACTGTTGCTATAAGAGTCATCTTCTAGTACTTTTTACTTCATTTTTTTGAAGCCTGAAGAGAACCTGAAGTAAATCAATTCTTGGTCAAGCACCACATTAGTCCCGTCACAGAAAGTTAGCCCCTCAACAATATAATTGGATGCATTTAGCTGTTCCTTATGCACACTAACGAACACACTTAACTATGAAAAACAGCCATCGGTACCCAGGAACTGTTTTAGCAGGAACAGCTTCTGCAGCAGTTTTTTTTAATCAGACATTGAACTGTTTCTTTCCAGCTCCCATTATTGTAGGCAGTTGTATTCAGAATTGTATGCTGAACAAAAGCTAGCGAGCATCACACAAACAGGCACCTAAAGGATACGTGAGTCATTTGGATCAAAAAACCCCTTTGCACTCTCTCTTACTTTATTAGGGAATGTTCATTAACATCTTATTTGGATTAGGACACTTACTTATTAAACGCATCATATCAATTTCATTTTCAGAAATCTCTTAGCATTTTTTAAATTTTTTCTCCACATTTAGATATGTTTAATGGTGCATTACTTTATGATGCAGATTGTCCATTGCTATTGGGAGATATACTTTTAACTTTATATTTTAACTATACTTTAACAAAAAAAAATTCTGAAAGCATAAAATATGTGTAATGGGCACTATTACTGGATTTTTACTTTAGCAGCCAAGAATGCTGACTTAAGTACTTAGCTTATATTATCCTGTTATCTGGGAGTGGGGTCCTCAACAGTAGAGAAAACTATGTGAGACATTCTTGATACTCTGTTTAACTTACTTTACTATGTCTCCAAGGTGTTAAGTGAAGTCTGTCACTATCCCAAAAAAGTTCCGTAACTGTGGCTTTCGCAAACTTATATATCCCATTTATCTCCCAGTTCACCTGGGGATTACAGAAGACCTCAGCTGAGTTGTAACCTTTAATGAGCTTATGAAGAGCACAGGGCTGAGATACCAAGCTTGCTCCTCCCCTGGAAGGCTACGACTCAGGCAGACATACAAAGACGGCTGTGTCAGAGCACAAGCTAGACATGCTTCCCTTCTACTACCTCTAGCCAGATAGCCAGGAAAAGGCTGACTATATGATTTCTGTAAATCATTGTTTCCTGAACATGGTGGGTCACCGAATTTCAGCTAACCCATAACAGCAAATTTTTATCTGTGCTAAATGTTAAGATGCATAGTTAACTGAAACACTGTGAGGTTACGTGCCTCAAAGGTCTTGCTGAGGTTACCCAACATTACCTGGAGAAGCTTTGCTAAAACTTGGGTTTCCCAATAAATTCAGGATAATCTAAATGCGTTCTGTGACTGAAAGAGGCAGCCCTGCCCCTACTCAGATGTGTGTTCTTACTGTGTCTCTTCTCTGAGCATGAGCAGTCATGAAACTATGTGGCCAGTTAGATCAGGGAACTTCTGCTGAAAATTAACCTGAAAAAATACAAATAAAGTGGTTAGTTTTCACTAGCGTGAGTTTTCACAAAGCTTATGGGAACACTGACTGGGGAGAGAAGGGCCAGAAAAACCCTTTTGGCTGCAACTTCTTAAAGCAATGGTGGAACCATCAGGAGGGGACTGTGAGGTACCATGGGGCTAGCAGGAGGTTTTTGCAACCATTTAAAACTGGGTTGTTTTGAAATAGTATGTTGGCCGTATGCTTCTGTGCCACCTCCTGCTGAGGATGCTAAAGAGCTCAGCAAAGCTCACAAACAGCTTCTTGGTAGGTATTATCACTCCTGTTCTACAGGAACGAGGATGCGGACAGAACTTGGATCGTTTACCTGAAGCAAAAAGCAAGTTAGTGGAAGACAGATGGAAAAACAAGACCACTGATCCTTGATTCCCACCACTGCGTTAATTAATAAATCAATTGTGACCAACACGCAGAACATTAAGAAATGCCCCCTGAGCATTTGCTACCGAGTTAGGCAAATGAGCAGCTGTGTAGCCCCACCAGTGCTTGGTCGGCTGCACAGGCAGGGAACGGCAGAGCACACAGGACGGGCACTCGCAGGGCTGTGCACTCTGCCGGAGGGGGGGCCTCTCAGTCTGGTGAGAACAAGGGTAGGTGACCCAGGAAAGACAAGGCAGGATTTAGACATGGATACAAACCCAGCAGATTTTAACAGCAGGTTCTTGAGGGTGCAGGGTGTTGGCTGGTCTTGACCCTGTCCTGTCCGTGGTGGGGCTCTGCACCCTGCGCAGGATCTTGCTGGTCAGGAGATACAGGAGGGAGCCACTATTTTGTCATCCCTAGCAAGTCAAGAAGAGCGTGCAGAGCCCCATGTGCCTGTTTTTAAGTTATACCACTCCCAGATGGGAAAAAAAACCCCAACTATAGAGGAGGAGGTATTTTATTTTATTCCATTTCAAAAAACACACTTTACATAAGGATAGAAAAATCTTTATTGTTGCTTCACAGCCTGTAGGAAGCCATGCAAAAACATATATTGCAGCCTCTGGTGTTCCTTTGAGCCTTATGGAGAAAGCAATGATTTACTTCACTGTACGGAGTAGTAAAACTCAGATTAACACCCAATTTAGCATAGTTTCTGACCCTGCGCTTCTGACTTTCTTTTACACCACTTTGTATTGACATAAATGATGGCACACACTGTGGGGTAATGGATATTCAGATCTCACCTGTTCAAAAGGCAGTTGCTAGTTGGCTGTTAAGTATTTTTATCTTGTGGTTTTAGAGCCTCCACTACGACAAGTGAACAAGATGCCTCTGCCCTTGAAACCATGAAGACTGCAGAGTTAACATGGGCCTTTGAGGTGGCATCAGAGAGGTAGCAAGACCTGATGAGCACAAAGCCACTGGGTCCACCAAGTAAGATTTGGTGTGTACCGACTCATTTGCACCTGTCTTCAGTATTAATAATTGTGCTTATAAGTATTTTTTTCTTTTTGGAGAAGTCATCTTAAACTACAGTGTACTAAATTCTGTTCTGACATCTCAAAAATTTCTTGATAATCCAGTTATTTATAACATATGCTTGATTTTAAAAAAGGTCTATATTCTTCCAGGTTTCATTCCTCCAGACTTTGGACAATGTCTACTGTTCATTTTTGAAAAATATCTTTTACAATTGCATAATCCAACTCCTTCCCCTAACACTGGGGGCAGATTTGATTTCCCTGGCGTTTACCCTTTGCTGTGCGTATGAGCGGGCAGGCCTTTCCCAGTGTGACCACTGTTGCCTGCCTCAACATATCTTGGATATCTGGTCTCACCAGTTGTCTGGCTGATGCTATGCGAAGGCTTACTTTCTTTTCTTTCCTCCCCAGAAGCATTTCTAACCACTAATAGAGGAGCTGTTTTACTGAGCCAGGAAGTCGAGAGACTCATCAGAATCAGGTATTTTGGCTGTGAAGACGACGCAGCAGAACAATAGCGACAGCAGCCACGGGGGACAGGGATGCTGTCATGCGACAGACCTGCAGGCTCAGGTGAAGCATTGCTTCAGGTCTCTTTGTGTTCAGCTCATTCGGAGGGGCTCGTGGTGGACATGCATCTCTGCGCTCATTCTTGTTCTGCCTCGGCAGAAGCCCTGGGGTGGAAGCAGTGACAAGGATTTTTGAAAGGACAGAAGTTTTTTGGAAGAGAAGAGTGACCTGTGGTCTGGACAGACATCAGTTTGGTTCTTCACTGCTTCCCAGACTCCAGGGGAGCACCAGTCTGGAGATCCTAATCAAGGAAGCATCTGGATGTCTGATTTTAATGCTAGACAGCCTTTCCCAACCAGCTGCCATGCCAAGTGCTTCCTTCTCAGTTCCTATACCAGGACGTGCATGAAACTGACCCATGACATTTAGACAAAATAAGGCCATAAAAGGGAGCTAAGCGATGTTAAAACCATTCACCGGGCATGGATTTCCATTGGAAGTGACGTACATTAGGAGGGCTTTTCCCAGACAGGAACAGGAGCTGGAAATGTAGGCTCCAACATCTCATCAGCGCCACAGGGTTTAGCAGCTGCTCTCTTTCTTTAAGCTTCCTGCTGCATATACCCCAGGCACAGGCACTAGCAAACATTGTGAGAGAAGTCACAATAATTAAAAAAACCTGTATTAATCATGGAACCTTACAAAATAAAATATAAAATAAACACTGTAAGAGTAATTATTTCCTATGTGATTTTATCCTCTGAACTTTCTGGAGTCGGTTGAACTGGAATTTTTACGGATATTTGCTACAGTTTGATTTCAGATGCATTAGCACAAACTCAGAATAAACAACCTAGAAACAATGGAGGAGCTTTGTGCTTCCACTACCACGACCAAGAACAGAACATAACCCACTGAAGAACATCCTCAGGCCAGACTTGGGGAATGCTTAGAAGATCCAACACAGCCAAAGTCTTTCAGGCAGGAGTCCCTCCTCCATACCATAAACAATATATTAAAGGCAACTTCCTTAAATCTTTTCTGGAAGGCAATTTATGGCATAGTTACAGGCATTTCCCCCAACATTTTCATCTTTGTTGTTTCAATCTTTGATAGTGTGGGAAGGAAATCAGACAACTTGTGGATATTGCTGCTACCCTTCAGTTCTACTGATAATAGTTGTGGAAACATACACATAAGAATAACTTCCTGAATGAAACAATATTTAGCGCATATAGAAGCTTTTGTTCTTGTTGCCTAGAGGATATATACTTTTACACAATTGACTGACATTTAAATGGCCATAAAGAATACCACTAGGATGTGTGAATGCTCTCTTTCAAAAAAGAAAAGCAGCCAAATCAGGTGGGGTTTTTTCCAGACAGAAAGGACAAACAGATAAGTGCTAGCTCCATTTTTCTTAAGCCAGTTGTATCATAACAGGAAGTCTTACTCATTCTAAATTTGATGTTGAATTATTTTACAAAAAACTATGACAAGCAGCGGACAGAACTTTCCCCTTCTTATTTCATAAACCTTGACCGATTTTTCAGGAGAAGAAGCCAATGTGTCATCAGCAGAAACACATTCAGTCACAGGGCTTTGATTTTCCTGCCCCCAAAATTAGAGAACCTACATGATTTTGTTTGACTCAAGCATAAAAAGAAGAGAAACTCCTGAGGAATAGATCAGTCACAGCAAGATGATAAAAAATACAAAAGAGTTAAGTTTCCCCAAGCAATTAGACTTCATACTCTTGTAAGACAGTAATAATTTGGGAGCATAAAACCAGCTATATTGGATCAGACCAAAAGTCCACATAAGCAAGCATCCTCCAGCAGTTACTTACAGTGCTGGATAATTAAGGAAGAGGGCAAGAACAAAACAATAACTAAAAAAACAGAGAAAGTTAAAACAGCCTCTTACAACTGTATATGCTTACCTGTTTATTTCATCAGAAATGCTAAAGGACAAGAAGGACCTAACTACTGCCCCTCCCAAATCTCCAGAAGGAAGGCAAGGGAGCTAACTGGACCAGAGGAAGTAAATTAAGAACAAAGAGACAACAGGTGTTTCTTATTTTCGTTCATGGTAGGTGAGTAGTAGGCTTGTCATTTCCTGAGGCAGAATTCAGACCATGATTTCTAAGAAATCATGGGGTTTGTAATGTTATTAAGCTTAGCTTTTCCTTTCTCTATGCTGGAACATGAAGAGATTATTAGATGCCCATATTTCACCTGCACTGTATATTTAGCAATTTTATTTTCTAGGCTACGTGGTTGTGACTTTGCATGTATTATTGCAAAGTGCTATCACTACGCGCCTCTAATTTTAAATCAATGCAAAATTGGCGGTTCTGATGTTACATAATGGGTTAAAAACCACAGCATTTTCCACTTCCAAGCCAGTGTTTAACATAGTTATCCAACTCTTCTGAACAGGATTAATTGAGTCTGACATTGAATGGAAACAAAGCATGGTCATTGCTTTCTCAGAATTTTAGTATATATATGTAGTATTTAAAATTAAGCTTATTTTATTCACTTAAGTAGAACAGTTATTTCTGCTCTGGCTGGCTAGCAGGTTAAGAGAAGGCCTTGGCATCTTATATCAGACATGACAAATTTCAAGTACAATGCTCATAATTCCCATCACTCTGCACACCTTGCATAGTTATTCACCCTAATTCTAGGTCTGAATTAGTAGTATCTGATATTTAAAAAATTAAAGGCGGCAGAAATTAGACCTGCAGATTTCAATCTACAGTGTTTTGAGGTACTTGATGCCATATCAGAGGACCATACTAGACCTCACCATGTAACAAAACCAATGTGTTTTATTTCATTTATTTCAGCCTAAGATGACAAGGACATAATCGTATCTGTTCTCAGTCCTTCCAGCTGCCTGAGTAAACAGTAAGCATTTACAAGATCAAGGCGTGTGTGGAGCAGCGTCTCTCAGTGTTTAATTAGAAAAGCAAAGTAAAAATAACTCTTCTGCATTAAACAGGTTGACTTTAAAGTTGGAACAAATCTGAGTGTTTTTTAAACCGAACTCTGTAAAACAGCCTGATGACTGCTTCTTTACTCTTTCTGACTATGTCTGAGATTATAACCTTAATCTAGGTTTATAACTTTAATCTAAGTCTTAATCTAAGAATGTCTCTTCCTTTGATTTTCTGACTGGAAGACTGAGCTGTATTATAACAGGGATGAGATGTCGCTGACAGTCATATGTCCAGGAGCCAGCCAGGATGGCTTTGTCCACCACTGAGGCAGGGAAGGATTTTATTCTGAAATTCAGTGAATGCAGTTAGGTCAACACCAAATACTTTTGAAAACCTCATCCTAGTCAGGGTATTTCATCTTCTGTTTTGCTCTATTAGGTGAGTACGTAGAGGTTTGGGGTTTGGTGCTGCACTTACCCCATCTAAATGGCAGTTACGTAAATAATACACTGGCCAACCAACATGCTGGCCTGTCAACTAATAAGTATGCCACCAGCAGCAGGGTCTGTGTGGGAAATGAAAGGGGACAAGGAGTGAAAAAAGAAGCTGTGTGACTTCAGTGTAGTTCCTTTTACCCCCTCCAGTGATCTATATAAGGAGAACATGATGCCTGTGAGAACAGAAGACAAAATTTGATGAGTTAGGAGAGTTCTTCCTGCCCTTGGTTTTTGGGTTTTTTGGGTGCCTCCACCCACACCGTTGTCCCATTAAAGCTGTGGCCAGGGCAACCCTGAGAACCGTGCATGTGAACAGGAGCATCTGCAGCAAGTTAGAGGACTTCAGAGGACAACCTTCACCTTCTCCGTTAACAATGTTAAAGCTATGAGTTCCCCTGCTCCAGAAAGTCAGAAAATTGAGAAAAGCATGTTTGTTCTACACATCAAATAGGGTAGATTTTGCGTTCAGATTCTTCTAGTCCTTTAGCTGCACATTTTCTAATTTTTCTTTGACAATTTCACAGTTACAGGGTCTTTGGACTTTTTTTAATAGTGAAAGCTCAGATTATCACACAACAACAAGAACTGAGGCTGAAAATGGAATCTAAAACTTGGTGCAATAAACTGCACTATGAGGAGCAGGCAACACCTCTGTTGTGCGACCCTGGGCAAGTCTGTGCCTCTTTGCTCCTTTTCCACTGAGTAAATAGATGCCAGAGGGGCGACTCTGCGTTCCAGCCTGACACGTGAAAGCTGCTGAGACAGTGAGATCACGGAGACCTTTGCTTTGGTGTCATCATCCTGGAAAGACAGAAGTACTGAATCAAAGGCGTCAGGTCTTTCATGTGAATAAAGTGCTGATCCCACAAGCTCGGAGGCCTCTGCTGACTGGCACTGCTGAGCACAGAAGAGCTGCCTTCACGCCAGGTCAGCAAACAAAAGGTGCTGTTCCAGTGGTCCCAGAGGCTGATGCCACCTCTGCAGGTTCCCATGAGAATGTTAATCTCTACGCTAGCACAAGTGCTAACCTCAACCCACCACACAGGTAATTTTGCCTTGATAACGACCCAGCAATGTGAGTTATATTGGAGAATTGGTAGCTCCAACTGGTAGACCTGGGGCACAGGAACAAGGCAGCTACCTAGACTTGTCAAACACATCCCATGCAAGTTGGTGTGGGTAGGAGGGAACCTCTTTTTATCGCTTTTAGATGCACAGACGACTCCTTTTCCTAGCCGGAGGAGGACTGCAGGACTGTTCCCGGCCACCCGAGCATCTTTTCCCCTCCTCCCAGGCCCTGCAGAGAGGAAGGGCTCTCTGCCACCCCCCACCCCCCCCACCGCTGCCACCCCATCCAGCTAGGGCAGAGCCTCTGCACCCCTGGGGACAGCGCGGAGGGCGGAAGGGTGGGCCCAGGGAAGGAAGGAGTGGGTGGACTGCAAGCAGGCACAAATACGTATGACTCTCCTCCCACCCTCTAGTGGGTCTTACTGGGGAAATTGTTTTCTTTCCCCGTCTTCTGCTCTCCCCAAAGCAGAGGGAGAAATTAAAGCCCTGTCACTGAAATCACCACTGGTCGCAGCAAAGGATTATCGTGCCCTCAGGCTGGTGATGGGTGAACACTATCAACAAGGACAGGACTGGCCAGGAACAGAGATAAGTGACAACTGAAGTTCTTAAAACAGATTGTGTCCTCAGGTTTTGGACATCTCCATAGAATATAAGCTGTCAGCGCTGGAATTATTTTTCCTTCTGTTTTGGTGGGGGTAAAATTCATTTATGCCTGTAAAATAAAAAGCATTGTTTTCAATCTCCTGAGCAGCTGATTTTCCACATACTTTCCCTACCAAAAGCCAGTCACCAAAGGTAAATGCTTCTTTTACGCATGTAGATGCTGACATTGGCTTCAATGGGATCAACTGAAAAAAAAGGAAAGAGAATAGGCAGGATGAGTTGTACTCTTTCCAGGTCAGTGGCTTGATTGTCCTTGCACTTCTGGAGACAGGGCAAATTTCAGGTTTGACTTGAAATTCTGCAATTCATTTTATTTAGATAATTCTAAAAATGTGCCAGACTTCCTAAATAGACATACGTTTTGTACTTCTAAGAGAGTTACTACACTGAACACGGAGTCTGTTGTGCAACTAACTCACTAATTACCCAACAAACTCACTAATTATCCAACAGAGCTTCCACCAGTCCTGCAGGAAGCCATTCACCTGCCAGTGCAGGTGAGGGACCAAAGGCATGTTAGAGTAGCCCTTCTTGCTGGTATTGCATTTGTCTTTTTATTACCATTTCACCGATTTTGATAAAACTAGTAAAGCTCTCATTCTGTAAGCAGAGCCTGATGAAGTGAAAGGTATCACAGGAAAACCAGAAATACCCAGCTCTTTTTTAACTCCTTGGGCTGTCACAGCTATCCCAGCAGTGCTGCAGCCCGGTCAGTGAGTCAGTGATAGAGTATCCACTTCTAAAACCAAGAAGAAAGAAAGTGTATTAGAAATTAATCATAAATAGTTTTGCTGCATTTATAACAAGACGTGATGTAATTTGGACTTTACAAGAGGAGTGTAGCGCAGCATTTATATAACTTGAGAATCTAGAAGTCAGTAGGACTAATAACATTCCCAATGCAAATCTGAGCCCAGAGTACTCAGCACTGGCATATTCATGATGTCTGTAAGAGCTGGGGTGTAGACTAACACGCTACCTATTCCCACAACCCCACCTGGGTAATAGCACACGTCTGGAGAGGGGTTTAGAGACAGAAGATCCTCTGGAATCATCTTATCTGGTCAGCAGAGGTCATATCATTTGGTCCACTTCAGCTTTGCCATTTTGTGTGGAAAACCTTTTTTTCTTGCTACCTGTTCATAAAAAAAAAAAAAGAAAAAAAAAGTCCTAGCAAAGAAAAAAATCCCTACAGAGAAGAAACTGAAAATAAGGGAAGAAATGGAAGTCCAGTGGTAGTTTTAACTCCAGCTTCAGCTACCTAGAGGAAAGACTGTAGTATATAGATAACTTTTGGCCACTTGGTCAATTTAAGCTATTTTTGTACCATCAAAACCTGATTTATAGTCTGGAACTTATCTACTGTAATACAGCCAAATGAACTTTAAAGATCAACCTGTTATAAAATGACCAAAACCAAAGGTTTTAAGGAAATGACAACTGGCCCCTCTCCATAGCAGCACAGTGCTACAAGAGGCAGCTGTAATGGCATAAATGGACGGTTTATCAGCTTTCTGCCAGGGACTGACAAAATCATGTCAAATGAGGCATTAAAGCCCTAGTTTTGAAAACTGTGATAAATACCAGCTAATCTACTGACATAATATATAGTGAGTCAAATATTTAGTTTTGCATTAAATCTAAATCCAACATTAGAGCATTTCCTCTTGATTAAAAAGGATAAAATGTAGATGTTATTTTATGCTCCAGTTCCCACGTCTAATTAATGCTTAACATTCGGAGCCATTTCTGACATTACAAATGTATTAGCAAACATGCCAAGGAAAGGGGGGGAGGCACAAGGGAAACAAGTGCAAAATCTATATGCTTAATTCATATTCCTCCATTTGCAGTGGCTAATATGTTATTGCAGAGACTATTTGCAGACACTTGCCCTCCCAGTGAACAGTTAACTTCCCTGATTGCTTGTGTAAACAGTCTTCTAGATCTGGAGACAGACATGGTAAGAGAGCACATAGCTAATTTAATTTTAGTATCATTAGGAATTAAAAGCAGGACATTAATAGATTCACAGTAAATGTTGGCTAGGCAATACAAGCATTGAATGACTTGACTATTAAAAGCCTTAATATTTGTGAGTGATCATATGAAAAGGTTTTTCGGAAAGTTTATTATCTTGGGAATAATATGTACCTAATTAAAGAAAAGATTATTGCTGAGATTTTTTGTATCATATATTACTGATCTTAATGGGCATGAGGAAATTCTGTTTTTAAATGTATATATATATATAGGCTAATTACCTACTCATATCTAGAAACAGAATGAGACAAATCCTTAACGAATCACTGAAATATCTTCATTCATTATGCATTATATTCCCAGCATTATGCTTTACCTGGTTCTTGGAAGGCAGAAGTTTGAGAAATGTGTTTTATTGTCAAATGCTATGACTTTAGACTCTTGTAGTTTCAAAATACACTGCACTGTAATTGCTCCTTTTCTACAGAACGTGTTTTAGAAAGCTTAAATGCAATCCAGTTCTGTGTAAGACAGCATGAGCTCAACTCAAATGAAAACAGAATGAAAGAAACAAAATAAGTAATCACCTACCACCTTCATTTTAGGAAATGTGTTCACTTATTGATTAGGAAAAAGGTCTTGCTAGACTGACACTCCTAGCTAAGTCTGCCACATAAATCAATATTAAGTGCAACCTGCAGGATTTGGTATAGCTCACGCTACCAGAGAAATAGTTCTTCATACTCTGAAAATAAAGTGAAAAATCACTGAAAGATTCAGAAGAAAACAAAACAAAACACAAAACTAAGGTGAGCTTAAAAAGATGGACTTCAGAATTAAATACGTATTATATTCAAGAAAATGACACCCTGATTCTTCTCCACCATTCTATTCTGCAAAGGATTCTTGTAAATGTATAGCCATATATCAGCATCTGTCCTTCAGGGTGCAGCTGAGGAGATATTTGGCATCTAAGAAGCTGCATGAACTTTAATGCCTGTCAAACACCTCAAAAGTCATTTACCAACAGCAGCGAGGCAGCCTCCTCCAGTGCACGGGTCTGTAAGGGAGAGGAGATTGCACGCAGAAGTGATAGTCTTATACAACTCACTCTTTTGGTGGGTAGTTGCTTTTATTCAGTTTCCTCAGTTTCTTATCTCAAAACCACAAAGACCTTAAGCAAAACTATGGTTCAGAACAGTTCTGCAAATACTTGGCCCTGGGCACCTTCCTGAGCTGGCTATTCCCAGAGCTTCTCTCTGCAGGACTTCCTACTGTACAGGGCTGTGCTCAGAGCAGAGCTCCCAGGCTCTCACTTCCACCAGGATGGCTCTCCTGGCCTGCTTACCAAGTAGGAAGTCAACCCACTGTTGATAGCAGCTATCACCAAGAAATGCCTTTGAATTAGTGTTTAAAATGGTTTAATTGTTCCTGTAAACAAATCACAGCCGAATCTGCTATCATTACAGAAACTGTGATGGTAAACCAAGTTATTCTGGCTCTACCCCTTCTGAAAATGGGTTTGTGCTATTTAAACCTGAGAAAGGTTTCAGTACCGTTTTGGACAGACAGGTTGATCACAATAACACTGGCATAACAGACTTGTCTGGCTTGACAATACCAGTGAGTCATGGAGTAGCTCTACACAGCTCCTACTCTTTCTGCCCAATTCCACAGTCAATACAGAGTGGTGCAGGACCAAGACATCCCCCTCCCCACACCCTAAAAAGGCAATAGCCAATCTGAAAAAAAAAAAAGAAAAAAAAAAGAAAAAAAACCCAGACCCTGAGTAGTTTTACAGTCTGAAAGACCTAAATGGATGTTGTCTTACTGAAAAGGTGGGTTTTGTCTTTTTCATGCCACTGTTTGTTTTACAACATAAAATACCTTCTGGCACCTACCATAACATTAAGGAAGACTCCCTGTGAATGCCCTAGAATTTGGGATCGATCTTATAATTTACATCAATGCCTTGTGCAGAATCTGGTTGCCAATTTACATAACCTCACAATGTAACACTAGCATTTTCATTTGCATTGCATTTTGCACTTCAATTAAGATACCTAAAAACCTAAGTAACAGGCATATAGGTAGTTTGGGAGCTACTGATGTATGGCAACTTATAACAGATAACTATGGTAAGATAGTAATTATATTTCCTGAGAAGTTTGGAGGCATGTGCTCTTAAGGTTGGGGAACTGGCACGCCTCTTCTTCCGTGCTATGTGCTTTTGTTGCTTCTTCGTATTTTGACAGTCATCTTTGACTCCAAAGAGACTGTAAGTGGTACATGGATTGGCAGAGAACCAGAAACAGCCATCAGTGGGAATAACCCCAAAACCTGAGAAGCCCTGGTGTTACTGAATTTGTTCTGAGTTATTTCTCAACTACTAATATCCCATCACCCCTCTGTGAAGAGGAAAAAAAAAAAAAAGGCAATTCTTCCTCTATCTCTCATTCTGGAACTTCATGCGCAACCTCTTGTTACAACTTTGCACTGAGAGGAAAACATGTCTAGCTCTTTTTGAGAGTTCACCAAGTTCTTGTGACTGAAGTCACATTGCTTGCAAGAATGAAGAAATTCATCCCAGACTCCTTCTTCTGCAAGGAAACCAGCTGTCTTTCTATGAACTGGTCTAAAAACAAAACAAACAAACAGAAGTATGCAAGGAAGCAGAATTCTTGCTATGTAGGTTTTGGAAAGGGCTTTGTACATTACTGTTGACTGACCACCTACCTTTTCTGGGACAGTCATCCTGCAAAATGAAAATGTGTCAACCTGGAAGAATGTGTTCATGTGATGTTTAGAAATATGTAAAATGCCCCACATTACTAGCAGTGCTTATGTCCATGCTGCACGCACTGTGGCATATAGAATCTGGGAGGTGCAACGCAAAGGCCCCCATCAGCAACTTCCAAAGTAAGAAGGCCAGGCACAGGACCAGTCGTCCTTGCTGCTCTGGAGTCTCCAGAGCACCGTTACCTTGTGCTGCCATGTTGGCGACCATAGCATCTTCACAGCATGGGGCTCCTTGCTCAGCAGGGATGCCAAATGCTCTCTTAGTTTACATTTATCCTTAAAATAAGCTCTGTTTTGTGCCTGGCACTGACCAACTTCTTACATTTATATTTGAAACAGATTTAATGTCAATAAATTGTGATTTTCTTCTTCCATCTTCCACTCGCTTGATAAGGTTTGAATATTTAGACAAAGCCTTAAAATATTTAGAAGTTTACAGTTCATTTAAGCAAACATAAAAACACATTTCCTATCCTTCTTTGTCTCTACATACCTGGCGCATGGTAGTCATTCAAGATATCTCACATGGAGAAAGCTTATTCGGATGCTAAAAATATCACATGTTTACACTTGTAAATCACCATTAGCAAATGATTTTCCTAATGCTTTAGACAATATAGTAGCAAAGTGCAGCTGCTTCAGCCAGAATGGTATTTTAGTGATTTTTAAGAACTTAATGAGATCAGGTAATTGACTAGTGAAGCTAAAAATTTTACCTTCAATTAAACAATCAACAGCTCCGTACATCAACATAATCATCTTCGCCCCTCCACCTCTCTGTTATCAAATCAATATGTGGGTAGCAGTTGTCTAAGAAACCACTTCCTCTGTGCTTCTAAACCAGTGTTCAGGACCCATTTTAAAGCATTTATTCAATCAGTCTGGTGTAATTTGCAAATAAGGGAAAGTATGTAGTAATGCAGATTCCATAAGCAACTAAGGAAAAATAAGGCCTTAATTCATTTGTTATTTAATGGCATTATTTATCCTACATTTGTTCTGGTGCAACCAACAAATAACTTAATACTCTATCTTTTAAAATATCATCATGTGTGCTTCAGTTGGCAGTGCTGGATATATTGATTATGTATATAGGAAATAAGATTGTACAGGTCGTGTTAATGAATCATGTGACTCATAGTTCAGGAGACAGTCATGAGGCAAAAGTATCATATTTGAAAAAAAATTTATAAGAACATAAAATAATTTTGTCAGGAAACACCTTCCAAGGGCTATATTACAACACAGCAATCTCATTTTGGAGTGGTTGATAATGAATCAATATAAACTGCCCTCCCCAACCACAACTGTGAGTGTAAGATATTTAGTACTTGAAGCACAGGGAACTTCTGCTGTCTTGCAAAAGATTGTGAAATTGAGAAGTCGTATCCCACCACACGTTACATTCAGAGGAGTTCTGGTGTCACGTCACCTGCAGGCGTCTGTAGCATAATTCTCTTCTCTAGCAAAAACGTTTGTTTCCATCTGCAGGTAGCATACATATTGTGACAGCAAAAATAGCAGGCAATGGTTAAAAAGGGAGAAGAACTGCAGTGCAATGTGGAGATGTTGACATGTAAATCAGTGACTTTCCAGTGTAAGGTTTTTTTAATTAAGGCATAAATATATTCTAATATATGCTGATATTCACCACCTGCACTTCCTGCGAGTACGCCCTGACCACCCAGACACTCCCAAAGGTGGGGGGGGGGGGGGCATAGCTGGTGGAGCGAACCAGAGCCGAGCATGAACAATATTCATTATGAGAGTAGCACTGGCAGAAAATGGGTGTCTTTTATTCAGCTATTGCAGCATCAGCATTTTCTTCTCATACCACAGTACGGGAAACTGTGAACAACACGAAGACTACCTGCATGCAGTTCTGACCAAGATTTTCAAGAGCGAGTAGTGATCTGATAGGGTTCAGTCCTCAGCTTCCCAAAAAGAGTTACCGTAAAGGGGCGTGATTTTGGGGAAGTGCTGTACGTCTCCTGCCTGCTCACAGAGGTGAGATCCAGGTGGCAGAGCCTGCCAAGAGTGGCCGTCTCTGCTGCTGCCACTATCGCTCCTGCTCCACTGGATAAAATTAGGCTGCTTCATTCAGGGTAAGGTGCTTATAAAGCGTTATTGCACCAAGGAGACAATATTGTACCAGGCGCAATACCAGTGACTGGGCCAACGCTGCCTGTGTCAGCCTCCAGGGCCAAAGCCAGAGAAATGGGTTTAGCTCGGCAGGGCAGACCCCCTCCATCTCCTCGGCGGGGGGGGAGAGCAGTGCTGACCACTAGTTTATCTCAAAATCTTACCGGGGTGGAAAGCTACAGTCTGGTCCCTGCCAGGGCAGTCTTCACCAAAACAAACTTTACCCAAAACAATCACTTGGCAAATTTGTCTTTGTCATTTGACAAACTTCAGAAGAAATTCCTGGTTTGCTCCACTGCCTGCACCAGGATGCCATGGGGGCCACCATCCCATCCCGCTCTCTTTGCCTCTGAGCCCCTGAAGCCTCTTCTACTCACAGCACACTCCTCCTTGGCTGTTCCCACCCTTAATTATACAGCTCAGTGTTTGTTTTCAGCCAAGAGAGCAACTTATTCACAGTTCCTGCCCACATCTAACTGGCACTGACATGCTCAGAGCCAAATTTAACCCCATGTCTTACTAGCCAAGGAGCCCAGAACCAACCAACTAAAATCCCTCAATCAGCAAAACTTTCTCCGATGTGCCGGCAGAGCTCCAACACCCCTCAGCCAAAAGGAACCAAGTTAGTGCAGACCTTTTCTTTAAAGTATTACCATCCTTTAAACTGCTTGCATTAACATGGGCTATTTTCATTCAATGTAGGTTTGGAAAGGGCTTCTCTGGCAGAACCAAAAGAGGTGTGGTGACAACTGGGAGGACAAGTCCCTGGAGAGTAACCTTGGCCACTGGCCCAGCCTTTTGCAGAACTGGGTCTTTCTATACCTTAGGTCTACAACAGGTCTGAGATGTTCTCTGATTGACTCTGTGTGCTAGATTAGGTTTTTGGCTGGGTAAAAGGGTTCTTTCTTACATCGAGAAGGAAGTGGAAGAACTGATGTGTATAAAGCAAAGTTACTTCTTCCCCTTTTAACCTGTGATCTTTATCCTGGTAGCTGCAGTAAGTCATTGAGATACAATTGCATGGTAGTGGCCAGTCCTGACTCATTTTAAAACGGCTGTACCCCCATGTGGGTGTATCCTAGGCAAGTACTTTCTTTCAGTACGTCTAGACTAGGATAAAAGTTGTGTTTTTAAAGATATTAGCTAAGGCAGCTTGGCTAACACGTTTTGAAACCTTGCATAGATAGGACAAGTCAAATGCTAAAAGGTGTTAAAAAGTGTTTGTGAAGTCATTCTAAAAATACAACTTTTATACCTGTCTAGACAAAGACAGAATACTTTTTAAAATGACATGCCCATGGGAAGTCCCATTGCAACAGCCAAGGAGAATTACAGCATAGGAAACGATCAATAAGTTTCTCCACACAGGTTTTCAAAGCAATGGCACAGATTGACACGCGGGGAAACCCTGAAGGCTTTGTCTAGACAGCAAGAGAAAAAGATATTTTTTTTTTCAGTCGATTTAGTTCAGTCAGGCCCTCCTTTTTCAGAAGTAAAACTTACTAAAAGTCTACTAAGATAATCTTCTGCTCGGTTTTAGCAGGTCATAGTCTGGGCTCCTGGCTGACTGTAACTCAGCCTGCTAAAATCATGTTAAAGGTATTGAGTCTACATGTTTGTCAGATGGGATTTTTAGTCCTTAAACAAGCTTGATTAAATTAGGTCTCCTGGAAATGGCCCCTTCTCTAAGACTAATGAGATGGCAGCTCATTTTCCGTGCCAGTTCAGTCTTTTAACCCAAATAATTTGCCTAAATTGTACCAACAAACGCAAAGTTCAATCTGTCTTTAGCATTAGTATTTCTAGCTGTAAGCACCGACTCATTTCCTACAGGCCACCAGACAGCAATTGGTTTTGACTTTGACTTCGTTTTTACTGAAATGTACTCAAACAAAACCCTCGATCTAATCTACTCCTTTAAAGAGCTACTTGAAAATATCTAGGCCACATGCATGCACACATACCCATTGCAATAATTGTCTTCTACAAAGTCAGCAGATAAATTCTTAGTCATTAATACATATCCTTATACTGCTTTGCTTCTACCAAGCTGACTGGAGAGTGAAAAAGTTAGAGTAACCGTTTCCTAGAATTGTAGTAACATCTTTGACATCTCAAACAACACTTTCAGGAAAGAAAAAAAAAGATTTAAAAAAAGGGAAAAAGTCACTACCACAATTGAAGAACAAGCATGAGCCCAACCTCTCTGACCGTTTAATGTCAGGCCCTTTTTAATATGGGGGGGGGGGGGAAAGGACAATTAGTTCTATTTATTATTAAAGCTTAATGACATGGGTGGGTATCAGTCTGGTAGGAAAAAAAACTATACCTCAATTAGTCCCATTAGAGATTATGTCTTTATGACATGGGTGGGTATCTGACATTCAGGGGATAATTCACAAGTCACCAACTGAATTGAAAGAGTCCACCAACTAATGGTTTGCTGGTATAACTCCAAGTGACCAAAGTAACACGGTCCGGACTTGCTTGAGATTCCCGGGTTTTAGTAGTCATTTGTCAATAGCTCTCAAACAATGGAGCTGTGAAATGGAGCCACTTAAGTTATCATGATGAGGCTTTTTCACGATTGTGTCAAGTTTTTTTGGCCTTGGCGTGCACCACCTGGAATATTTTAGAAATACACATCGATTTCCTGTTTTGAATAAATAGGAATAAAACAAATCTCCTATGTTTATAAGGCCTGTAGCCAACAAAGTCCATCATTTAGACTAAGGCAGAGACTTCACAGTCGGTAACAGCTCTTTGGTAAACAGTTGTCACCTACAGACCTGGACAAAAATCTTTCTGTCCTTGCTAGGTCCAAACCACCATTAAATGTTAATGGGAAGTTAATCCGAATCAGATCAGCATGCTCTGACCTGCTGTTGAAGCTTATTTCAGGTTTTCAGCACTATCTTGAAACTTCCTCACGTGCTAAAAAATTGCCTTTAAAAATCTAAGCTTTATATATACATGTATACACATAGCTGAAAGACAATAGTCCCCGTGGTCAGATCTTTTGTCTGTCTGATTTTTGTTGTCCTCTGAGAAGACACCTAATAGCAGATTTCTTCGGGGCCTGACACCATTTATTGTTGTCCGCTAAACTGAGTGGTAAACCCTCCGCTTACCCGGCATGACCAGAGGAAGGTCCTTTTCAGCGAAAGCAAACAATTAGGAGCCCTAAGTTATTATTTCCTATTATTGTGCAATAAAAGAGGCTCTGGCCATTTCAGTGTGAAGGATTAAAGTCTCCGGGACTGCAAACATCGTGCAGCCACTTTCCTCCTCCCCCGCGCACCACGGAACCACTCGAGGCTCCCTCGGCGAGCGCAACCGGGCTGCCCCACGCGTGTCCCGCCCGCGGGGGACGGGGGGACGACGACACTTGCCCTGCCCCGCGCGTGGGCGGCCTCCGCGGACCGAGGGGGCGCCCGCCCGCTCCCACGGGTGACTTCGGGACGGGACCCCCAGCCGCGGCTGTCCCCCGGC
>NW_010972620.1:13042171-13048296 GCF_000737465.1 Haliaeetus leucocephalus | reverse complement strand
GGGGCCGGCGGCGGAGCCGCTGCGGGCGGGGGGGGGCCGCGCTGCCTAAGGGGGCAAAGTACATCGGCGGCTGGGTCGATATCCTCCTCTTCGGCTAGAAACAGTTCTGCATATCAAAGGCCGACGAACCTAATGGCTAAAAATATAAGTACCTGACCCGGGGGATTAATCACACACTGTCAGGCTGAAATTGGTGCAATTCTTCCAATCATTAACGTTTTGCTTACAAAAATGTGCTTTTCTGTTTGTTTTTCTGCTAAATGATAACCATTTTCAAGTTGAATCGGCTGATAAAAAAGTCGAAAACAAGACGGGAGTTGTGCTGGAAAGGTCATACGTGCTAGTTCGGCATGAAATAGCCAACAGGCAAACAAATAGGAAAAAGCAGGGTGGCACGGAAGGGGCTCGAAGATTTTACCGAACGGTGTAAAGTGCTTTGGCCGGTTTTCTCCTGCCGAGGAGAAGAGACCGCCCGGGGAGAGCTCGCCCGCCTCGCCGTGGGCATCCCCACGCGGGTCTGCCCCGCTGCGGACGCGGGCTTTGGGCGTTAGGGACCGATGCTGCGCGGGGCGGGGGGGCATTTCTGACCGGCGGCTCAGCCCGGCCCCGCCGGCGTGTTTTGCCTCGGTGCCGCGAAGCGGTGAGCCCCCCTCCCCGGGCGGGTGGGTGAGCAGGGGCATTTCCAGAGCCGAGCCCGGGTGACAGCGCTCGTCACCTCTCCCGACGCCCTGGAAATCCACATCCCCGGGCCGGCGGCTGCAGACGATGCATCTGCGCTCCCCACCTGCAGGGAGCCGCCAAATGCCCTGCCACTGCTGGGAAAGCGCCTGGCTTTAACGAGCCCGGCTTTCCGGGACCCCGTTACACCGGCCGGGACGCAGACCCGAGCCGTGCCCCGGGCGGAGCCCCCACCCCCGCCATCGCATCGGGCCGGGCAAGTCTTTCAGCGCGGCTGGCTCCCGGCTTGCCCCGGCCGGGGGATGCCGGCGTCGCCCCGCGTGGAAATGGGGTTTACGGAGGCCCCGCAACCCCCGGGCCGCCGCCTGTCGCCCACACGTCGCGGCGGCTGTCCCACGCGTGTTCCCGTCCCCGCGCGAAAGCACAGCCGTAACACGAAGCCGCCCTGAAGAGGTAACGCCGGTTTCGTGCTCCCCGACCTCGGTCGGGACAGACAGAAAAGAGAAGGACAAACGGAAGGGAAAGGGCCGGGACGCCCCTTCCCGAGTGCCCCCCGCCCTGCTCCCGGGACACACACCCGCCCCCTCCCGCAGCTCCCGCGGCTCAGCCCCGCAGACTCACAGCGGGCTGTTCCCGTCCCCGTCGGGACCCGGGCTGAGACCCGCGACAGAAACACTGAGCGAGAGGAAGACGCGAGAGATGGAAAAGCGTTTTGCTCCCGAGCGGAGCCCCGCTGCGCGCTTTCTGCTCCCGACGGCGATCTCCCCGCCTTGCGCGCACCGCGGCTTGCGGGGCTGAGGGGTCGGCCAGGGGCTTCTCCCCTTTCCCGGCCTGCACGAACGGGTGGCAACGGAACCTCCCCGTTTACTTTGTTTTCTGGCCCCGCTCCCGAACGCCCGTTTTAAAAGAATAAACCAAAGCTAAAGCCGCTCAATTATTCAGAGGACTCGGCTGCTGTTTCTCGAAGCGTTAACCTGCTCAGACGCGACGCACCGGCTGCCCTAAGGGCCGCCCCCCCTTGCCAATCAAAATAGTCATTTCTTGCTCCCTAAAATCCTTTCCTGGCACTAAAAGCCTCTGTGGCACCCGGCCGAGGGCACCTGTCCCCTAGGTGCTCGCTGCGGAACCCCGGGGGGGAGACACACACACTGACCCGCGCGGGTGTCCCCCCACGGGATGCCCGGTCCCGCGGGCATTTCCCTGCACCCCCGGGCTCCGGGGTCCTTCCCCGCGCCCCCGGGCCGGCATCATTTCGGAGAAAGGCCGATGAATAACCACTGTTGACTCAGGTGGGTCAGCGGCTGCCCTGGCTGGGGTCGATGCCCGGCCCCGAGCAGGCACCGCTCCTCCTCCAGCCCGCGCCCCCCCGGCTCCCCCCAGGGTCGGGGCAAGCCGGGGGGTAAACACCTACGCTCCCAGCCGGGGCTCGGGCTCGCAGACCAGGCTCTCCTCCTCCCGCCGCAGAAGCCTTTCCCGTGCAGGCACAGGTACAGGCAAAACCAAAAGGCGGGGTGGCAGGCTGAAAAACAGAAAAAAAAAAAGAAAAAGCAGCGAGCCCACACGAGATCCCCGCAACGCGAGGGTGCCCAGAGGGCTGCAGGGTGGCTGGTGACCGGCACGGTACTGGAGGGAAAAGCCCGATTACAACACACCTGGCAGGGGGGAGGCTTGGGATTTCTCCTGCCAGTAACTGGATGGCCAGCATGGCGGGTGGTGCAGAGTTTAGTTTTATTTCACAGACAAGTCCATCAAAAATTAAATACCAGGGTTTGTTTGGTTTTTTTAAACATTGAACAAATATGTACAAAATATGAACAACGTGAGGTATAAAACCGCAAGACTTTTAAAGAAAACTAATATGTACAGAAGCAGATACGTATACAATAGGCATTATCTTCCCACGGCTGTGTGCCTCACTTATCCCCCACAGCTGATGCCAGCTTCTCTACTGCAGCAGGGTCCTATCACTCCTTGCATTTTCTTCTCAAATACAGAATCTGTTAAAAACAGCGCTACAGATTTTCAAGGAGAAAAATACGGGGGTTTTTTTCCTGCAAATGGAACCATCCAGATTGCGGGGCAAAGTCCTCAAAAGACTGAGAAGGCACATTTTGTCTCACGCAAGAACAAAAATGAATCTGTCCGAAGACTCTACCTGATGAACGGAGGGATGTCTCAGTGGAGAGCACCATGGCAGGTAAAAGGGTGTGAGCATAAGGCACTTGTTGGGATGGTCAAATCCCTCCCTATTTCACAGAACATGTTTCTCTGCTTGCAAAGGGTGTTTAAATTAATCTATTTAAACTACATTTGTTTACACATACAAAGGGCTTAGTCCTGCAATCCATACTCATTTCCACACTACCTAGGGAGGAGTTTTGCCTGATCACCACCAGCAGCTGATTCAGACCCCTCCATGAGTAAGGACAGGGTACAGTATTATATTCCAGTTAGAACACCGATTAATGTACAAATATATCTTACAAATAATTAAATACAAACCATGTTCCTTTAACCAAATTAGAGATCTGCCAAAAATGGACTGTTTGCGGAAAATACATCTTTCTTTCTCTGCTTATTATAAAACGAGTCTATTTGGTGGTGGGTTTTTTTGTTTTCCTTTCAGTGGAACGGTGAAAGTTTTCTCCTGTAGCATAATGTTCTTCCAAACCAGCCCCTGGTAAAGTGCAAGCCGACTTAGGGTCCACTCTCCGCATGGGGCTGTTAGTGGGTAGGATTGTAATAGCCTTTATCGCCTTCAATGTCCACTTCTTGATCAGAGTCGTCAGAGATGTCTGACTCCAGGTCCTCCTGCGAGGCTGGTGAGGGGGTGTACTGCGAGCCGTCCAGGGAGACCTCCTTACCCTTCTGCTCGGGGGTCGGGCAGCTCTCCGGCCTTTGGTCGCTGTGACTGTCAGCACCTTCCACTTCTTCTTTTTTGGGGGCCTGGGGGTTCTCCTGCAATGAAAGAAGCCTGCTTTATACAGAAATATGGCCCACAGAGCCAGGAGGCCTGGGAATTCCAGCTGTGCTGGATGTGGGAAAACCACCCTGGGTTTCTTGCACGAAAAGGCAGGTGTCTGCTATACCTCCCTGGGCCTCCTGCCTATAAAGCTGCCCGAGTGGACTGGGGCCGGGTGAGGGCTCAGCCGCACGCACGGGCTCGGCTCTGATCCCGCTCCCCGGCAGCCACAGGGGCCGCTGCCGTGAATAAAGCTCCTTGGCGATGGTTATCGCAGCCACTTCAAAAGAGTCAGGAGCTGCCGGAGCCCAGGAACCTCTGAACTTTTGTCTTTAGCAAAGCAAATGTTTATTATGAGTCTACAAACACCGACACACAGCTTCCTCCTGCCCTGATCTTTCTTTAATTACACCCAAAAGCAAAAGGAGGGCGGCCGAATCCATCAGTAGCCCAAAAGCAAACGGGGAAAAAAATTACTAATTAAGCTAAAACTCAACATTAAAGCACTCACCATTAAAAACAAATCAAACCAAAACAAAACCCCATTTCCAAAGGCAGGAGTAGCCCTGTGTCGGCAGCCATCTGGGGAGCCCGGTCCCCTAAGGGGGCATGGAATGATACTCTTTAAAAGCAGGCAGAGACACGTACCCATGATATAACCGTGCGGGCTCGGAGAAATGGATGCGACTGAATGAAAAGGAGGAAATGACTTAAAATGGCTGAGATCCCAAGCGAGCTCTCCGGACACTGCGGCGCAGGCCAGGCCCTGCCAAGGAGGCACCGCCGGGGACCCAGCCTGCTTCTTGCCGAAGCAAAGGGATTTTATTAAAAAATCAACTGAAGTACGGGTTAAGCCAGGGGGAAGGTCACAGAACAAATACATCTAGAGCGTGGCACTGTCGTTAGTTTTCTTATTATTTTTATATTAAAGGCTGATTTACCAGTAAAACTCGACAATCCATGTCACACTTACTGAAGCCAGACTCAGGCCACAATGCAGGGATTTTTCACAAATCTTTGAGCCAAGGGGCCTCGACCTGGCCAAGCCGGGCAGGATTGGGCCCTCTGGGGCGTAAAAAAAAGATTTATCTGCTTGAGCACAATTTCTAAGGGAAGGGAAACCGCTTCAACCTCTGAGCCTCATACACTATAACTACTTGTAAACGAAAAGTAAAAGCTTCTCAATTTTCCATGCGGCTCCTCAAAACAAGTAAGGCATTTCTACCTGCCTCTCCCAACATTTGCAGAATAAATCGACTTGTGTTTATTAAGAGAGGGCGATTTAAAAGACCAGTAAATATTCTTCTCCAAAACAACTAAGTAATTTACTGACAATTACTTATCTTCTCCACGTTAATTGGCTAAACAACATATGGGTTTACAAAACAATTAGCGTGGAGTTTTAATAGGCGGTGTGTGAAAGCCGGGCATAATTGATATAGGAACTACATTAGGAGCTTTTAACGTTAGTGCTGCCTGAACGGGCCCTCATGGATTCCAGCATGACTATTTGTCTTTTTAATCAAGGTGAAGAGGTTAAACAGCCTTTCAGATGACTTCTGCATACAACCTGGAATAGGCGAGCACGGCATAAGATAAGACAATTAAAATACTTATTTCTATAGAAACGGAAACATCCCCGTACCTGCTTTAGACGCCTCCATTTGGCTCTGCGATTCTGAAACCACGTTTTGACCTAAGCAACGACAACAAGAGAAGGCACGGGGTAGTCTCAGAGCTGGTAAGCGCCAGGAGCCTTACCCGAGCCACAAAGAGAAAGCAAGACCCAGCCCCCCGCCCCCTGGCCTGCAGGGTCCCCAGGAGCGATGCACCCACAGCAGCCGCACGGCAGGGGCCGGAGCGGGCCGGTGCCACCGGCCCCGGGGGCTGCCCCGGGATGCGGTGCGGTTCCCCAGGGTGCGGGCACGGCCTCACCTGCCTCTCGCTGAGCTGCAGCATCTTGGCCAGGCGCTTCCTCTCCGGCGGGGAGAGGTATTTCTGTGTCTCGAACTTCTTCTCCAGCTCGATGGTCTGGTCGTTGGAGAAGCGGACCTGCCCCCCTTTCCTCTTGTGCAGCGGCCGCTGGATGAAGGGGCTCCACAGCAGCGGCTTCCCTTCAAAGAGAGGCACAGCGCCCAGGGTCACCGGCCGGCCGCGGACACGCCTGCCCGGGGAGCCCGGGGCCTGGAGGCACGCCGGGTCCCGGGCCCGCTCATGTCCTTCGCCCGATTTTATTTCCCGCGGTCCCTAGCCTGATCTTTCCCCTCCTCTGATTTTACACCTCCGCTGAACAGAGAGACCAGTTAAAGCCACTCTACGGGCTTTGGCAACATTTCCGTCAATGTGTTTCCTGTTGGTCTATCTCGCAGAAAAGAGAGAGAGGAGAGAGAGAGAGAAAAAAAATAGGCAAGACCTTTGCTTCCTTCTGCTCTGTCGCTGCGATGCCCCAAAGAAACCGTCTCCGTTTCTCTGCACCAGCGCCCGG
>NW_010972620.1:13041362-13042117 GCF_000737465.1 Haliaeetus leucocephalus | reverse complement strand
AAGGCACGGGGCCCCCGCCCGCTTCGGGCAAGAAGCGCCCCAAGCCCCCCACCCCCGGGCTGGGGGCTTTGCCGCCGATGGCCGCGGGGTGCCCGCCAGGCTCAGCCCCGGGCTCGGGGCTGCGGTGCGGTGCGGGGCGAGGCGGTGCAGGCAGCGACACGTCGGGGAGGCAGCCCCGCTGCGGAGCGGCAGCCGCGTCCCGGGGCCGGAGGCTCTGGCCAGTGCCACTGAGTCACTCTGTTTGTCTTTCTGCCTGCACCCTTTGAAATTTGCTGCATTGTTTTTCAAGATTTTGCTTGCGTCAGGCTTTAGTAATTCTGGTGCAAAACAGACTCAAAAAATAGGAAGCAACTGGTTATTTTAGCTGTCATAAAGTCACATCCCACACAGAGGAAATGAACAATATCAGAAAAACGGATCCCGGCTATCAGAAGTCGAGTGTTTCCTGAATTTGTCTGTATTGAGGATGTCGATAAAGTAATCAGCAATGTGCACGACTCCCGGGGAAGAGCCTGCTTCAGGCGGCCAGGAAAACACTTAACAGCTTCTGAAACCAGATTTACTCCTATCGAGAGCTCAAGGTTTCCTGTATGAACGGAAAGGGTCAGCCTCTTTCACTGCACAAATGTGGTGAGTCAGGTCCAGTTTTGCAATCACTAAGAACAAGTGCTGCAGCCCGGGCGCGGGGCTCAGCCCCCGCAGCGCGGACGCTTCCCCCGGCCGCGGGCGAGAGGGGGCGGCCGGGGCCCCGGCCC
>NW_010972620.1:13040860-13041352 GCF_000737465.1 Haliaeetus leucocephalus | reverse complement strand
CCCGGCCCGGCCCGGCCCGCCCCGCCGGGGAGCCGCGGGGGCCCCGGCGAGCGGAGCCGGCCTCCCCACTGTTTTTCAAGTCATCCGCAGGAAAAGGCTGAGATCTGCCATGCGATCTCCCAGCACAATTAAAACTCCCCACCAAAACCACACGCGACATTACTAAGGACACTCTCAGAGTCACTTGGTTGAAGGAAAACAAATCTGAGTCACCGCGGCCGCGCACTGCGGTCTCGCTGCCAGCGCCGGAGCGCGGCGCGTCTTTAATTTACTGTAAATCAGACGGGGGCCGGAGGGAGCCAGGGGGGAGCGCAGAGAGGCGGCGGGGCCGGCGGGAAAGGGGGGCACATTTCGGTCGCTTCCCCTTCCCCCCCCCCCAGCCCCCGACGGCGGGACGGCGACGGGATGGGAACGGCGCGGCGGCAGCCGGGGAGGGCGGCGGGGGGGCGCGGGGGGGCGTGCATGGCTTACCCAGGGGGTCCTGCCGGATCA
>NW_010972620.1:13037562-13039721 GCF_000737465.1 Haliaeetus leucocephalus | reverse complement strand
GACGGCTCCCGGCCCCGCGGCCCCTCGACGACCGCCGCTGCCGGCCGGACTTGGCGGGGGGGCCGGGACCCCCGCTCTCCCCGCGCCCCGTCACCCCACCCTCGCCCCCACGGCGGCGGGTGGCGCCGCCTTCCCCCCCCCCTCCGGGGGGGCGGAGGCGGCAGGTGCCCCCTGCGCGTTCGCGGACCCCGCCGGGTCGCCCGTCCCCCGTCTCCCTCACACGCCCCCGAGCTGACAGCGAGCACGGAAAGCTGTTAAGGAACAGCAGGTGCTGGTTTAACGTTCTTTTTTTTTTTTTTTTTTAAAAAAAAGAGAAGGTCTCCAGTTCAAACCCACGAAGATCTTAATAACCAAGAGGCTCAGAGCAAGACGAAAGGGTGTTGGTGAAATGGAAATATATATATTTTTAATAACATAGGGAGGTTGGGGTTTTTTTTCTTTACATTGTTAACAAATGCCAAAACTCACCTTTAAAGCGTGGTCTTGTGTCTTGTAAATATCAGGTACACGTATAGCGAGCTGACAGTTTTGATTATTTTTTCTCTCTCTGCTCAGTCTCCCAGGCATTGCTCTTTCCAAGGGGTTTAGCTAATGTTTTCATCTGGAAGTGTTGGATTTGCAGCTTGATTTACTTAATAAATGTACAGTAAACCGATGACCCGTTGCCCTCTGGAATAACGACGTGCATGATACGAGGCAGCAGTATGGAGGGCCCCCACAATATTTTACAAGCTGTCGATGCAAAATCCTGAGAACAAGTTTAAGCGAAAAGAAAAAAAACAACATGTTTTGCTGCATTATTGGAAAACAAATAAATAGAGGAAGAGATTATTCTTTTCTGACTTTTATACAAGCAATAGGCCTTGTTAAAAGGAAGTTTTAATGGCACAGTTATTACATTCCACTACCACTGCATAATCCCTAACAAGAAAAATGAAGCACTTAATTTTGCAGTTCTACAGCACCGCCCCTTTCAAATTCAATTGTTAGACCTCAGCCTTCCTCCTTCCACGGGTTGGAGACTATTAAATCCGCATTCATGAAATGTCACATTTATTGAACTACATAATTTTTTAATATCACTAGTGCAGGTTTTATAGTTGATTTTATTGTTTTTATGGCCATTCGGGGCTCTAAAACCCGGATTTTTTCAATGTTGTCCTTATAATTTTTTTCACACAGTCAGAACTAATAAAATAGAACAGTTGTGACTTTTTAATGCAAGGGGTCTCGGAGTTTCAATATTTTCACTCTGCTGGATACTAAAACCAATAAAAATACATGAGATTTTAATTATTTTCTGGATTAAATAAAACCTTTCCCTTTCTTTTGGAACATACATTTTGTTTGTAGTTTCTGTTGTGAGGGAGATAATGCAGCTTCGGATAAAATACATTATTACCAATATTGCTGCGATGAATACAGTTTTGACTGGATTTTAGAGTCTAACGGGCACGTAAAGTAAGGTGCTGTAGACACCACAAGATCAGCGCAACCAAGACAGTGCTTTAATATTTCTATTATTTCTTCTCCAGGTTCCCTCTGGAAAGCACTCCAATTTATCTGAAAAACCTCGGGAGAGGGAGAGAGAAACTACACTCCATTCCCGATTAAAAAAAAACCTTCCACATTAATTTTCTTGGAATGCGCTTGAAACACCCCCAAGTTTTCTTGCTAATCTGGGGATTTCTGGAGGGCGGCGGGGCGGGATGTGTGCATCCCCGCACTGGCACAAGCTCAGCCCGAAGGGATCGGCTGGAGAACTCATTATTTTGTGTAATAACTTCGGGGCCCTGTCCTCCCCTTCACTTTCTGTGAAATCCCCTGCCTTCGAGGAGTTCTCAAGGAAAAAAAAAAAAAAATTAAAAAAAAAAATCAGGGACCCCACTTGTTCCAGGCGGCCCCGCTGCCAGCCCCGACGGCGGTGCCTGGGGAGCGGGGGGACGCCCGGCTCTCCTGCCGCCGCCCGGGACGCGCTCCCCCCGGGGCGGACAGAAGCAGCAGCTCAGGCTGGGGAAGGCCGGTGCAAATACGCTACTTCGTGCCTCTCACAAACCGGGGGGGCTGGCGGGGAGGGGGGCGGACAAGCTCCCCGGGGGAAGCTGCGGGGGCCTGGCTGCCGCCGGCCGTTGCCGGCCTCCCCCTTAACGCCCCCCCCC
>NW_010972620.1:12993385-13037552 GCF_000737465.1 Haliaeetus leucocephalus | reverse complement strand
CCCCCCCCGAGCGAGGCTGCCACGGCGGCCTGGCGTGACAGTGCCCCTGGGCTGTGCCACAAGCCTGGCCCAGCCACGCTCACCGGCTGCTTCCAGCCTATTGCCCTCCCCTTCCAGCCCCCGTCCTGCGTGGAGCCCGGAGCAGCGTTCCCCAAGGACGGCGCCCCGCAGGTGCCTCGGGTGGCGGGGGCGGGGGGGAGCCCTTACCGGAGGAAGCGGGCAGCCCACGGGCTCCAGTGGGGCTCTGGAGCCTCCCGCCGGCCGCCGCTGCCTTCCTCCCTCCCGGTGCTGCGGGCAGCCGGCATCCCCGCGGAGGCGGCGTCGGGCCCCGGCTGCGGGTGGCCGGGTCTCCCTCGCCCCCCGGCCCCGGGGCGGGGGAGCAGTGCCGCTTTAATTTAGCGTTTATGTGTCACCGTGTTCGTGAGCGGCTTTTACGGGGCGGCGCTAACGTGAAACACCTGGACGGCGGCACCGGGGGCGCGCGCGGCGGGGGGGGCTCGGCTGCGCCGGTCTGTCGTCAGGCAAATGCGTTACGATAAAATAATAATAATAATTAAAAAAAAAAATCAAACACCCCTCCCCCCCGCAATGTCGGCAAATCAGGAAATGAGTGCTTCCAAAACCAGCGACAAATGCCAGGCGGTATTTCCACCGCACCCCCGATTACCAGTGATAAATGCCCCACGGAAGGTTTCTGATTCCTGGGGTGGTTATTCCGGGCAATACATAAACTGGTCCGTGATTTATAAGTGAAATGAGTCTCGAAGCACAGAACTCCCCCCTTGCCTCACAGGTTCTGTTACCACTAACATGTATTTTTTTGGCGTGGCACCTGCCTGGTTTCTGCTCTCAAAAATAAGAGTTTCACCCATAATAGCACCCTCTGTGACACTGCAGGCTTCAGGAGAGTTACACCAGAGATGAATCATTCCTAGCCGCAATAACTGCGCTTGGCTGTACAGAATTAGTGAGCAATCCAGCAAAGTCCGTCTTTTAACAGCCGGAGCGGGCTACCAGCAGCGTCATCCCCGAACGCTACAGGGCACTTTCCAAGAGGATCCAGCCCGCAGCCATTCCACCCCTTCCCATTATTGAAAATATTTCAAGACTCTTCCAAGAGAGGTGAGGCCACAGCCTTGAACAACTTCCAAGGAGGAAATAGGAGGGAGTTCACCTCTCTGATTTTCCTAGCGCCGTGGAAGCCAGACTGCTCCAGACAGAGGCACTGCGCGTTGCGGGGTGATGTCAGTTGGTGCTGCCGTCTTCCAGATAACTCATCTGATAGATATTCACTTCTCACATCTTCCTCCTCCTCACCGTCGTGATTTGATTTACTAGATGAGTTACAACCGCAATAAACATTAAGGCAGGTCAGTCTTAAAGGCATTCATTAGATGTAACAGAACAAGACAAATCTTGGTCTAAAAAGGGGTGGACAACATATGAACTATTATTCTAGGCAGAGCTGGCAGGAGCTTATCATTTTCCATCCTACATCCCTATATTCATCTGATTATGATTTTGCCAAATTTAAATCATCCAGGTGGAAAAAATTCTGTTCTGAGGGAATCTGCCTCATGCTGAGTATGTTTAAGGTTTCAGCAAAACTGGTTTAGTTGTTTCTGAGCATTGGGTTAGAGGAAAGCAGATTTTTTCACTGGCATTTAGACATCCTTGCCTTGTACTGAAAACCTGCGGTGCCCCACCACAAGGGAAGCTTCAGGAGATGAAAGTGCCGGGCAAGAAGTCGGCCAGGGGTTGCTTCTTTGGTTCTTCCCTTGCTCTTCCACTCAGAGCTGTGGTTTACAGTCGGGTAAAATAAAGATCCTAAATCTCTGCAGAGAGACGTGGACAGCTCGGGAATCTTTAGGCCACCCATGGGTCTGATTTGGCTCTCTGATGATTTGAAGA
This sequence comes from Haliaeetus leucocephalus, assembly GCF_000737465.1. Lineage (NCBI taxonomy): Eukaryota > Metazoa > Chordata > Aves > Accipitriformes > Accipitridae > Haliaeetus > Haliaeetus leucocephalus. Next base: position 13,035,641 of record NW_010972620.1, on the reverse strand, counting down.
GCTTTTGTTTCTTGACACTGAATATTTGTGGGTATGAAACATGTGCTGCCATCAGCAAGTGCCCTTTTCCTATATGCTTTCACCAGCTCTGAGAAGAGGGGGAAAAAAAAAAGAAAGCTACAGAAAAGCTTTAATGGTGCTTTTGAGTCTCGTCAAGGATTTCCAAGCCAACACATGCCAGACGCTCAGGGGAGCATATTGGTAAGGTGCCTCCATTTCCTCTGGCCCCCGATATTGTTAATATCTCTTCTGGGACACCTTGACTTGCAAAGTGGGATATACAAGATTTATGGCTCTGTGGTAAAAAGAAGGAACACATGGTGCCATATTATAAATGTAGCTTAATACCGCTTTCCTTCTGGCCTGGGCTGTCCTAGTGATTACCATGATACCAGCTTCTGTAAACCAGAAGTGTGACATAATTCACCAGTGTTTTTTTCTGAATTGCAAAGAGGCATCCTATGAAACTATGTAGGCTTTAATGTTTTTTGGAATGCACTTTCCTAACCCTTCCTTGGTCTGAAGAGTTTCTTATCTGACCATTATGAGAATGTGGTGAACAATGCTATGAAAAACAAAGCAATATATTGTTCCTTACAGGCTCATATTTCCTATATATCTGCCACCACAAACCATGAGCTATTTTGGATCCTGCCTGTAAGTGCAACTGAAAGCTGCTTGGTTAATTATATTTATTTGGGGTGATGGCAACTGTAACATGTTAAAACTTCTCTGTATTCTTATATGTTGGCTACACACATAAAGATTACACCCAAAAACACATATAATTCCCAGGGGCTAGATTGTCTCTCACATCTTGCACAATCATTTACGTAAGTGCAAATTGAATATAAAACGCTGCTAACACAGACTGCTGGCTACCGTACACCCACTCTGTGTTGATATAAATGACTATAACAAGATACCAGACAATGGAGAATCTGCCTGAACTACAGTGATGACAAAACATCTTTTTTTTTACAGAGTAATCAGAATACAAAATATTGTACATTTCAAAGAGGACTTGTGCAGCAAGATTTTTCTCTGTAACAGTTCCAATGGGTCCAAAGTACACACAGCTAAATTTGATGTCAGTAGGAATTAGGTATGAATAGGGAGTGTTACTTAGTTATTTTTGTTAATGTTTTCCAGAGCTTACACATTCAGTCTACATTTTTTAGCAAACTTTATCATTTTGGCATCAAAAAATCAATCCCTAGGTAGGTTTGTTTTATCTGGAGCTGATACGCACATGCAGTTGCTGTTAATAGTCAAATATAGAAGCTTACAATAACAATCTAGCTAACTATTAATGGCTGTTTAACAGTGGAGTTAGAAGGATGGATCTGAAATCTGTCCTCATCTGAATAATAGATTGCTAGACTCTCAGGTGCAGAAACTCTTCAAAGGCTTCATTTCCATGCATAGGAGCCAAAATACATGGATAGAATTGGCACTAAAAGACTAGAGGAGGAATTGCCTTACAGACAAATTCAGAACTTGAGTAATGGCTTTGGAGCCCATTGAAGCTGACGATTTTCATAGGCAAATCATGTATTTTTTCGTACCAGAATGATAGAATATGTCTTGATGGATCCACATGGAAATATCTCGTAAAGTACAACATTAAATGGCAGAATAATTTTCCCTAAGGGAGATATCTCCCCCTCTTGCTCCTGCCCCTGAGCTGAGGTCTCCCTGTAATAGAAAGTGCATAGCCCAGAACTGACTGGTGAAACGCGGCAGCATCAGTCGCAGATGGTACCCAGCCTCAAGTCTCTGAGTCCATAGGACCTTATTGTACCAATTAGTTAGTTCACTAACTATTGTACCTCTGTTAGTTCACACCAGAGGTGGCAGGAGAGTTACTGCCAGGTCTGACCACACTACAGAGTTTCCTGATAGCGGCAAAATCTCAGTGTCCGGAGCGCTAGCAGCACTTTCAGCTACACAAAGAATATTTGGCACCCACCGATGAGGACTTTTGCTTTGTGATGGGGCCTCAGGAGGATGCCACATCCTCTGGAAGTGCAGCTAAACTGCCCCACTCCAAGCGCCGAATCGGGAAGGACCAACTTCTGAATTGTCTAGGTCTGCTGACGGCTCTGGTGTGGCCCCTGATAACGTTGTCATGGAGCAGAGAGGAAACCCACATGATTTGGGAGATAAAGCAAAACCAGGATACTTTCCTCAGTCAAGGTGGAGGGTAAGGGCTTCCATTCAATGTGTGGGATATAGGAGCAACTGACATCCAACCTGGAAAGTTATTTTATTTTTACTGTTCTGAAAGCATACATCATTTAATAAACAGAGCCTTGCTTCAGCTCTGTATTCACTGTTGGCTGTCTAAAATGATGTGAGCTCAAGGTGGCTCAGAGGAAGTTGTAGGTGAGCATCCTGAGTGGGTCTTTGCCATGTCTGGTTTCACTCATCCTCTCCAGCAATAATCACCTGTCAGGCAAGTCACTGTTCAAGTCCCTTCAGAGTCTGGAAATAAGGGGAATGCTTTTGCAAAGCTGCAGGCTTTCCCATGCTCTATGTGTTTATTTCATAGCCTTTTGGGTTTTTTTATTTTTCTTCCCTGGAGTCTGGTTGGGAAATTTGCCTTGGTTGAGCTATCGTGTTTCTACGCTTTGCTTCTCTGTGTCAGCAGTGCTGGTCATGGAAACCTGAAATGCTTGTGCAGCTGAGAGTACAGCTCTCCTGGCAGGCATGAAGTCAGGCTGATAGCAAGGTGCTTTGTACCAAATATAATTACTCCTGAACGGAAACTGGGACAACAGTATATGCTGGGATGGCAATATCCACACCACAACTTGTACTCATTATAATACTTTTGGTAAAAGCAAAGCAAAAAAATAAATCATGCTTGACATGAAAACAAATATGCTGATATAAAATCTGTATATATCTGTAAAATCTGTATTCAAAACATTACAGTTCTTTCCTAATACATTAAGGATTGGGTTTGACTAACTTTCAGAACAGCTGCTCTTTCTCAATCCTTTCTTAGTTTGACCATCTCATAATCTTACCTCATCCCAGTACTGGGGCCTGAAATTGTAGGTGCAGACATAGGAGTTTTAATGTTGCAGAATCTAAACCGTAGCCCAGATGTTTCGCTGAAGTCAAACCATGACATCAGAGCCAAACCCGATGCAGATGCTAATCCAAATCTTGATCTCTAACCATACTTTGTTTACTTTAAAATGCTTGCTTTAAAACATTACAGCAAAATTACTATTAAAAGATGCAAATTGGTGTCTGAATGGTATCCTCAGCAGCCAGGCAGGTGATACAGAGCTGCTGAGAAGAGGCAGCTGGACTTCAACCCAGAGCTTAGTGCTGCATCCTCGCAGATGCCTGTACACGGTTCAGCTCAGCTGCTGAATTAGCAGAGTAATTCAGAGGCAGATCTGCAGTCCACGCTTCTGCACCTACATCTGCTGGAGCAGGCACATGCAGGAAATGCCTGGAGAAGGAGCACCGCATTGGGGCTCCCCTTCCCCAGCACAGTCAGCAAATCCCCACCGTTCAAAGCATGTCTGCTTCCAGGGACTCCAAGGCAGCAACAAGCAGGGCAGTTTGCAGGGGTCATTCACACAATGAGCAATGAGAAACGTTATGCATGTGGGTCACATGCCAATCCACGTGGTTCTTCACATCAAGGTACAGCCGAAGATATAATCGGCATATGAACAAAAATGGGATCTTTTAAATCTGTTCAGGCTCACTGGGTACGTAGAACATCTGGAAAGGCGATGCAGAAAGCAGACTGCTCACCAGGACAGAGACTTCACAGACACTGTAGATCGTGGGGGAGACCCACTAATTACAGAATCATAATAGACCAAAACAATTCCTTGTATAATATTACCAACATGTACTAGAAATTAACTGGAGAAATATCTTCCTCTTAGAAGAATAGATTCTACATTGCCCTCTGTGTAGTTGTGTGTTTTAAATTTGTGTAATCTGACTTTAGGAAATAAATGCAATTTCAGTAGTTTTCTTACAAAGGTAATGCAAATTAAAGTTTCAGCATTAATTAACATAATAGAACAAATTTAAACTAAAGGTGGAGGTAGCTCACATTTATTCTTTGAAGAACATCTGACAGCCTGGGAGGAACTGGGTGAACCCTGCCTGACTTCTGCCATTACATTACCTTCCAGGAGTTTTGTTCTTGAAGAAAGGAGGTCTTCCACAGTCTCAGATGCACTGAAAATCTGACCATAATTAAAGGCAGGTTTAGTTGGACCACAATTACAGAATCAAGTCACCTTACCTTTAAAGATAAATAAGCAATTTAATTTTAGGATGTGCCTAAACCAAGCCCTCACTGCATCACTTCATTTCTGTGGCTTCCCAAGATGCTTTCCCATTGGTTTTGTCTCCTTCAAATTACATTACATTTCAGGTCAGGACTGAATCTATTGGGAGACATGACATTGCTCTTTATGTAGCCTTCATAGCACCCACCCGACACCTGTAAAATATTAAACCGTAAGAACGTATGTTGAAGTCAATTATCCAGGATAAGTGTCTTCTATAGATAAATGGGTTTGTTTGGGAGAGAGCACCACAGCCTGTCAAAGCCCCTGTCTGTATCACCGAAGAGTAAATTCCTAAAGAGTCAGGATGCACTAGATAACCATAAAATCACAGAAAGTAGCAGAAGGAAGTCATGTCGGCCAGGTCTGCCGCACAGCGCGCACTCCTCAAAACCCTGCTGCAGTTACATCTGTTGCAACCCGATGCTCTTTCATCTTCTGCCTGTTGCATTTTCATTCCATGTTGCAGTTGCATTTTCCACAGTTTTCTTCATATTTGGTTCACGTATGGGCTTTGGACACATCAGTCTCCCTGCCTGTGAGTTTCACGACATGAATAGCTTCTTAGGAGTACACAGAGACCTATGGATAAAGCCCCAACAGGATTAGTCTTTCCATATCTGCCTACACCCCAACTTAGACCCAGGGTTGTGCTTTCTCCAGAGAATGCCTGAACCAAGGTCAAGGTCCTGCCAACTTTGCCACAGACAGGAGCACAAATGGGACATGAACAGCGCTTCTGTCTGCTTTTGGGACATGCAGAGCAACAACTCCAACGGCACCAACTGGGCCTTTCTGCTGGGCCACAAGCAGGTGGCTCCAGCCCCTCTTCATAGTGCAGGCAATGGCACTGATGACTTTGTGCTCACACTTCTCTCCGCTGGGTGAGAGCATCATAACCTGTGTGCTCCTGGAAAACACTACGCGCTGAGACCTGGAACACCCAGGTCAAACCCAGACCAAACCCAGGGGCAAGGCTGGGGATGGTGAAGTATTGTTATGACATTTTCTTTCTGCTGAGCCCGTCATTACTTATGCTGCTCTCTTGTCCCACACTAACCTAGTTCCGCTCGTTCCTGCAGGTTTACGCTTAAAATGTTAGTTAATAGTTATTATGTCATCTTACTCCCTAAGCATTGGTTAGCAAACTCTATGCTGTCAGCTCTTTGTAGTTTTTCTCATCAGCCAGTTCTTCTAAGCACATAGCTACAGTTGGCTCTTCTTCTCTGAACTTCCTCCAGCTTGTCTTCCTGGTAACGAGGTGCAGAGAACTGTGCTCACCTTTTCCAGATGCTATTGCGTGTCAGTTCCAAGAAGAGAGGCTCGCTCGCTCTTTCCCTGTGGTGCATCTCCACAAGAGCCTCAAATCGCATCGACGTTTTTAACCGTCGCATCACCTAGCAAATTCAAATGCAAATTCAGAGATCCTCCTTGCGAAGCGCAGCCGTCAGCACATCTTTTCCACCCTAAGAAAAAAGGAAGATGGTGGACCTCGCCTTTCTGACAAACATTGCCTTTTTTGTAGGGAGCTCAGACTGTTTTCTAACTCTTTGCACTAATCAGGTAAATTGGCTTATTTATGACAGGGAGAGGAACGATAGGAAGTACTAACTAACCCCGTACTAGTGGTCAGAGTAAAGCAAAAACAAAGCCAGTTTCCAGTTCTCTGCGCTGAGACTGATTTTCCATTGTCGTTCCACATTATCTTCCCATTTAAGTCTGCCCATGCAATTCTGTTATGCATCCTGTAATTCTGTTTTAGTAGGTTTAAAACAAACAAAAGGAAGTACTTTTTCACACAGCGCATAATTAAATTGTGGAATTTGTTGCCATGGGAAGCGCTGGATGCCAAAAGTACAAATGGGTTCAGAAAAGGAGAAGACAAATTAATGGAGGATAGGTACATGGATGACTATTAAACATAGTAGCTTGCTTGCTCACAGCGTTTGGCTCAGGAAGCCCTTACACTGCTGTTTGATGAAGGCAGGAAAGGATTTCTCTATCTGTGCCTGTTTCTCACACAGTTCCCCTCAGTAGCCTCTTCTGGTCACTGGCAGAAAGAAGACATTGGAGTTAATGGTCTGTCTTAGTAGAGCAGCTCTAATATTTCTGTGCTAACGAGAGACACGGACATCAATAGGTGCCTGTAAGTTTAAAAAAAATTAATCTTTAGGCTGAAAATTGACTCTGACACTTCTGAATTCCTCTTTGGACATTTTTATCAGATCTGATCCAGCTGACATTAATACATGAGTTTACAGCAAGGTGTACAGCTGAAATGGGATATTTTAAGGCTTCGGGATGGCTAGGTTTGTTGGCCCAGCCAAAAGTTTGATTTTGCAGATATTACAGGTTAGATCAACCTCATTGGGGACTGATGGCAAGAGGAAACCTGTTATCTGTGCTGTGAAAGTTGTATCTGCTCTTGGAGCTCTCTCCCCTCCCTGAACAAACGCTCCCACTGGCCAACGTGGTGCCATCTCTTCTTGTTGACTTTGCTGTGTAATTCCTGGTTTATCAGTCTCTCCTCAGACTTCTCAATTTGTCTTGACTGAAGAGCAAAACGAGCAGAGCCACACATGCACATGCAGAGTCAGAAAGGAGAGGACAGCAGGCTGACGAGGAAGGAGAGGACGGCAGGGAGGGGAGCAAGCCCTGGCCCCGCGGCCGCCGCTCTCACCTGGGCAGGGAGCCTCACCCCACAGGCTACACCAGTTGCACCGGTCCAGGAGAGAGAGAGGGAAAACTGGCCCATAATTCTGATAGCATCATAAGTTGCCTTCGTTTCTCGTTCTGTGTTTGGCTGCAAAACATGTAGTCTGATTTCATCTGTATTGCTTTGTCATTGAGGTTTCCCACTTCTGCATTAGCTCAGACCATGTGCTAACTGCCTTAGTTACTGCAGACAAATTCACTCAGGCAAAGTAATGAACAGAATGAAGTGATTTATTTCTATTGTGGGGAAAGCTGTATATGTTTATCTACATTATGTTGTTAAAATGCACATGGTTAAAAGCCAGAAAACAGTCTGTTTGTTGGCTAAGGGCCTGCCTCACCAGGAAGGTAATGGCAATGCCAGAGGATCAAATTCAGAGGCTCCTTTTTGTCTGTGTCACCAGAAGGCCCAAAGTACAGGACGTTTCCTTGGATTTTGATGAACTTTTCAGTTTATTTGGTTGCAGGAGGAAGAAGGTCAGACTGCACAATCTGACTAAATTAGCCATCTGCTACTCTAGCTCCATCATGCAGTACTTTAACTTTGGCACCTCGATGTTATTAACTCAAATTTCCTAAATGTTGCGGCAGCTCCTTGTCTTGTATGATGGTAGACTCTATGGAAGGAAAGCTTACATTCAAGTCAAGTGTTAGGAGCAGCACTGGTTCTCTTTTTTTGTCTGAGTGCTACTGGTATGGAGAACATGAACTCCCAGCAAGGGATGCAGCAGTGACTACAGTAGCACTGTGCTGCCAGAGAGGGGATGGACAAGACCATGGTCTAGCAACTCCAGACTGGAAACTGAGGACCTGGACACCTACCTTTGCCATGGCATGCTGCTGCTGGAGCTCAGGTCACCACATCCATGCCTGTCTGTGCCTGTTCACCTGCTCCCTGACTGGTCTTTTAGGCTAAATTCTTCTACAGGTATGATCCACATAGTGCCCTGTTCAGTGTATCTTGGCAGAGAGCGCATGGAATGACCATAATTTAAAAATTAATTATGACACAAAAGCAGTGATCCAAATGTTCAAGCCATAGTCCTGAAAGGAGCTATCAAAGGCCACCTTATTAGCCCTGTTTTACTAACAAGGTAAGATGCCCCCATGAAAAACAAAGATCTAGCTTTTTTCTGTCAGTCAGTTATTAACATACCAGTCCTCAGTTTTTCCAGTGCCAATTATTCTTGTCTCTACAGACTGGGGTGCACTACTCATGATGCAGAATATTCCTTAGAAATAATAGGTTAAAATAAACTACCTACCGAAGACCAAAGGCAAAGAGCTAGTCCTGGACACCAGGCAAGATAATCAGGGAATAACTAACACAGATAATCAGCAAATCATTCAAACGAATTGATTTGGCTCTGGCTGGCGTCCCTGTTTCTGCCTGAAAGCTTCAGTGAAATCCAAATAAGTGGCAGTTATCTTACTGTCTCTTCCTGTTATCTGACTCTAATGACAGCAGGGGAGAGAGGGGGAAATCATGTCTTTGAACAGGATCACGGCCTTTCATTTAAAGTAAATGCTACATCAAAATGGAAACTGCCTGAAGAATGAGTCGGCCTTGGCTTAGTCCTGAGCAGATTAAGTAATGTATTAAAACCAGACAATATCAGATTCTTGCAATGGCTTCAGCACCTTCACTACAAATGCACACACAGAGAATCAGAAAGTGCTATTTATAATGACCTGACGGTGGCTAACAGTACAGTGTGAGGTAGCTGTGAAGAGTCAAAATTCAGCCAAGGCATCTGTATTTTATGTTTCAATAAATGTCTTTAACATTAAAAAAACACAATAGGAAAATTCAAAGTGAGTGATGCTTATCCCAGATTCATTTATGCACTTGTAGCATCCAAGTTAAAATCATTACCTCCTTAGGTTCCCATGTAGTTGATGGAGAGAAACAAGCAGGGCACCTAGCAATGCATCACCCTCCGAAGTTCCCATCTCTCTCCCCTGACTTTGCAGAGAACAGGGCATGACAGGGTTCTCACTTAAGTAGCTCTATTTAGGTGCCTGAACAAACATAGGTAGGGTAAATGCAGGCCATGCTTTTCTTTGGGAGGAAAAACTGGAGCCAAAAGGTGGCTTGAGCACAAGATTACAATCTCCACCTAAGCTTCACCTGGATTTCTGAGCTCCATCAACATCAACCACTGCTGCTAAAGAGGTGGTGTGGGCTCAAAGCCCATCTGCTGCCACACCGAGCTCCAGCTGGGTTTGAGATTGGGCCCTTCAGCACACAAAATGCAAGTGGAAATAATTGCAGCTCCATGAATATGACAAGGTACAAACCATGATGGTATAGGAAGAGGGCTGTGCTTTGACAGCAGCTTCTGTAGGCAGGGCAGGTAGGCAGCAGTGGTAGTCAGCCCTGAAAGCACAGCAGCATGAATTGCCAGCACCCATGTGTTAGCACCCTTCTCGCTTTCAGAGTGGGTACTCGCTTCTGACTGGATTTCTGTGGCTGTTCACACAGCAGGAATGCCACAGAGATGAGGAATTACTCTGTAATATTTGGATCCTGGCAGTGCAAGATCCGTACTTACCCTTGGAGAAAGCAGCAAAGAGCTCTGGGGTCAGATCATCAGGAGTGCGTGCACAAGAACAAAGCATCAAAAATATGGTGGGCACAAAGTGTTTTATAGCTCTTCTGATAGAGAAAGCTGTGCCAGTAACAATGCCATAAGGAAACCAGCCATCAATTTAAGTCACAAAGAATTTCAGTGCTTTTCGCTCTGGGCACCAAGCTGATTTGCCGTGTTAAAAACTGAACATAACAGACACACTGGGTTGGCATCTATGTTGCAGCCCAGCAACCAGCAGCCTGACATCTCTGGTACACTGTACTACTTGTGATGTGCTGCTCACTTCCTCTGTACTCTGCCATCTAGCTAACCCTTCTTTCCCCAAGCTGCAAAACCATGGAAGAAATAATCACAATTAGCTCTAATAATACAAAGATCCTGCAGCAAAGTGCATTTCCTTAAAAAACCCAACTTATCAAATATTTAGTCTTCACAGTTTAAAACAGTCTTCCTAAAGTACTCCCTCTTTCCTTTCATTACTGGTCCAAAACACCAAAGCCGCAATGACAAGTTACAAACCTGTAATGTTGTGGCAAATTAGAACTAGAAACCAAAGATTAATATTAAACTAAAAATATACTGTGAGCATTCTGACAGAATTACTTTTGTACTGGATAGTTCCCACGTTGTCAAAGCTCAGGACTGTACTCTTAATAGGTTTGACGACACTACTTTAGGTGCTTTTCCAAGGTCTCTAACATTTGCTGTATCCCTCCACATTTTCAAAAGATCTACCCAGATGGATGGATGGTATTAAAGGATGGAGAGATACATATCATAAAACCAATACAATTAAAAAAGATTAAGTAAGTTCCAAGTACTCTCATTTTTGCAAGGTCCAAATTAACTTCCTTAATAATTACTCTTTCTAATAATTAAAGACCCCTAAAAGTCAGATTTTATTGTAGATCCAACATCTTTTTCAACATACTATTCTGAATAATTTAATGACAAATCTGAGAAATGACAGGACAAAACTCCATTGCATAATACATTTATACTTAGTGCTTTTGTTTTGTTTTACTTCTATAACTTTAAAAATGTTTTGATCCTGTTTTATTGGAAGGAAAACAAACTGAAAGTGAGGCTTCAACCTAAACCATTTTTCACAGCAGTAGGTATAAACTCTGGAAAATAAAATGCAGTCTAAAAATGTTCAGGGGCTATTAAACATAATGGAAAGAAAGCACCTATCACTTAACTGAATTTTCGCTGCTAAAGCAGTTTTATGTTTGCTATTCACAGGTACTAACATTTATGATAGTAACCTTTATAAAGTCAATTTAATTATCTTTATCTTATTACAAATAATAAATTTAGTTGTCCTACAATGAAAATCAATTGTCAACATAAGCTATGGTTAACATCTAATAAAACAGCCCTCTGTAAATCCATGATTAATAAGATTGGCTTCTATATTAACTAACAGACATCATAAAATTTCCTTCCTTGCATTAATCTGTATATTCAAGGTTCATCCTGCTGGACTGAATTTCCTAAAATAAACTGTTAGAGTGACTGAGCAAAATTTTGGCACCTATCATCATTATAACCATTTGGATATATATCTATAGCTGAATGGTTTTGAAATTAATGTCATATTTTAATTAAGTCATAGAAGATGGTGGCTATAACAAATGATAAGTGATTCACTTTGTTTCCTTTAGCTTCTGAACATAATGATAATGCTGTTTATGTTTTGGTTCGGGTGTTAGGGGAAGCTAATTGAAATGTGAAAAACCAATTTCCCAAAACAGTCTTTACATATGATGGGGGTTACTTAAGCTCTTCTGTGTCAAAAAAAAATTGGAATTTACTCCCTCAGAAACATGTTGACAAGTTTCTACTACCAAAGTGGGAGTAATGGTGCTCAGGTTCAGCATGAAGTTACGTTCTAGAAGACAGGAGATATCTGTGCCATCCTTTGGAGGTTTAAAAGGTTCCTCTTCCTGTGATACATACTATGCCTAAGGACACTGGCATGATCCAGTGGCCACTACAATCAGTGCTAGCTTAACTGCCATTGGGTCTAGTCTTTTAACAGCAGAACAATAACACCATACCCATTCTGAAAGATCACAAAGTCATTTTACAAAGCAGGGGAAGCAGGTATGCTTGAAGTACCCATGAAAGAACATACAGAATTAGGGATGAGAACAACTTCCAGGCTTGCCTAGACAAACCCTTCTAAATGTCATGAAATCTTTTGGCCATAGAGATCAAAGAGGGCCTTAGATTTTGGGGGATTTTAAGCATCATTATCAATTCACTATGTACTTTGGAAAACAGAGAATCTGATCCTTCACCTTATTACTTTAGTATAAATCAAGTGACTGTAGCAGAATTAGCCCCGTGACTGGACTTGTGCAGAAGGAAAATGGTCCTTTGAGAAGAAGCATTCATTATTACTACTTGAACAGCTGGGGAAGAGGACAAATATCTTACCATGTATTTAATCTGTTTTGTTTAATATTTGTCATAAATGCTAATAGAGCATATTTTCTTTCCTGCTAATTGTTATTTCTCACTTTACAAAACTTCTGTGTTAATTAGGCTAAAAAAAATAGAAATATATTTTTAAAAAATTTACTTCTGCCAATGAAAATACAATTCCTTATCACATGAAAAAAAATCTTCACATAGTAGCTTTAGTGCTCTGGACATTGTCAGAATAAAATTAAGTCAAAACTATGTATATGTTATCAACGACTGTAGATGATTACATCTGGAAAGATCTGGAAAAAATCTAATGTACTTTTATGTCATATTTCTGGTTATTTCATTCTTGCATTTTGGTCATTTTTAATAAAGAAAATGCACTAGTCGAGTTCAAAGTTTTAGCCGTAGTGCCTCATTCTTTGAATTACAATGTTTAGGTTATGAACAGACCAAGAGTCACGAAAGCATTTCAAGTGTAACTAAGGAAGTCAAGGGAACATTTATATAGGTTTAATATTTTGGAGAAAAGGGAAACAATCCAGTTAGTCTCCATTGTTTTACAAAATCTAATTTTGTGCCACCTGAAAACTGACAGTCTTCTCATAAAGTTTTAGAAATTTGGAAATATGGAACAATTTTCAGACCTCATATAAAAACGGTAGCTTGTTTCTAACTTCTTCCCTGCCGAGAGACTGCTGGACCAAGCATTTGCTCCTTTTTGTCTGTCTGAAGAGCATTTGTGTAGCTATAATGTGCCTTCTTCTTGGCAGCTAGAGTCTTTAGTAGGGAACCAAAGATAATTTTAGAAGTATTCTGAAAACAGGGATTTAAACATTCACTTTGCTGCACTGCATTCATACTTTTAACATTTTCAAGATTGAGCATAGCAATGCTGCTGCAGATGGAGTTTGTGTTCAACCTACAAGAATGGCCTACTTTGCTAGGTGGTCTACATCTCACCTATAATACTGTGTCACATAAAGTCTACTAATGCAAAGCCTAGCATGATTTATTGTTATTTAACTTTACAAAGTAACTGTGTGGGTGGGCGTGCAGTTTATAGACCATTGGCCTCTATCACAAAAAGTAGTTTCTAACAGGGAAAGAAAAAATAGTAGTCAAATGGTTGTAAACACTTGTTTAAAAAGTATATATTTACCAACTATATATTTTAAAATTTATTTATTTTTTCCTGTTTTTAATGCTCTGAAACATTAGAACTCTTTCTTTTTTCTCTTCAATCTCTTTTTGATGGCAAAGGAATGTTAAACTTTAATTTTATTTTTCCAGTTCCTTCTAGCTTTATTTTTCCTTTTATCACCCCAGAGTTACAGGCTTCCTCGTTTCCTCTACCCATTTAACAGATGATCGCAATGGTGACTGACACCTAACAGAAAAAAGAGAGGCAGAGCCTAGCAACTATGCACCTTCTCCTCACTCCTCTCTAGCCCCACACAGTTGCTTCTGATACCCAAAATAAAACCAGCCATCAATAGCAGCCAGTCAGCTTAGTCTTCTTTCCTCTCTTCAAATAAACATTGCATCCTCCAACAACTCTGATGCAGCAAGTGCCACAGCTCCCTGATTTCCAGGAGGAAGCAGGAAGTTTCCTTTCCTCCATTTCCTCCTAACTGCTCATTTTTCACCTGAAAAGCAAGCTGGTGGCTCTGATTATCTGTGCTTCCTGTGGCCCTCTTATCACTCTCTCTGCATTCCCCCTTTACATCATTTAAACTAGTATTTTTCCTCATTTCATTTCCCCACATTGCATTCATCCTACCTGGGTTTTTCATGAAATTAAGAGCTGTCCCACTTGGCCACTAATCCAGAATCCAAAAAAATTCATCAGGTTAATTAGAACATGGCCATATACTACAGCCCCAGTCACCACAACTCTCCCTCATGCTCAGCTGGACTAATTCAGTCAGAGTATGACCTTGCTGTTTGTTCTGTGGAAATGGCTTCCTGCCCTTCTTATAAAGGATTCCTTATAACAAGGCAAATTCAAACCAACATATAATCGAGCCTGGACCATGCCATTTCTTCCCTTTGGGTTAGACCTGTGAATCCAGTTATGATGTACAAGAAAAAAATCTTGGTTTACTTTTCTTACCCTCCTTTTCTCCTTCTATCATACATCGTACAATATACCAAAACAAATAGGCATTGCTTTCTGCTTTGGGCAATGCCCACATGGTGGGGAACCCAGAGAGGAGGTCAGGACAAGAATTTGATTACTGAGAGTGTCTATCAGCCCTGCAGCAAACCTCAAGATGTAGGTTGGATCATCTTTTTCTCAAATGCAGCTCTTGACAAAAAAAAAAACCTTGCCCAAGCTTGAATATGGAATTATCCTCGTGGAAGCATAAATTTGATATTAGTTTTTGAAACCTGTTCTTTTAACAGATGCTTGACAAAAAGCTTGGCAAAATGCTTATGTCTAAGTCCTCATTAGTGGCCAGTACTTGAGCTTTGGACTAACGCTTTAGTGTTAGAGCCATCTAGTGGGAGAAGAGACATGGACAGAGAAGCTAAGAAAGGTTCTGCATCTGGATTTTTCATCCTATTCAGCTTTCTGGTGTAACAGCATGGCCAATGAAGCAATGATCTGCGATGCCAGTATTGCAAACAAAAGAAAACGTGACTCTGAGGGGTACTTTAGAAAAAGAGAGAGCATGCAAACAGGCCATGAAATTCATACAGCTGTTAAGGGTCCCAGCTACCAGGAAAGCAGCCTGTGCCTGTACCAGAGGAAACCAAATAGCCAAGGTAGACAAGACAGTTTCAAAGAGGATAAAGCAGGAAGCACAGATTCTGGCGTGATTTTATGGATGTGACCCTCCTCGGGTACTGGCTGTTCCAGTTTGTTCATACTGATCTTGTGAACTCAAATTGGGAAAATGAAGTAGTAGGGTGAAAGGCTTGCACAAGCCTCTCCCCTTTGGCTTAGGCCTTTCCAATACAGCTGTGGGACCAACACTTCTGGTTGAATTTTAGTTAATAAATGATTTCTTGAACAGTCATGGAAGATCATGCTAATATCTAGTCAGTGTTAACAGGCATGCAGTGCAAGAAAATGGACCCTAGGCCCTGGAGAGTTCTTGAGTCTGTTAAGTTTCTGGTGCCAGAATTTGACAATATGCCAAACACTATCTGAAGCAGACAGTCCTGTAGCTTCCAGTGTTTCAAGTCCCTTACAACAACAGAAAGATTTGGTATATAAGCTAGGTACCAAGATATCATAACACCCCTCTAAAATTAAAAAAACAACAACAAAACCCAAACATGTTTGTGTCTCTTACTCATTTGAAAGGGAATTAATGTTTTCCCTCCTCCTACCAGGCTATTAAGAAAAAAGCAATTAGCTCTGCCCACAGTGGCAAGAGAGGATAAAAAAAAAGAGGTAAGACAGGTGTTTCAGACAAACACAACTGATTAATGGTCTATCTCATGTTAGAGTTCAGAGAATCAGTGCAAGGGCATACTTCAAACTATGTCCTTCTGTATTGGTGAGACTGCAGTGTGCTGTCTGAATGGTGTCCAAAGTAGATCTAGTTGGCATACTTGCTCAAAGACAAATAGACATATAGACCACCCATTTGAAGAAAGATCAGCTTAAGCCTGCAAGCTAGATACAGAAAAATTAACAATCTCTTAAATCGTGTTTTGACAGTTAGCCAAGAATAGTGCTTTAATGCCAATTAAGGCTGCCTTCCAGTGTCTCTCCCCACTCCCATCATAATCCTATTCATCTGCTTTTTTAGCACATCATAGCTTGAAGTTTTCTTCAAATTCTCAGGTAAGCAGAATGAAAAGAACAGCTGGTCAAATGCTACTGTCAATTACAGGAAATTCACTGTTGTTGTACGATATAGGAGCTGCATTTGTAATCAAGTTTGCATGTTTTAATGTGAAGTATCTACATCTTAAAAGAAATGCTGCCAGTTTACAATACAGAAGCTGTGGTTGACAACATCTTATCCAAGCCAACACATCACAGCTGAAGGTTAATAGGAAATATAAGAACAGTTAGGTTCAAAACTAATGAAAACAAACAAAAAAAACCCCAAAACCCAGTAGTGAGACTGGCTTTCATATACTGAAGAGGTACTGAAATAAAGCTGTTGTCTATTAGGAAACAAGGGAGGGAAGCATTCACACTTTCACAATATTCACACAGCTGAACATTGTTCAGCTCTAGGGCCCCCAACATAAGACAGACATGGACCTGTTGGAGTGGGTCCAGAGGAGGGCTCCAAAGAAGATAAGGGGGCTGGAACACCTCCCCCATGAAGACAGGCTGAGAGAGTTGGGGTTGTTCATCCTGGAGAAGAAAAGGCTCCAGAGAGACCTTGTAGCAGCCTTCCAGGACCTAAAGGGGGCCTACAGAATTGTGGGAAGAGACTCTTTTATCAGGGAGTGTAGTGATAGGATAAAGAGAAATGGCTTTAAACTGAAAGAAGGCAGATTTAGATTAGGTATTGGGAAGGAATTCTTCACTGTGAGGGTGGTGAGGCACTGGAACATGTTGCCCAGAGAGGCTGTGGATGCCCCCTCCCTGGACACATTCAAGGCCAGGTTGGATGGGGCTTTGAGCAACCTATCTAGTGGAAGGTGTCCCTGCCCATGCCAGGGGGGTTGGAACTAGATGATCTTTAAGGTTCATTCCAACCCAAACCATTCCATGATCCTTTTCTGACAGCACAAGACTTACAACACAGCTGCTAATGTTTTACCTAAATTAAACCTGGTAATATAAGATGAAAGTCACATAAGCTTGTTTTACTCTGAGGGAGGCGCTTATACATTTTTTTTTCTCCATGTATCAATGATTTATTTGAAGTATCCCAGTCAAAAGACAGCTATCTACTTCATAGAAACAGAAATCAGACTAAAAAGCAGGTACAAAACCAACACTTATTTACAGTTAATTAAAAATAAAATGGTAGCTAGTAATGCTGACAAAGCATTTTTCCACATACCTTTCTGTTCTGTTTTAAATCTACTGAGAAACAGAAAAGGATCTCTTACTTGACAAGATAAAAGTATATTTAAACATACAGCACCACCATCTGCAGGGAGTTTTGGTTTTGTGTTTTTTTTTTTAATTTTTAAAAAAGTCCGTTAATACTTCGCAAGCTACAGCATATAGAAATTGGACAAAGGCAGGACAGCTGGCAGGCCAATCTTTTGATCCAACTTTGCATCAACGTATCACTATGTACAGAGACCGAGACTAACTGAAGAAAGTTATGGCTCAGTAGACAGACCCAAGTATTTCAAAACAGGAATCTGCAGTGGATGTATCTTAGTTCAGTGCTCTTAAAGGAGGCTTAGATTTGGGAAGAAACTGTTCTGTCATATCCTCTATTTTGTTCTTCTCCACTGTAGCTGCAGATTTGTTCTCTTTATCCTTTTTGTGACTCCTTTTGTGCTGGGATTTAAAGAAAATGCCCAATGTTAAGAGAACACAAAGAAATTAAAGACTACTTGCTCACGTACAATGCAGTATATAGTGTTCTGAGAAAAAAAAAAGTTGGTATAACTCCTGAAAAAGGTTCCCAATATTGCATTTACTAAAGAGATTTATTGTAGACATCTGGAAGTTCAGCAGCTATTTTTAAGGGATCCATGACAAGTAAATATACCTCCCACCCTCCCCAAGCCAAATCCAAGCCTAATATACCAGGGATTTACACACTGATACATTGGTAGAGCAAGAGGGTCTAAAGGAATAAAGTAAAAAAAAAAAAAACAACAACTAAAAAAACCAAAACACCAAACCCAAACCAGTGAAGAATGCTAGTATTTCCATCTGGCCTCTAAGAAGATACTCCACATCTCATTTCAACTTTTACATTAACACACATGTGTTTGTGTAGTAAATTATGACAACTTTTTTCATGCAGGATTATTTGCTGAGGATTTCTCTACTGTCTGTCCAGCTCATCAGAAATTTGCATTATTTATCTGCTGTTAACTGTTATCAGAATCTGCTGTTATTTTAGCTCAAGTTTAACAAAGCATATTCTACAGGGTTCAAAGAAGTTGTGAGACTACACTAAATGATAGTAGGTGACTTTAGACTACAACACTATTATGGAACAATAATTTTCCTTCACTCTTAAATATATAGCTGTTTGGAATATCTGTGGAAGTTACCTGGAAAAAGGGAATGCCCCCATTTGCGTGGCACCATATGTTTGTATCCACAAAGGATTTGTCACTAGCAAGGCTTTCACTGGATTCTTGCAACTCTTCCTCCTCTTCCAACAGGTCCTAAACGAGAAGTTTTCAGAAAAGCGTATTTAATGTCTGAGTTCCCTAGGTGAATGTACTAAGCATGATCAGGTCTATAAAAGACATGGCACTTCCATTTTGAAAAACAGAACTGAAAGTCTCTAAATTATTAACGTCTTCTCTTATTTTTCAAGAGACTGTTTTTGTCAAAAGCTCAGCACATGTGACCGAGTACCCTGTAAACCACAAAGGCTGCAACAACTCTGGGGTTCTAGTCAACTCTCCACAATGGCATGAAAAAACTGCTAAAGATGTGAACTCTTCAATGAAGAGCCTCATTTGCCATTCATACACATACCTGATCTGCATTATCCTCCACCTCCTTTGTCACACTGTTTAGCATAGCATCAAGCTTTAGTTGCTTTTCTCTTAATTGCTCCAGTAGAAGTTCCCGGGGTTCTGTTCTCACAAGTGTGACTGGATAGAAGTAGTCTCTTCTCTGTGGAGTTGTCCCTTTAATGAAGATTGTATACTAATGAAAGGCGCTATTAAACACGATCAGCATTTGCTTTAATTGCAGACCATCAATTTTACATTAACTCAATACAGAAGTCAAGCTTTGTTCAGTCACCATTCTTTGCATGCACCTTAAAAAAGGTGTAAGGCTGCTAGTTATATTATGTCCCCATTAACCTTCACTTACGAATTCTGCAACTCAAATTGCTTTCTTTAAGACCATTCTGTCCCCGACCTACTTTAAATACCTGTTGGAATATCCACTTTAAGATCCTCTTGCAGGAAACCATTAACCTGAGTCAGTCCATGCTGTGCTTCCTCATTAAGTGCCAACTTCTGCTCCAGAAGTATCTCCTGATCAACCTTTACCTGATCAAGAAGGCCATTTAGTACCTTCTCCTCAGCAGCTTTTTGTCTACCAGTATGGTCAGCAATTTCAGCTATCGCTTTATCACAGTTTTCTTCATTTTTCTGAAAACAAAACAAAAAACCCAACAAAAACCACCAAGTTAACAGGAAAGCTAAGGTTATGGCCTCTTTTCTAAGGTGTGGTGCATGATTAGTAACATGACCTGAAACGAACAACTGAGAGACCTCAAATTGAGAGGTTTCAGTGCCAGTTTTACACTCTCATTTTGAGAACTATCTTCAGAAGAGAGTCAGTTTCTTAGAAAGTATGATCATTTTAGAAAGCTACTAATAAGAATAAAGATGATGCCATCTGGTTCAGATCAGACTCCTCATGCTTCTATGCACAACCCCACACAGAATTAGGATATTCAAGTGAAAGTGAAAATCCTACAAGTACTAGAAGCTTTATGCGTTTGTAGGGGAAAAGAAGGAAAACATGTATTTTTAGCCATTCCCATCGGAATGAAACTCCTGAAACATTCAGTAAGTATAACACACAGGGGTGTCTTGAGACAGCAAATGCTTTTAAGTCTTTCTTTCTGAAAGTTAGCAAAACGTTGGATTTGCCTGTTTCATTACCTATTAGAACAATAAAACAAGAAAGGTGGGAAGTGAAGTTTGCAATGGAAATTAAAAAAAAAAGGAATTCTCAGGTAAGAGGCCAGAACTAGTAGATACTAAAGGAACACTTTCTCCCATAATGTTAATCCATCTGACCAGTAAAGTAATTTGCATCCTCCAGAACGTAGTCTGTATTTGATCATTGTGCAAATCTTCCAGGCACATCACTGGTAGATAAAGCTTTAGTATTAGAGATATATACTACCAAAAAGATGTAAAAAGCCCAAATTACAAATGGAAGTCAGCCACATGGGATTAATCAGGACACCCTTTTTTGAGGTTATTAGCATTTAATTTTAAAGTCTTCCTCTTAAATTAAGCTTCTGATTTCCTCTAATTGCATCTATTTAAGCTGAGTAATACAAGCCTGCTGTGATCAGAAAATCACAATTTTGTTCTGGCTATAAGTGAGAACTTCCCCCCCCTACAAATTCTACTGTTAAAGCCTGTCTCAGAATGTTGTATTAGACTCCAAGTGACTATAGGTACCTTTTGTAAACACTGAAGTTGCTGTTTCTCATAACTGAAGGACAGTAGCTGCTGATTGGTAAAGTCAACTATCTGAGCAGTTGTAAATTCAGCCCATTTATCAGTATCCTGAGACACATTTTTGAGATTGCTAAGAAGTTGTTGACAGTGATCAGTGGATTCTTCCAGCATCATCTTGTTTTCAGCATTTATGATCCTGAGCTCTTGAGAGAAATCATCCAGAGATGCAATAAATTTGCTGTGATTGGAATTTGTACTGCTGACTAAGTCTGTAGTTTTCCTGCAACAACATATTTGTACCAGTTCAGAGACTGAAAGGTGGATTTTAACACATTCTACATTTAGAAATACAAGACCAGAACCAGTGAAGTAGTGCAGTTCCATCAAACCAGTTATGCTGTTGCTCTGTTTAGTAAATTTACGAATTGCAGCACTTGGAGCAGTAGGTTTGTTAAACCCCCACCCTCCAAACAAAAACCACTCAACCAAACCCACAAACAAAAACCCAACAACTTTGACAAGACCTTAGTTATTCAGTCTGCAACTGAATGAAGCATGCTGCAATAGATACACTATTATACTTCAAGCTAAGCCTTTATGGTATGAAGTTCTGAAGTCCAGCCATACTGAAGGTCACTCATCAGCATATTGCTCCCCAAACCATGGTCTCTTATCTGCAATATGCTCAAGAGACAAGTTTGACTAAAAGCCTTGTAGGGCTACCTTTTACTCTGGGGAAACATGAACTATGATCTACATTCTGTGGCAGTACTCAGCGCTAACATACAGGTCTAGTCCAGAAGACTTTATAAGCATATAAATAAGAAGAGCATGTAATTTTGCAGTTTTATCTTGCATCAGCATACACCAAAAGTAGTCTGCTCCTTACAGGTGAACATTTTCTTGCACAGCAGTAATGGCAGTCTTCAAGCTTCCATTTTTTATGAGTACATTAGTTAAGTTCTTCTGAGTCTCCTGAGCAAACAGGTCAAGCTGGCTTTGCAGTGACAAAATTAATTCAGCTGTGCTCTATTAAGAAAAACAAGATACATTTCACTGTTATTCTGCACTTGTTAACATTCTTAAAGGGTACTTGAATGCCTTTATTTAAAAATGCAGCAAATAAAAGAGCTTTATCATTCTAAAGCTGAAGGTACAATTTTTGTGTAGAGAAGATAGAGGCGCTTTGCTTTTGAAAGTATATGTAAAGGAATATATACTGGACATGCTTAGAGCAAGGGTAAGTGTGGGGTTTTTTTGTTACCTTCCTACATAAAGCTTCTTAAAGCAGCCCAACAAAGGCTGAAAAGAATTAGGATCATCAAGTTACTGTCCTAACATTTCTTCTAAAGCAAGTATAACAGTTTAATGCTACAAAGAGTTTAAATCAAAGCAAGTAATCACACTTGGTGTTAGGATTTCTTTTTACTCTAAGGATACCTTTGTATGTGCCAACCTCGTCATTTCCACTTCCTCTTTTAAATTCTCACAATCATTCTGAAGCTGAGCAAAAACACTGGCTGTTTCTTCCCGTAATGTTTTCAGGGTGAGAGAAAGATCTCCAAAGAAGGTATCCATTTCCTTTTTATGACCCTCCATCTTTGAAAAAAGTTTTATTTGAAGTTAGATACTTATCTTTAGTTAAGAACTGGATACTTTTCCCTAGCAAAATTTATATAGAAACAAACTCTACCCCAAGAGAAACTGTCAAAGGCACTAATAAAGTATTGCGCATAAAAGGTGGAAAGTAACACCTAGAGCGATCTGAAGTTACAGGCTGGAATTTGGTGCAGGCTTTTCCAAACACAAAATTTGGCATGCGAGGTAGACAAAATAGGAACACACAGACAAGGTACTTCGTTAAGCCAAGAGCAAGAAGCAAGAGCTGGTAAGCCATGGACTATTTGCTGTCTAAGCCTGAAAACCAATAAAAAGCCTCTAGACAAGGGGAGTGGATTTCACATGAGTTGTAATTGACAAAGGGGAAATTTTTCAGTCAGAGCAACAGGAACAAGGATTTACTTTTGACAAAATGGAAAAAAAGGAATAAAAGAGTGAGGCTGCAGTTCTACATAAACATCATGAGATAGACTACAAGTAAAAATTGAAGCAAAGGAAATTTTTTTTTTTTTAAAAAGTGGAGCGTTGTCTGCACTTATGGTTATTGTTAACAAAATAAAGCATCACATTCCCCAGGAATCAAAGTGACTACAGAAAAAGTTTGGTATGACAGCAGGAGAAATTGGGAGTGATAAGACTTAAGTTGTTTATTTTAGATTTCTAAAATACAGGAGAGACTATATTAAGGATATTATCAAATGTTTGTTCTGTATAGCTTTAAGCATCCACATTTTACCATTCTGCTGTGGCATTTAGGTGAGCAGTTGTGCCAATACAGATAACAAGCAAATACACCACACTCGGAAGTGGAAATGAAGTCTGAAAGAAAGAGCTAAAAGGTAGAACTCATGGGACAGAATAAAAAAGAAAAGGCCAGACCAGAAGTGGAAACACTCTGACACACTACAGAAAAAACACCAAAGGGTTATCTGTAAATTAAATAAAATAGAAGAAGACAAGGTAAGAGACAAGTCACGTGCATTACCTTGTCCGCCACAGCAGAGTATTTCTTCATGTAACTCTGAAACCGACAGTTTAGCCCCAAGACAAATTCTACCATTGGTGTCAAGCTATTTAATGCTCTTCCTAATCCAGATTTATGTTCCTCCTAGGAACAGTGGTGAAAAAAAAATAAATGTAAAAGCAAAAGTAAAACAGGATATGACTGTTCCTTCATCTACATTTGTAAGAAACTATCCATACACATATCATGAACTCTGCTCTTACAGTATTTGTTATATAATACATTACAGCTTGTGGTGGTGACATGGGAGGGGAAGTGGGAAGGGACATAATCATGGCCAAGTGCTGAAGCAGAGACAGGTAGAGAGAACGTCAGAAGAAAACCCCTATACAATATTTGCAGAACCCTTTTTGATCAAGAAAAGTTTCATATATTTAAAGTAACATAAGAGTATGTAAATTTACTAACAATTAATCTCAGCAGCTCAGCTTTACAATTGAGTGACAGATTCTCATGTTGTGTTATTTTCTCAGACATGTGAGAAACTTCAGTAGACACCAATTCTTTAACAGATGCAAAAGATGCTGATACAACTGATGCAAGAATATTAGCTGCTGAAGAACTGGTAGACAGGAGGTCACCTACAAAAGAAGCCAAGAAGAGTTACAGGTTTTTTTTTTTCTTTTCTAAAAGTTCCACTGTAAGATAGGAACTCTTTTTATTGCTCATCACCTTATTGCCTCTTACAACACAAGAAGGCTGTTGATCATCCCAAATATATTATTACTGGTGCAACTGTAATCATTAAATTGCTGAAAATAAAGCCTCTTCCACTTAATAAAACAGATGCATTTTAGGAAACGGTCTTTGGTACTACTAGTTGCAAAAATTCAGGATGACATACCAATACAGGTTTTACACTTACCTATAAAATTTGTGTAAGATGTCAACATCTGTTGCTGCTTCAAACTGTTTTCACTAACTGAATCTTGTATTTTGTTGAACAAAGCATTCATTTGTCCTGCAAATGTATTTTGGACGACAGCATTGTGTTGATCAACAGCCTTCTTACGGTCCAGTTTTGCATGGAGACCAGATACATCTTTTGTAGTTTCTTCAACTGTACTAAGCAACTACAATTTTTTTAAGTTATTTTAGTCAGTCTTTAAACAAGAAGTCAAGCATACATAAGGAAAAGCAACTGCGGTTCTGAGTTAAAGGAGAATTTATCTCCCTAGAAAGATAGCTATTTCCCTTTACATCATCAAATTACAACTGTTCTTAATCCTGATGTTATGTCATTTATAGTCTTAGAACACAGGAAAAAGTCACATACTAGAGACCATTTGTTCTGACTTTGAAACTAAAGCATTAATAAAGGACATCCTCAGTACTTAAGGAATTAAGATAACATTTATCACAGAACAGTAACTGAAAAAAAATTCCTGACCTCTTCAACTTTTTCTGAAAGATTTGGCAGTAAATACATTCTTTACTAGTACTCAAGCAAGAGGTTTCCAGTACTAGTTCTGTGATAAATAATTTTGAATTCAAACGTATAGTGGATTCTTGGTTTTGTAGTCAGTGCAAATAACTTCTGTACCTATTTATCTCACACAAACACTCCACAACCCACATGCAAAAAAAAAAAAGGCATCCCCTCCCAACCTTACAGGAATCTGAGTAGAAGGAAATTTTCATGTTGACTAAAGATACAAGTTTCATCACTTTGCAGTTTAAATAGCAGGACACTCTCTCTCTTCCCACATCAAGTTTGTTTCGATAATTATGACCAATCTACAAACACATCAAAACCATACCCTAAAATATAGAGGTGACAGGGCAACAGTTTCCATTATTCACTCAGTGAGTGTAAATTATAGCACACATCTCTGCAAAGCTTTTTGCTATTTTTCTACCCCAGTTACATATAACTTACTCTTTTGTAGGGCCAGCCACAAGTTTCTAGTAAAGAAAACTACTTATTCTACAAAACAAGTCATGACAATAGATACTGCAAAGCACTGGAACTCTCATGACAAACTGGGCCTGAAGGTAGCTCCACGCTAACCAGTGTGTTTAGCAATCAACTGTCAATATTAGCACAGAGGAAGTCCTGCAATCTTAAGTAGCTTTTCATCATAATATAATTTACAGAGAGCACTAATCCTAGTTTTCCATCATGATTTAGCAACAATGATTTCCCTGAACAGCCCATGAAACTCCTAAACATGGGAAGCTACTGTTACAGTTAGGTACAAGAATTGTGACCAACCTTGCTAGCTGTGCCATGAAGTTTTTGTTCAGTGTCTTCCAAAACTGAAACCACATATTCTTCTTCAGCCAGATGAACCTTGGTTTCTTGCAGATCTTTTTGTGTTTCTTCCAGTTCTTTCTCCTTGACTTGCAGGTCTGTTTTACACTGTTCAAGTTCATTTTTACTAACTGTGAATAGTTCAGTGACCTAAAGTGGAAGACAAACATCAATAGGGCAACACTGCTTTTTATAAGTTCAACAGTCCCACTTCACATCTCTCAAATTATGCCACAATACCAGAAGGCAAGCTGTCATCTGCTAATGTAGTTTCAGCTGTAAGGCTCAGAGGTCTTAAACCTGGACTATAGATTTGTATAGTCTCTGTATTCACTGAAAATATCACAAACCACACCATTTTCACTGTAATAATCCTTGCTTCCCCACTCAAACCACAAGACCAAACAATTGTTACAGCACAAGAAAAAAAATCTCACTAAAACCTAAGCAGACAGAATGAAGAAGAGTCAGTAAAACTGACTACACAGAGTAGTTACATATTCCAGCAAATATCTGCATTTCTTCTAAAGACAAAGCTCCCATTTTATGTGTAATTTGTTAACGGAGGCTCATCACCTTCTCCTCTCCCCCCTCATTCTTTGTTCCTAAGCAGGTATCTGTCAACTGAAATGATACTATTTTACAAGCAGATTTTTGCTGAAAACCCAGCAAAGCAAATTAAAGGTAAAGTGGTAGATATTAAACCAGCTTTAAAAAAAATAAATATTGCATCCTGCAACTTCATATATATTTCAACTTCCTAACTTCAAGGATTAGGAAGCTCCCACTCTTGACTAATTAGGGAGCTTTAAGAACAAAAACTCTTCAGACCATTCTTTGTTTAAACTTTTTTTCCTCCTTACCCAAGATTTCTTTCATTTTTTGGCAGATTTAAGCCACAGTTGAGAAACATCACTTACTCTTTTCACTTCTTCCTCCATGATGCTGATTTTGTCAATATACTCTGCAATTTGTTCTTCCTGAACTGTCAGCTTTCCACTAAGGGCTCTCAAGCAAGGATTAAAACAAACAAACAAATTAGTTAAGTAAGAGCTGATTTCAAGATTATCTACTGGTTTTTATACCACATATTTAGTATTTTCAAAAAATAAGTATTGTTAACTTCTGTATGAAAAGCAGGTAATTTTCACTCAGTGCAGAAAGGATTTAAGACAATTTTCCATTGTAAACTTTCTGCATAAACTAGGCCTCTTACAAAGTAAAATAAACTATATCAAGTTTGCTCTCCTATATGCACTTCCACTGAAAGAAAGGCTGCATGGCATACATCTGCATCCTGGCTATGCTTATGGTAAGTTCCACATAAATAAGATCCTCAGGGCAAAGCTACTCTTTAGGCTTCTATCTGTGTAATAATTAATTTCTAAAGAACAAGTTGACGAGTCACTTAAATTCTCCTGACTATCTTCAATTTTCTGGTGTGAAAATAGATCTGAAAGCACTTCTGTGTAAGGATAGGTACCAGTATCTGGGGTTTGTTGTTAGTAATTTTAAAGACATTTTGAAGACATACTCATAATTTTCAAGGGAAATATAGACTCCATTTTTTTCTCGTGCAGCAGCAAGGTCTCGCTTCAGACGCTCAATCTCTTCAGTATATTCCTGCATAAAGAAACAATCATGTGTAAACCTGAAAATTTCTACTTTGCTTTCAAGATTTAGCTTAACAGATACTTCACAAAGATGGTGTTCTACACAAGTTTTGCATAAGCACAGGAGAAAAGCACTTCTGTTCCAAATGAGTTCAGTATAGCACCATTTAAATTCATACCACTGGATACATGTCGGCATTGAAACCTCCCATTTGAATCATACCTGGTTGCATGTAGCAGCTTACAATGGCAATCACAGCTGCTTTAGTAGCAGTCAGCTACTTTATATTGGCTCTTCTTTCATATTTACTGACAAGTTCAATTTAATTCAGGCACTTTCTAGGGAATGAAGCTGCTAATATAGCAAGTCCAGAAAAAAAAAAAATCCAGCGTCATTTAGTGGCTCTCCACTAACATGTAATCAGGTAATCCATACAGAGTCATAGCTAGTAGCAATACCCCTCTCTATCCAGCTTTAGTCTTAGCAAGTTTCAGCATCTGCAAAGTGACTAATGCTGTATCAATAGAGCAGCTTAGTTTGAAAGTGTTAGTTCAGTGATTAAAATCACCTCAGAAAAGCAGTGCTACTAGTTATAGCTTCTCCACAACTTCGTAATTCCTGCATAGCAAAAATTTTATTAACAGAATCAAACCTAACCTGTAACTTAATTTGTGAAGATATATGTCTAGCCTACCTTAATAAGAGCTTTTTTTGTTAGCTTCTGATTAACTTCAGGCTTGTTCATTATGTTCTTTGCTCTGTGGGCATATTCCAGTGTACTCAGTGTTTCCTATGATAAACAGATTTAACACTAGGTCAAGCTGAGGAGTTAACTCATATTTTTGTATCATTAGCAAAGTATATCTATTTTAGGAATAGATTTTCAGACTTAAATTTACTTCAAGATTCATAGATGCAGGAGAAACTGTGGCAATTATTGATGTTTTTGTTCGTCCTCCAAGAGAGTCTTGAAGGATTCTTGTGAGTTTAGATTCCCTGTATGGAATATGTGGGGCTCTTTCTACTAGAGCAGTAATAACTCTTCCTAGTGTCAGGAGAGACTGGTTGATATTTCCAGCTTCACGAGCTCTTCTGTCAACTGCCCCAGATCGACCAATGTTTTCACTTCCTGCAAGATCAACCTGAAAGACAAGAGGAAGGACATGCTTCTGTCTCAAACCACCCTAAAGAATGCTTGGCTCATAGCGTTGCAGAACACAACATAGCCGAACTAGCTTATGAGTTGTTCAGGAGACATTGGGGTGACAAATAGGACTGACATTTCTCAGAGTGACAAATATAGTTTATATCCCGTTATGAAAAACAATGATTTTTTTTCCCCCTTACCAGAAAAAAACCCACCTTAGATTCTCAAGAGAATAAGGTCAGATTATTCATACTTTTAAGAATATCAATGACATTTAGTTCAAATAACTTACCAAGTTTAGCTTCCCAATTTTAACAAGTTCTTCTCCATCTACTGTTGTTTCTTTCATATGGATGGTGATCGAAAACACAGAGTGAGAACGGCTATAAAAGAATTGAGTTTCAGACAGACATCCCATTAAAGCCAAATGATCTGCTTGCTACATGACACTGCTGCAAATTAGGCATCCATGCTCTTTTTAGGGAATACATTTGGCCCATTAATTGGGAATTACACATTTTCAATACGCAGTTATTCTACCAAGTATATTTTTGTGTGTATACATATGAATATGGTACTTAAAACCAGCGATGAAGCAACTGGATGATGTTTGTCTCATTCAATCCAGACAAATTTTATCTTATTTCAAGCAAAACCCGAGAGAAACACTTTGCTTTTGTTTACATTTGTGTGTTCTCAACTCACAGACATGTCAAGAAAACTGGCTTGTAGATTTTTTAGTCAATACACTAAGAACAGTTTTACAGAATGTGAGATTAAGAAATATAGTTTTCTTTATTCAGGCTAAGAAAATCAACAAGCAGCTGAATCCAGTGTTAAAAATTCAGAAGTTCAATTCAGTTTTCAATCTAAACAGTAGTACAGTTTAAGATGATTTTAGCTTGAGCTTAATACTTTAAAGGTTGGGTGTGGTTTTTTTTTTAAGTTTCAGATGAAATTAGTTCTGTGTTCAAATCTGTGGTAGCCAAATACCCATTCCCTTGTACCAGTAAACAAATGTGCTTAGTGTATCTTTAATTTAAAAGATGACATGGACAGGGTGTTCCTTGTTTATTGCAACACTGGATCACTACTTGTTCAGTGACATAGATATCATATCTGCAGTTCAAGAATGAGAAATCAGTAATAAACAATGATATTTTTGACCAAGGTGTCTCTACTACATTCCGACTACAAGCTGCAATCATATGAAGTAGCCTGCATTGCCATACAAAAACCTCTCAACCTTATCCCCAACTTCCACAATCCAGTTTGCAAGGTTTCAGAAGCTGGGGTTTGAAAAAGAGGGTCTTGTGTTGACCTGTAAAAACCAGATCTTAGCAGTGTTTTGAAATCCCAACTTCAGTAACAAAACCTAGTGTACCATTTTCTACTGAAAGGAAAGGATACTTGAAACTCCTACTTCAAATTTTTATTTGGTAAACAGGATTGGCAAAAAAACCCCACCCCCCAACTACCCATAACAGCTAGAACAAAGACAACCCACCTCACTAATACAGGTATATCAGCTAAACATCTTCCAAACTTGAAAGGACTACAGCCTTCTTTTTGAAGATGTACAATATCTACTGCAGAGAATATCGATCTCGTGCTAGTACGTACAACATATTTCAGTTATGTATCTGTCAGACTTCCATCTTTTGTTTCCATAGGCATAGACAGCTTTGAAAAAGTTAACTTCTTAACTTTGAGTAACAATTAAATTTCAATATCCTAGATGCCAGATTAAGAACATTCTGCTACTTGCATCTCAACTAGAGTTAGGTAGAATGCCAGGGCTACTGTTCCAACTAGACACTGCATATTAACAAGGGATATATTAATAACAAAGTATGCAAACTCTAAACAGGAGGGGAAGCTTATGTAAAAAGTCACGCAGAGAGAAACAGCGTGCCCATTTTTAAGATGAGACGCATTCAGATTTTATAGTGCACCTTCATACACCTATTAGAATCACCCCACAGGATGTGATAAGGAAGAAGTTCTAACTATGGCTTTCTAACCCACATTTGGCAACCTAAACTGCAATACACAATATCAAGATCATGCCAGGTTTGTGCTAGCTTTAACATCTTTTACTTCTTTGGTAAGATCCTGTTTAATAAAACAAGAACAAGAAGTTTCTGAAATGGGGAAGATTTGTACCTGGAATATGCATTCATGTAAGTAGCTGCAGTCGTTCTTTTTGCTGCACCCCTTTCCAGGATTTGGTAGACTTCATTTTTGTTGTGTACAGTTATTTCTTCCAAACCTTTAATAATTACACCCCTCTGTGAGAAAATAACGCATGCTTATTATCTCTCAATGATCCTGAAAGCCTTAAGATCACAAATTTTGGAAGACAGCACTAACCTTGTTTCGAGGGTCATCAAACATCTGCAGCTTTTCTCCAACATCAGGAGTAGGATTCAGAAGATCAAAAAGCTCCTCATTATAGATTTCCAAAAGAGAGACTTTCACTGAAAATTCAGTACCATTCTCTGAGAGTTTTTCAAATATTTGATGCAATGTACGGGGTATTATACCCGCTAGTGGATCCTGTAAATGAAAGCAAAGTATTTAATACATAAACGTACTAAAAGGGATTTCAGGGTGGGGAGTGGAATTTCAGCTAAATAGTCTGATTTGATATAAGCAAGAATACCTTGGATAAAGATCATCTTCCATATAAAGATCGCCAAGACTTGTATGATTGCATTAAAGATGTAAAGATTTGATTTTCATATAAATGAGTGAGACCATTTGCTAATTTACAAACATTTAAGGAAAGTCAGCTTCAGGATTTGAAAGGCATCAATTTAGGTTTTCTTTAGCCTTCTGCAATTTCTAACTTTGAACTACAGTACAGACAAGAGAAATCACATCAGTGAAAATATACCTCTTCCCAAGTATATTCCTCATTGGGCGACCGCTCCCCTTCCATTGTGAAGGTCTTACCAGTACCAGTTTGGCCATAACTGTGAGAATAAAAAATTAAAATGTAAACAAGAAACTAAAATTCAAATCAAATTTCCCAATAATAATTATTGGCTTACTTACGCAAACACTGTACAGTTGTAGCCCATAATAACTTCATCCAAAATGGGACACACAACACTCCGGTATACATCAATCTGCTTTGCCTGAGCTCCAAAAACCTGTTGAGGCAAAGACAACATATCCCATTTATCCATACAGTAATGTATGGCATCACACAGTAATCAGACCATATTAGAGAAATGTACTAGCTTGTTTCTAGAAGTCCCCAACTTGACAAGGCGTTACCATATCAAATGTGTAAGTCTTTCTTGATGTCTTATCTGCAACTCCTCCAGTGCGGACACTAACTTCCTTTCTTGCTTGATCACAGTCTACAACAGCATAGGAGCTTGCTTTACGTTCCGAGGCATTAAAAGGCCTAAAAAGACAGGAGTTAAGAATATCGGATTGATATCATTGCTAACAAGAACAAACTGACAAAGCAGTAATATGACTCAGTTTAAGGATCCAGAATAGTATAATTGGGTAAAAGGAACATAAAGCTTTTAATTTAATTTGTTTAATAATTGTTTAAGGAAAAACTGCCGCAATTTGGCAGTTTCCAGACCTTGTTTCTCCTTCCACCCACTGTGGGACAAGTCAAGTATCTACAGCTTTTACTTTGTTTACATATGTAGTTTTTAACAAGTCCATAAGCACTTTTAAGATCGTTTAGATGAGCGCACACAGCTAACTTGCACTAGAAAATGTTGTTCAGCTGCAGGGGGGTAGAAGATTAAACAGACCAAATAATTGTATAAATAAGAGCCTTCAAAAAAGGAAAAACTGATATGTGAAAGTTAAGGCAATACTGAATCAAACTAATTTTTAAAATTTCCTTTTTTATTTTTCATAAGCAATGAGGCCTACATGTTGCACTGATGACAAAATACTCTAAAGCACCAGAAATACTAATAGACCCTACTAATGGCAGAACAGTAGACAGCAATACCAGGACTTTTATAATGCTGATGTATTTGAATAGAATTTGTGAATAGAATTTAATAAGACGGACAAAACATTGGATTTCAGGAGAAAAGAAGTCCACATAGCTTTTTACTCTCAGTTTTAAGTTTAATAGAGGTGTAATAAAAGTTCAGAAACTTGATAGGGAGCATTTTGTTTCATCACGAATTTAACTTAAACCTGGTGCACACAATTTTCCTTGAAGGGACATTTGCAACAATTTCTTCCAAAAAGCATGGAAATGACCAGGGCTGAAGACTAAAAGCATGAAATGCTGCCTTATTACTTATTTAGTAGTGCTACTGCACTGAATGTCTATGCTACCTGTATAATTGACCTGAACAGGTAACTTGAAAATAGAACTTCTACAACCTTAGTAATCTTTAAAATATTTTGATGGTAGAGACACTTCAGATGCTGTCTCTTTAAATTATAATGTTAAAAAAACCAAAAAAACCCCACAAGTGCATGGCATCTCAAGTTTCCTGACTCTTGTGGCTAACATTTCTTCCTCAACATAGCACTGAGGCTAAAGTGTTAGATTCTGAACAGACCACTAGACACTTTGGTGCAAGACTGGCTGGTGACAACAGATGATCACTAAAATCTTGTTCACAGAGGCAAGTTACAGCTTTGGTTTTGTGACTTTTAAGATAGCAGGAGGGTGAACAAAGAATATATTCTCATCTGTAATGCTGTACCAGTGAACCAGTCAAACGCAGCAGCCTTATGATATGATAGCCCACAGCTGCGAAATTAGAGGAACAATTCAGCTAGGCTGGAGCATACATGCAGATCATCACCATGTGCCACTAGACAAGCAGCAACCTGGTATGCCATGGTGACACAAGTTCATCCCCTTAGGTATGAAGCATATTAACGTGTATATGAACAAAGCTAATACATGCATTTTGAGTTCCCAAATTTTTTTTTTTTTTAAAAGGTTTTTGATAAGCTTGGACACGTCAGCTTTTGGAAGCAAATTAATGCAATTGCATCTATCTACCTATCTGTAAGATAAGGAAAACCTGACTGATGCAGAAGAAAAAGGAAAGGTGGAAGGAACATTCACTAGCTCAAACAGACCGAAGCTCTATTAAGAAAGAAAAGCTGTACAAGAGGCAAGAGCAAGGGTGAGCTAGAAAGTGTTTAGGCGTTAGAGACTAAATCTTGACATAGGACTTAGTCTATGAGTTGCAACAAAAGCAAAATACTACACCATGAACAATCCTGATGCTACTGTCACATCGAGTATTTTATTTATTTAAAATATACACTGATACTTAGTGAGGCTATTCCAGAACAATTGAGACTAATCAGATGAAAAAAGATTATTGCTCTTGACACAGTGTCAAACTCAAATTCTTCAATAAAGTTATTCTTCTTTTGCAATAGCCTTGATTTACAGCAACACTTTCACCAATCCCATAACATTTGTTTCAGCAGCTCTTTATCTGTGTTGCAAAAATAAGGGAAAATCACATTTAATTTCTATTTTCATTGTGCATCTGTAAAAGTAGAACTTCCAAGCCTGTTTGGAATTCCAGTATGATTGCAAAAGGCATTAATGATAATAATCATAATGTGTAAGCTAACATTTGCAGCTCTGGCTCAAAAAAGAAACCAAACCCCAAAAACTTTCAAAGTTATTCTGAACACTATTCTTAACCCATTAGCAGTATTACAGGTTTAACAAGCAACACTTTAAGAACATTTAAGATGCAGTATCAATAAGCAAGTCTTTAAAGTCACCTCAAAATTACAAAGAGAACCTAATTTTATGGTACATGAAATTTGTCATATCATACCAAAAAATAAATTAATCTTATCAGCCAATGTAGTTGATCATCATTAATTAAGAAGCTGACTCCCATAGCTTTTCCTCTGAATTCGGAGTCTGCATCACTGAAGTTACACGAAAGATATGCAAAAGTGGGTGCAGCAAAAATTTTATTAGCTGCTACATCATAGCGGCTTCCCACAGAAGCCCATAAAAGATAAAAATTCAGTTCGTTTTTTTTGTGTCTTGAATATCAGTCGTACTAACTCTCATCTAGCTCTTCTTAGCCTTCCTACATAGATTCACACTGGGTGTACCGAACCAAGTCAGGAAATTGCAACTTTTTGCCTTTTTAAGCTGTAAGAAATTATTCACAGCAGCGGTAATTTTGCGGAAGTGCCGATTATCTCCGCTGGCTAGAGGGGTCCGCCACACAGCGCGAACAATTAATGCCTCGGACAGGCATCCTAAAGCGCAGTAACGAGCGCCGTTCGGATGCAACGGCGGGCTCTTGAACAGCGATATACGCGGAGAGGCGTCACGCAGTTCCCTTTCCCCAGAGCCGCCGAGTAGCAGCTGGGCAGAGCCGCGGCTCTCCGAAGGCCCCTGCTGCAGGCCGACCTCCAACGCTTGCCCGGGGCGGGGAAGGCCTCCGCGCCTACCTGCACCGCACCACCACCTGGATGTTCTTGCCCTTCTCCTCCTTCTTAGCGCCACCGCTGCCCTGGAAGCTGAGGGAAGCCATGGCGGAGTCTCGGCGCGAAACCTGCCGGGGGGAGAGAGGCGAAGCGCTGACCGCCTTCGCTCCGTGGCGCCTGGGGCCCAGAGCAACCGTCCGCCGCTCGCCTCAGCCGCCGCCGCCGCCCGCTCCGCCACCGACTTTGAATCACGCACCGCCCCCCGGCCCAGCCAATCAGCGGGAGCCCGCGGGGCACCATGGGACCGATGTTCAAATTTCGGTGGCGACGCACACGCACGGCGGAGGCGCCGCCGCCGCCCCGTCCCGCCGTGAGCGCACTGCACGCTGGGGGCTGTAGTGCCCGGCCGGTCGCTATCACGTGACCGAGCAACGGCGGGGCGGGCGGCGGAGGCGGCACCGCCCCCGGCAGCTCGAGCCGCCCGGCAGAGCGGGCAGCGCGGTGAAGGGAATTAGACCGGACGGGTCGCGGGATGACGGATCCCGCGGTCACGGCGTCCGAGCTGGTCGCCTGAGGCCCGCTGCTGCCCAGCGCGCGCAGGCCGCACCGCTGCAGACCTTCTACCTGACGCCAAACTCGAACCTGCCGTGCCGCAGTGGTTTTGCCGCCACTACCGCGCGCGCTCTCGAGGGGGCGGCAGGGAAACCCACCGCCGCCTCCGCAGCGGCCGCCGAACGGCCGCGGGTGCGAGGGCATCCGGGCGTCCCACCGTCCTTCGGGATTCAGAGCGCTGTCCGAACGGCGGATTCGTCACCCGGTGCGGAAGGAGACAATCATCATGCGCTGAGGAGAGGCGTTGTTTATTGCATATTTGCGCGAAGATGGGTGCTAGGCGGTAATTCCACAAAGCTAGCACACCCTGCAGTTAAACAAGCAAGCGATTTATACTCACCCACTTAGTTTCCAAAGTCCTTCCCCCAAATCATTATTGGTAGTCACTTACTTGCCACCATTTCTATTCGGCTAAGGTTTTCTCCGCTTCAAATTAAAAGTACAGTGTTCTTTTGCTCTACAGCCCGTGCTCAAGGAGTGTAGGGGGGGAGCAGGTCTTCTAGGTCTTGAATTGAGTCGGTGGTCGCCATCTCCCCCCGCCGCCTTACTTTTCCCCAAGTTCATGCTTCTTTGGCAATCATCTGGCCTCTGGTGCCTTCTGGGGCAGGATGTTTCCTTTTCATCAGTCTTTAGTTCCTTCTTCGAGGGTGTAGTCCTGCATCGTTTACACAAAGTAACCGGGCCTACACAGTGAAACTATTGAGTACTGGTCCTCCCTAAAGGACAGCGCATTGCGTTTAACCCTAAATTGAGCAGTACCACCACAGTTAGGCTGTAAGTCAAACACATGACTACATTCCTCATGTAATCTTCCCTCACAGGTCAAGCCCTCTGGCCATACATTCTTCTATCCCCACTGGCTCTCCAGTTAGACCACGTTTTCTTTAAATGTCACGTTCAAAATTAGAGAACACCAAGCCAATGCCCGAGGGAGCGGAAGCATTACTTTGCCCATTTAAAAAAACAGAAAATACCATATTTCTGTGCACACGGCAGGGCACAGTGTTCACTGTTCCCAGCAGGGCACCTCGCCGTCCCCTTGGTCAGTGGTGCCCTTCTGCAGTTTGCCACGCGGCCACGCGTTTGCAGCAGAACTGCCAGGCCAGGCAGGTTCTATCCCCCATCTGTGCACTTTGCTTCACCGGCCCTGCCTGCAGAGCTCCGCTCTGGTCCCTCTGTGCGTTGTGCATGCTTTAACTCAGGTTGGTCTGCAGTGCAATTCATCAACATCACTCTGAATTCTACACCTAACTTTTGACATGTGTACAGGCTGGTATTGCCTGCTCAATTACTGGGAAAATCCTATGTCAGAATGAAAATAAATAGTTAAAGGCTCAGGACAAAGCACCGCAGGTGCAACGCATCCGTCCTTTTGTTTTGAAACTAGATCATGTGAACCACTCACCAAGTACAAGTTTGCATCCTCTCACTAGCAGTTTAATTTATGTCACCCTAGCTCCCCTGTGAGAGCTTCCTTCGAGAAGGTATTAAAAGCTTTGCGAGGTGGAGGTCTACGCCAGGATAACAGCCCTTGTGGGTACAGGGGACGAAGCAGATGTTAGAGATTTAACTGGTCTGACATGCTTTGTTCTCAACAAATCCGCACTGGCTCCTACAGACTGTCATACTGTCATCTACCTGTTATGGCCTACAGTGCTACAGTGTTTTGCTGTTGTTGTTCTAGGGCCTTCCCAGTTGCTGAAATTCGGGTTACCCATCTATAATTTTGCAGGTGTCCCCCCACCCCCTCCCCTTTTTTTTCTAAGTCGGCTGCTTTGAAACTTACACCACCTCCATGAGTTCTTAAAGTTAATAACAAATGAGTCCTAACCCATAATGCTTGCAGTAATTTTTCTGACAGTGACATGAAGCAGCATCACATTATGCTCCTCTACCATTTATCTCAAAAGTTAGAACAATGTCAGAACCAATCAATCTTATACTAGGCATGAAGAATAGGATCTGAGAAATACACATTATTTTTATAGAAAAGGACATGAAGTGTTGGATTCCTAGTCTGCTCTGAGCAGAAATTGATTCAGAAAACATTAGCATTCAACAAATTTGTCTGCCATTCTAAATACAGACTGATGATGAGACGGGACAAGAGCTATGAAATCTTTATAGTGATTAATAACAATTTTCATTGCCAGCCTTTCTGAGCAAGTACTTTCCGTTTGCTCCATATAAGACTTTACTGGTTGTATGCCACTGAAAACAATACAATCTTAAAAGTATATATAACATATAAATATATTACATGAAAAGAAAAATACTTTGCAAGGACAGACATTTGGAAGTTAGTAACTGCCAGATAAATTACTGCCCTACAACATTAATTTTTAACCTTTTGGCCTCAAACCTAGAAAAAAGGCAATGATTCTGTAGACAAAACTTGAAACAAAACACTTAAAATTTATATGCATAGACAACTAGGGAATCTGTATTTTCTAACAGTCTTAGGGCTTAACTTTCCAACCAAAATGAGTTTGGTGGGTTGATATTACTAAGACATGCTGGTTTTTTTTCCTCTAATGAAACACTAAAAATCACAATACTACATTTTATTTCAGTTAAGTGAAGATTTAACCAAGTGGGAAAATTAATATAAGATAGAAGCAATATCCATTGCAAACATATTGAGACCACCTTTATTCTTACTTGCTTTTTGTATTCCATATATGCTAAGAGCAAAAATAATTTGTACAGACAATTGTGTAGGAGCTACTGCTAGACTGAAAAGTCAAATACAGGTATGCGAATATATTGAATCTTTACCATTTGCTCTATACACTCCTTCATATGGATCGTACAAAAGAAGGCAGCAATGGAACACAAGAAGTCTTTTCTTCCCATTTCTGGCAGTTTGTTCTTTCCTAGTATGAAAGTGTAACTTGCATTAGTCAGAATTTTGCTCAAAATATAAACGTCTCTCACAAACATGAAAGAAAAGAAGAGATCATGCAAACCTGCATTTAAACAAGAGAAATCTATTTATTTACTGGGAGTTGAATCTAGCTGATAGCTACCTTTGCCATAGCTGTGGTAAGTGGAAAACATGTACTTCTGGTAATGGAGTTAACTTAAAAAATGCATACAGTTTAATAGCTGCAGCTCTGTTTTACAAGGTCAATATATAGCATAGGTCATATATTTTCTTAGACTAGATAGAGCCTAAAGATACTAATACACTATAACCTCAGTAACAGGGAGCTAGCATTTCACAAGCAATAAATATGAGAAAAAAGAAACAATACTTAGGGTAGGCTTAACAGTGGTTTGGAGAATGACCTTTAAGAAGGCATGTACATCATCTGTGACAAATACTTTTTTTTTTTTTTTTGAGAGAGAGACAAAAACATTACAGAAAAATATATATTAATACACACAACTGCCAGCGTAATGACTTCGGTAGAGATTACTAATCCCCACTTACTGATCCAAAAGGACAATTTTTCACTAAAGCTTGCCAGTAAGAAATCATTGTATTATAGTGATATTAATAGGCAATGCATGTCTCAAAAAAAAAAAAAAAAATTAGGGTTTTCCTAGGATTTATATCAGATGACCTGGGTAATTATAGGTATGGAGGCCTGACAAATAGTACAATTGTTGTCAGTAAACATGATTAGCTAAGAAAGGTTATAATAATGGAGAGATATAATTAATACAAATTATAAGTTTGGATGAGACTTCTTCAAGGCTTAGTAACACCTGTTTTGATTACCAACATGCTACACAGTGTATGAGCGGTACTGAACATGTGGAGAGTTTAATATTATCAGTGACATAGGAAAAATTTACTGATTAATTGCATATTCACATTAAAGGGGAGATGACCTGCACCTCAGATAAACATAAAGCAATTTCTAAGCCTTTGAACAGCCTGTCCAGTTGGTCAGTAATATTCTAAAGTCTGTGTTGTCCACATACAGAAAATTAAACAATAAGGACTCACACAGCCTGTACTGGTATATTCTCAGCTGAGGACAGGGGTCTCCTTCAGTCAATGTAACAGGATAATTATTTCACCGTTAAAAATGAAAGATATGATGCAATAAAATAACTACCTTAATGTTAAAAATTAAGGACTCAATGCATACATAGCATGATTAAAAACAGAATTGGTTTCAACTAACCAGGGAAAATACACAGAATAAAGGATCTCTTTTTTCTTCATGTGTGCCAGATCACTGTCCAACAGAGACACAGATGGTAGCAATTTTACATCTTTTTATAGTTATAGTCACCATAATAAAAAATTAACACCACACGTAGGGGGGTGTATGCATTTGCGTAATTAACTCACAGTAAAGCTAATAATTTTCAATATGCTTACCTATTTTCAGTTAAGGCATGCAGCTGAATGACATCCTTTACATAAAAAGAAAAGAAAGAATGAATGGGAAAATTGGAAACATATAGACTTGATAGGACTCACTGAAGTCAGCAGGAAATGTCTCCTTGGTTTCTCACTATCTTTTGACTTTAATATTTTAAAATATAATTAATTCAGTATTTTTATACTGAGAGCAGTCAACAGGCGATCTTTTTTCATATATGCCTTGTCATGAAATCACCACTATTTATTTTGGACTGGAAATAACAATCATATGCTTTTTTCAGCCTGAGGCCAGTTTGCTACAAAGCCCTTTTATATACAATTACAATTTGAATTTAATCCAGAATTTTAGCTTGGTGGAAAATATGCTTGTATTAGAAGCATATCAAGACTGTACTTAAGAGTTTTACACTTGCTGCCTCTTAGCTTTCAAGAGGAATATAAAATACTGGCTTTATTCTAAATTAGTTGTAACCTGCTTACTCTGAG
Organism: Haliaeetus leucocephalus; assembly: GCF_000737465.1. Lineage (NCBI taxonomy): Eukaryota > Metazoa > Chordata > Aves > Accipitriformes > Accipitridae > Haliaeetus > Haliaeetus leucocephalus. The sequence goes on along the minus strand of NW_010972620.1, from coordinate 12,995,757 downwards.
GATCACTTTCCCCGCACTGTACAGTTATGTCACATATCCTGAAGAGGGATTTCCACACTGCTACTCCATAAAGCTTCTTCATGGGAATTTTTGAATCATTTTCACACTTACTCTAAACCATACTTAAGTTCATTTGATATTTTGGACAACACCGGTTCTTCCACTAGGGCAGGTGAAGAAGGCAGGACTGAAAGCGCCAATTGTCTTCGAGCAATTAAAGTTTCATGGAGAAGAAATCTTAGTTGCTGGACTACACTGAGAAAGGAATTTTACTGTAAGGCCTCTTTACTTTTGCTGATGGTGTCGTATTAAAAATATCTTTAAAACATGGAAAAGATATCCAAAACACCAGATGAGTGTAATTTTGGGCAGTATAAACTGAAATAGGCAAGGGTTAGAATATAAGAACACAATCTGCTCTGACTAAACATCAGTGCCATTGAACAGCCGCTAAATAAGCTTACAGTGGATAAAATAGGTGTAAAGTACAGTAGGTGTGACCTCTATTGCACACCTCTGCTGCAACAGTTAGATGCATGAGGAGGTGTGATACTTCATCACCACAGCTCAGAAGCAGAAGCACTTGCTTTAAATGCAACTATTAGCAGACCACCACAGTTTTGCTGGTGCAGTCTACTTCGCTTTCCCAGGAGTGCCCCTGTGTATATCCTAGGCAAGATCTACAGGGAAAGGCAGGATTTATCAGAGCAGCTAAATATACATCAGGCCAGCATTAGCTAAATATATACATTCGGCTACATTAGGTTAGCAAACTTTGTCAGGACCTGAAAAACGAATACACTGCCTGAAACTCTGTATACTTTTATAGCTTTCACCCCTACATGATAACTGATACAACATGCCTACAACCTGTGTTAACAATAAAGGCAGAAGCATTTCTACTATACACCCAATCGATGAAAGCGACATCAATTCACAACCTCTTAATTCCCCAGTTGCTTCAGAGAGGGAAGAGATAGATCATGAAGAGGCACTCATCTGGCAGTCTGCTTTCTGCCAGACACAACGGCACTACCCTCTCTAATGAACTGGCAATGGCATGGAAGTAAGATTTAAGATCTTACCATTTATCCTGTCCTCTTTCCCTCCGGCCTGGTCTTCACTTTTACATACACCAGGAAATAGAAAAAAACCCAACCAACCAAACAAAACCCCCCAGACTGCCTCAAACTAGAATCCCATGAGGACAAAGATATCCTTCATTTTCACAGGAGTTAACATATTGTGTTAAAGTTAGGCTCCCACACAGTTCTAAATCCAACCAGTTAATTTAGGTGAAAACTACCAACTGCCTCGCTCCAACCAGGATTAGTTAACTTGAGAGACAGTTCTGTGTCTAAACTGAGGCCAGAAGTGTGGGTGTACTTGATGCAGACATGAATGTTTTAAACTGGGTAGCTCAGGTATTGGTAAGAGCGTCTCTATAGCAGCACAGACCTCAGTGGAAACCAGCAGCTGAATGTCTACCCAAATTCCCTGACAGATTTTGTTGACCATATGGAGCAGCGTGCTGCCACTTCTAACAGCTAATTTGACCAAAGCTGACTAGTTTGAAGCCACTTCCGATACATCTTCAGTCCCATCTCTAGGTACATAAATAACCATACCGAACTTGTCAGGTCACCTCTTTCTACCTTTTTATGACAGGAGGAGGGTTCTGTGAACTTCCAGCAGGGAGATACCACCTGTAATAAAAGACAAGCAGTGGGGAAGCTAAAATCAGGCATTAAATGTAGCACATTAAGTTTTTCCCGTTATCTTTTTTTTTTTTAGTGTTGAGAAATAAGACATAGGAAAATGATACATCTGAAGCACGTATATTACTAGAACTGCAAACAGTGGGGTTTTCTGGGGTGGTTTGGGTGTTTTTTTGTATTTTGCCTAGAAAGGAATTAAAGCAGCCAGCCGCAACCACGACCTTCCCACAGGGAAATCTACGAAATACAAACCAAATACATGGAATTACAACAGAAGTTCAACCTCATGCAGCATTTACACCTCGTAAACCCATCCTGCAAGGGTGCCCGAAGCAGCGGTGCCGCAGACCTCCCGCGGCGGGTGAGCGGCGGCGAGCGGACTCCCGAGGGAGAGCTCCCGCGGGTAAATTCTCTCCCCAGGGCGAGGGAAGATTTTGACACCCGCTGCACTGGGAGATCTGAAATCTCTGCCACTCAGGACGGCACCGCACCCACTGTACTCAAATTACGAGGCGTCTAATTACCTTTTGTCTTGGCTTTCGCCGGCAGGGACGCGGAGCGCGGCCACCAGGAAGCGGGCGGGCCGCTCCCTCCGCGCCGGGCCGCAACGCGGTGCCTTCGCGGGCGCAGCCCAGCCCCGCGACGCGGCGGGGC
>NW_010972620.1:12992314-12992773 GCF_000737465.1 Haliaeetus leucocephalus | reverse complement strand
GGGCGGGCCGGGGCAGGCCCCCGTGTCCCGGCACCGTGAGGTCGGAGGTCCGCTCCTGTGCCTCGCTGCGTCGCGTAAGAGGTGGCGGCGCGGCCGGTGGCGGGGGCACCTTGTGCGCCCAGGGGAGTGCCCGCCCTGCCCCGAGTGCGGCTTCACCGCCGGGGTCTGTGGGGGAGCCAGGGGAGCTCGGCCCGCGGCCGCGCAAACGCGGGGCTGGCGGCGAAGCCCTCTGGGGGGAAGCGGGGGGGGAGCCGGGGGCGGCGGGCCCGCGTGTGCCGGGGAGGCCTGCGTCCTGTCCTGCCCGCCCCCGGCAGGGCCTGCCCGGGAGAGCCCGGTGTGCGGCGGGGCTGCCGCGCTCGTGTGTCTCCAGCTGCACCTCCGTTGACAAAGCGGGCTCGGTCATCAGCCGTACGGCTATGGCGCGGCTTTAGTTGCCCGGTGGGCTTGCTTTGTTGGTGT
>NW_010972620.1:12966375-12992304 GCF_000737465.1 Haliaeetus leucocephalus | reverse complement strand
GTGTCCACCCCCCCCCCCCCCCCAAAAAAAAAGAACAAAAACCCAAACAACGGAATTTTCATGTTGCTTAACTTGCCATGTCTTTCTAAGCCATAAATATTTAAAAAATTGCTTACATTCTTTAAAAAGAAACTGCTATCAGAGTTACACAAAGTTGACGGGAGCAGCCTCTCCAGCTTGTGACGAGCTGTCTAGTACTGGCATTGTGTGGGTCTTGGCTTTGTGTGTGTGTGTGTGTTACCAGTTCCAGCAGAGACAGTAAGTAACCTCGATCGAGAGAGGAGCGGGCGGGAGGCTGGCATGGCTCACTTTAGGGGCAAATTAAACTGCGTAACAACTCGGCAAAGTTTTTTCAGGAAGGGAGCTGGGTAAGGGAAAGAGGCTAAGTTGTTTTCTTTCTTTCTTTAACACTGTATCTGTTATCTTAATAGCAAAACCTATATTTAACACTGCAAAACTAAGAGACGTCAAAAGTAGCATGTTTCGGGAGAAAAAAAGTGAGTTATGATGACTCATGCTGTCAATGCTTGTGTGTCAAAATTCGGATGCACCGTTACTGTTCGTAATTGCTAGGTATGCTTTAGTATTGTAAAGGTAATCCACAATGTATATTCGGAGCCAATGTTTTTCTCAGGCTGTAGTTTCTCCTGCTGGATTACTCCTCTTTAAGCATGTGAATATATGCAGTATTTGGACTTAATTTTATATATGTGAGTAGGCCTGTTGTGTTTTCATACTGCCTACAACCATGATTTAATCATCCGTTTAATTTTAATTGTGAATTAGGATTTACATAAATAATAATGAAATGAGAGCAGGCATAGTGCTTTCATGTGATGATTTTTTTAAGATGGCAAACGTGAAAATTAAGAATCTTTTTCCATTACATGTTCCCTGTTTCCATTTCTGGTTTTTGTTCATACTTTCACCTTTTTTTCAGCTTTAATTTTTTCTTCTCATATAATTTTTAGCCTTTTTCTGCACACCAGGTAGCAAGATCATTTCTCAGTTAGAACTTCTTATCTCCTCCTTTTCATCTCATGTACAGCATTGAAATTATCTATTCTAGTTGGGAAGTCCCTAGAAGGGTTCATGTTTGCATGCTTTTTTTGCTCACTCTCTCCCTTCTGACCAGTCCCTTGTAAGGCTGTGGCTTAATCCCTTAGATGAAACAGTACCTTTGGGAATTTGATCAAACTGTCAAGGATATAACTTATTTTGTACATGAATACAAAAGCAGTTCCCTACCGTGTTAGGTCCAGGAGAAGAAAGAGAGCAGGGACAAAAAGTTCCTTACCTTTGGTGTTTCACTGAACTGGAAGGTGTTAGGCTCCTAGCTAGGGGTCATCGCAGGTTATTGTAGAAGTCATTTACTAAAAATACTATCAGACCATTTGACAGATCACATGTTGGGTTGATATTTTTGATATATTAATTCTATTGTATTAGATGCTTTCATAATAATTTTGATACATTGATCTTTTAACAAGATAGGAATCAAAAAGTTTGTAATAAAAATGTCTGTAGAGGAATTGATTTAGTCAGTTTTGTGTCTAGTTATGTATTTGTATATGCATGGTCTGTCGATGAGCATCTTTATGTTCTCAGCTTTTATGATGTCTCTAAGTTGATAAAATATGCTTATGAGGTAGCATTGTATATATGTAACAAGGTGATTTTTGGTGGAGTTTCTTTGAAAGTTGCTTCACTATAGCTTTCTGTTTAGATCTGACATTCTGCAACTTGTTTTTAGAATGAGTCAGAACTATAGCTTGCCTGAAAAATTGAAATGGGAAAAAATGCTGTAGAGTTGAGAGTTTACTTACAGTGTTAACAGTGGAAATAGAATTGAATTGTCCAAAATCATAAAAACTAAAATACAAAGTAGGTAAACAGCCAGGATTTCCTTTGTTGAAACACACCGCTGACTCTTGTAAATTGCTCGTTGTTATAGGTTATGTCAAAGCTGTAGTGTTAGATAAGCAATTGTTTTTAACATGGGATTACAGTACTTTTCATGATTCAGAATCCTAAAGTTCTGTTTTTGTTGCTAGATCAGATTTTTTCTTGCCAGTTCTCTCATCTTTCTGTGTATTTCTTGTTGTTACGCAGTATAACTGAAGTTTTAGTTTCATCTTGTTTTTTTAATTCAGACCTCACAAGTTTTTCTTTTTGAGGGTATGAGACAGATGGTAGCATAAAGTGTTAAGTGAGTTGGCTTTACAGAGAGTCTCGGGCAATCTGATGTGCTACTTGCAGATAAAATGTATGAAATACACATCAAAATACAGTTAGAGGTCCCTCCTGTAGCATCCAGTTTGTTTCCTAGCGTGTGCAGGGCCATCTGCTAGACACCACTGCTGCACTGTGGTTGTGGACCAAGCCCTGCAGCTGTAAGTTTGTGGAGGAAAAATGTCAGGGAGGGAGGAAGAGAGAATGAGAACCACTGGCTTGCAAGTATTCAATGCAATTAATTGAATTAATGAGTACATTTCTGAAGAAAATGAGGAAAATATACTTTCAAGCAGTTGGTCATGTAATGCAGAAACTAGTCTTATCAGTCTTGTTCTTAGCATGCAGTTTGAGACTGATGAAAATAACGATGCAAGCCGAAATACTGTGCCAGATTTGTGAAATCATTCTGAAGATCCTATATCATCATATCATTTAAAGAGTAAAACCAGATAATTTTACTTAAATTTAAAAAAGAACCAATCTTCCAAATAAAGAAAGGCTTCAAAACCCTTTCGGAATTTGCTTAATTTTAAGCAGTCTTGTAAAAAATTGAAGCAAAGACGTGCTAAGTGTCTTATATTTCTGGTGAACCTGGATAAAACTTGTTTACCCTTGGAGGGTGTGTTTTGATGAATTGTTTGGAGTAATTTTTGAAGAGAGAGGAGAAGTGAGGTGATGTAGAAATTTTTAAAAATTTGTTATCCTTTATTGCTGCGTCTGACATCAGATTGTATAAAAACCTGCTTTTTTTTGGACTTTTTTTACACAGTGCTTTGGAAACTGTGGAATTGCCAAGTTAAGGAATGTAGTTTTAGGGCAGTAAATGAGCTTTATGGTGTCTTGATTGTATATCCCATCCTGTTTGACCAACACAAGACTGTTGAAAACACACATCATTTTACTACTTGGACCAGTTACTCAGCTGGGGCCTGATCTTACATGTGAAGCTACCAGGGCCCTTGTTTTTGCCAAGTTCACACGTGGTATTGTCTCATTAATGCTACTGGTAATTCCTGTACACTGGTGTGTAGCACCAGTGTTTCTGCTGTCACGTTGGCAGTGAAACCTGTGGCAGACCAAGTTTTACTGCTGTGATCTAGAAGCTGTAGAAGCTGGACCCTTCTGGGAATGAGAGCAAGGCAGGCATCTGCCCTGGCCACCATTATTAGGAGGGAATTTTCCGATTCAGTTACAGACTTGGCAGAAAGCTGCAGACTGCAGTTCTGAAAATGCTTTAATTGTAGCAAGACTTCAGAATTTCTTCAAAATGAACTACATAACAAAACCTTATAAATATTCATCATCTTCAAACTTGCCTGATTTGGCATGATTAGTTGTTCTAAATAACTTGGTAGCACTGATTAAATCATTGTGGGTCTTTGTAGTTGGAGCTTTTGTGTATGAAGTAATATGCTGAATTCCTGATGAGTTTAAAAGTGATAAAACATGTTAACATTTTGAGCAGTTTATCTACTTATGCAGTCTGTCTGCCTGTGTATGCAATAAGATTTATTTAAATCAGCATCAGGAATGTGTTGGGATCTTATACGTTCTCTAGCTTCGTGACAAGTAAATTCACAGAATATCGATGCTTTATGGAAGTTGAATAATGTGAACTGTTTTTGTCTCTAAATATGTAAAAGAAGGATTGCTAGGTTTGTCTACTGATGAACCTGTAACCTGAAAGAGTTATGGATAGTCTCCTGAAGTATCCTTTATGGTAATGGTCACCTGAGTTGATTTAATTTGATTTGGTTTGGGTTGGGTTGGTTTTGGGGGTTTTTCTGAGATTACTCTTTCTCTGCTCCATTTTTTTTTTATTTATTACATTCTTGGTAACAGAACTTAGTAAAAAAATTTGTCTGATTTTAGGAAAAAAACTGTACTACCTACAGTTTAGTCTAAAAAATAATTTTTAATTATAGCATACAGTTGAATCAAGAAGTTAAGAGAGGAGGTAGATTATTGGTTAACTTACTGGTAACATCACTGTTACACATACAAAGATGTCACAATGCCATCGAATTCTACTGCTGTCGTGAGGGGAGGTAGGTGCAAGAGACAAAGAGGACGGGTGAAGACCTGTAGAAGAATGGGGATTTATTTTATTGTTGCAAAGCCACGAGCTTGCAACTGAAGAAGTTCACGGACTCCTCCAGAGTGCTCAATTCAGTACTATCATCCCTGTAAGAGAGGTGAGAAAACTTTGGCTGGTAGTTCTGTAGCACCGGGCCTCGTGCCGAAGCACACAGCACTTCTTTCACTCCAGGCTTTGGCAGCTGAAGAAATCTTCATGTAAGTTACTAAGAACTGTAAACCAAGATGGATTAGTAAATAATATAGAGAAGACATTATCAATAGTAGCTCCCTTGCAGGACAGAGCAGAGAGAGGTTTTGGCTCGACAGAGGTTTCACTTCACTCTGGTAAATGGCAGGCAATTAAATTTGGAATTAAAAAAACCCTCAAACCTAAAAAGAAATGGATATAAATAAAACACAGAACTTGGAACAGTTGCAAAATGTGAGATTGAACATTACTGTGGTCTTTGTATAGTTTCAAAGACACATTTAGGACTTCAATAACAATTGTATTGCAGGCAGCATAACTTATCAAGTGTATTCAAGACAGATGAAACATGAGTGGAAAACAAGAGCAATTCAGATCTTAGTATGTATAAGTGTAGACTTAAAGTGAGCATGTTGCAATACTCACAGGTGTGTCCATAGAAGTAATTTGGGTTCAGTTGCATAAAAGCTTCAAGCAAACCCCAAATTTTAAGACAACTGATATAAATTGAAAGCAAGTACCAAAATCTACTGAGCTGGTAACTGTTGCCATTCATCTGGTTACATCAAGCTGATTAGTGTTTATAGCCCTTCATCTGGCTCAGACCTATGTACCAACATTTGAGTTAAATATGTGCAGCCAATCCTGGCAAAAAAATGTTGAAAAGCACTTTGGAGTTTGTGCTTTGGGGGTCATATTTTTATTAGCTAGTTACATTCTTGCATTGAAGCAACCCTCAGGAGTTTCTGTTAATTGGTTTTCAAATATGGTCCTTTAATTGTTCAAACATTGAACTTAGGTTTGACTACACTGGCTAATTTTTAATTAAAGTAAGTTTACTAAAATAGCTTTGAAAGATTAAAATAGTTAGGCAGAATCATATATCACTTAAACCCACTTTGTAATACTCTGTTTGCAGGTGGAACCTGGCATCCCCAGAGAGCCTCGCTGGTTCCAAGGGACTGCCTGCCTGGAAATCATTACAAAAATGGGGCCTCAAAGAACAGAATATAATTTTACTTCAGAGGGCTATAGTTTAAAATTCAGCATCTGTTGTAACTGATACTTTTCTTCTACAAGTGAAGTAATTTTGATGAGGAGGAAGAACATTTAATATTTCCTAGTCACTGAATAGGGACACTGCTCTCAGTTCAAACATCCCTATTCTTTTCTTTCTAGCTCTGTAATCTTGCCACCTGTAATTTTTGAGCCAGTGGAAGAATTCCCACTGCCACAGTAATGCTTTGTATTTGTTCCCACTGTCTTTGCTTTATGGGGTCTTTCTCTGTTGCTTCTGTTCTGTGAAAATAGTAGGACAATATTTCTTTTAATGACGTTTTTGTTAGGATAGTAGCTCTGCAATAAACATAGTATCTAGTTTGTGCATTAATTTCTTTGCTACTGACCATCAGCATTCAATGCTCACTGTAATGACAGCATAGCAAGTAGATATAGCACATGTACTTCAGGACAGCGTCTGAATGCAACTTTAAGAATTAAGCTACTTCTCAAAAAAATACAAGAAATACAGAATTCTTTCTGTTTCCATTACTTTTTTTTTTCCTATGGCCAAAAGCAAAAAGTGATTTGTAGTGTTTTAGGATTCTTGTGTGAAAAAATGGAACATGGTATTGTTATAAAGCAATTGCACTTAGAGAACTTAAAAGTTGCACAGAAAAGCAGTCATGTGAGGGAATGTTTAATATCTTACAGTTTACTCCTTAAGAAAAAGTCATTGTATAAATACCTGTATCTTAAGTGAAACTTTCTTTTCTAGCTATTGCATTGTAGTAACATAGCACCAGGAAGAGCGGTACTTAAGCAGGAGACTATTGGTCTTTTGACGCGTTACCTTCCAGGAATATTGCATAGTTGATCTGCTCTTGCTTTTATATGAGTTGTCTGGTACTACAGTTTAGTTTGCAGGGAAATAATTGTGGGTTAATCATGCAGACCCATTTGAAGTTGAAGAGAATGTTGTATTCACAATGCCCATTGAAATAACAATGAAGTCAGAGATACAAGTTTAAGTCCTTGGTTTGAAGGCTTAATTACTGCCAAGCTGGAGGTAGCCTATGAAGGAGGCAGAAGTAGGGAATGATAATAGAATGAAATGGAGGTGTACAGCTTCACAAGACATCAATTGAAATCTCAAGATTTCACAGAAGCTGCGTAATTTGATGAATCACATTGGAAAGATGAGTCATCTGAACAAAGAGTAAAGTTATGTGACTTGATGTGGTGTAGAAATAACAAGGAGATATCAGATGACAAAGACATTGTGTAACGTTAAAAAGAAAACCAACTTGAGAGGTTTATAGTATATATGCATCTTACGATAAGCAACTAGTATCTTAATGAGACAGAATGCTTTAGCTGAAAACCAAGTGATAAGTGTTCTTTAGCAGAGGTGAAATCAGGAGATTCAGAGATCTGCTTGCTCTCCTACATACTTGTCAGCCCAATAGAATTGTGTGCAAGTGAAATACAATTAACAGCAGCTTCTGTTTCATAGTTTCATCTATGAAAAGTAGTATCTATTCTCACTTAATGAATTTTACACAGTATCTTAAGCTTAATAGAATATTTCTACTTAGGAGACTGAACTTTGAACAAAGAGGCACTTTTTAAATCATAAGCATGGATTATATCAGTGTTGTTCATGCAGAGCAACATAGATCTTGCTGTACTTGGGAGTATCTTTGGTTTTGAATGGTGTCTGCATTTTTGCAGAGGAAGGAAGCCCATGGATATTCCAAGCCAGATTAGCCTGAGTGCAGGGTTAAACTAGTGGATAAATGACAGGTTTAAATGAGAGTGTAGACATTTAAATTTAAATTCAGCATTTCAATTACTGTTTAGTGGTTATGTTTGACTGTACTTTCTTTTCAAGTTCATAGCGCGAGAACCATGTTTTACTAGTGGAAGTGTTTCTTTCTAAAATGCATTGAGCTGCACATTTTATAGAATCATGGAATCATTTAGGTTGGAAAAGACCTTTAAGATCATCAAGTTGAACCATCAACCATGCCCACTAAACCATGTTCAGAAGTGCCTTATCTACGTGCTTTTTGAATACCTCCAGGGATGGTAACTCAACCACTTTCCTGGGCAGCCTGTTCCAATACCTGACAAGCCTTTCAGTAAAGAAATTTTTTCTAATATCCAGCCTAAACCTCCCCTGCCACAACTTGAGGCCATTTCCTCTTGCCCTATCTCCAGCCACCTGACAGAACAGACCAGCACCCACCTCACTACAACCTCCTTTCAGTTTTCAACTTTTTTAAAGTTACTTCATATTGTTTATGTCTCTTGCTTAGAGACATTCAGATTCTGATTATTCATTGATGCTTTCTGTACTTGGCTTCTATTTTTTTTTTATTTGAATTATAATTCCTGTTTGTAATTTTGCTTTCTTTCATATAAGGGCGTGTTATAACTTAAGTCTATTTAAAAGTTCCAAAGTAATCCTTTTACTTCTTTCAAAAGTATTCAATGATCTAATGCTTACTTTACTGCCTTTTTTTTTTTTTTTTTTTTTTTTTTTTTTTTACAATATTACCTTCTCCAGTTTACGTATTTATCTCCTTACTCAAGCATAAATCCAGTCTTAGACAAACTTTCACTCTGCTACAGGTAAAGTCTTACTTTTTGGTTTGGTAAACACTTGTTTTTCACTGATTCTGCTGTAGACATCACGTTCATAAACTTTCTATCCTTAACATGCTGTGAATAATGAGCTCTTTATCAGCCTTGTTATAATACATAACACCAACACTGATGACTGCATCTGCTGGCTTCAAGTTGGCTGTTGTTTTTCTATCATAGAATCACATGAATAAATGGGAAGGAGATAATCCAGAGGGACAGTAGCTCGCAGAACTGCTTCCCATTTTGAGAATGATACAGTATTTTAGGAAGGAGATTTTATTAGCGAACTCCCTTTTTCATTTGTAATTTTAAACTGTAAATAAAATATATAATCAGATTTTGTTTTCTGAAGTTTTTTGTTGTGTATCTGGTAACATTGAGTATGCAGTTGATTTGCTAGCTGGAGAGTTATTTAAAATGTCATCATTGAAGACCTGAAACAATAAGTATGTTGAGAACTGTGCAGTCCTTGGATGTTCCACATCCTATACAGTCTTAAAGCTTGTACGTAGTCTTAAAACTTGGATGAAGTTCCTTGAACCATACAACCTGAAAATGAAAAAGTAAATACTGTGAAACACCTTGTTATCTATGTGATACCAACAGGATCACACAAAATTTCTCATGCCTCTGTGTATGTGTTGTGGTGGGGAGTTAGGCTTGGATCTGGTTTTCTTTGTAAGTGAAATTAGTTCAGTAATGACTAATGAAGCTTATGTAGTAAGTTACTTGGCAATATGGCAAGCAGCATTTCACCACAGGAAAAAATTGAGTTTGGTTGGTATTTGTCCTGGTTTCATCAGCAGTAGAGTTAATTTTCTTCCTAGTAGCTGGTATAGTGTTATGTCTTGGATTCAGTATGAGAAGAATGTTGATAACATACTGATGTTTTCAGTTGTTGTTAAGTTGTGTTTAGACTTAGTTAAGGATTTTTCAGCTTCTCATGCCCAGCCAGCAAGAAGGCTGGAGGGGCACAAGAAGCTGGGAGGGGACACAACCAGGGCAGCTGACCCAAACTGGCCAAAGGGGTATTCCATACCATGTGATGTCATGCCCAGTATATAAACTGGGGGGAGTTGGCCAGCGGGGGGATCGCTGCTCGGGAACTAACTGGGCATCGGTCAGTGAGTGGTGAGAAATTGCATTGTGCATCACTTGTTTTGTATATTCCAATCCTTTTTTTATTATTATTATTATTGTAATTTTATTATTGTTATTATTATCATTATTAGTTTCTTCTTTTCTGTTCTATTAAAGTGTTCTTATCTCAGCCCAAGAGTTTTACCTTTTTTCTTCTGATTCTCTCCCCTATCCCATTGGGTGGAGGGGAAGTGAGTGAGTGGCTGTGTGGTGCTTAGTTGCTGGCTGGGGTTAAACCATGACAGTATTCTATATTAACAGGCCCCATTCTAAAACCCTCCCTGTAAAACAGGGTTAGAATTCAGTGGCTGTTACATACAGTAATACACCACGTGATTGGCTCAGAGCATAGCTATCTGATTCCCCTTTTCTGGGGTTTGGTTTTTTGTGTGTGTGTGGTCTGTTTGGTTTTTTTTGTGTTGGTGTGGGGTTTTTTTGTTTTGTTTTTTTTTTAACATGCAGCCAAGTGGTTCCACTCTGCCTCCCCAAACACCCAAGTCTGAATGTCTCATCTTTTCACTTGACATTTAAAAAAAAATGGAATAACCAGAGTTTATAATTTCAGAATCACGCTTAGTTTCTTAGCATTTCAAAATTGTCCCATTAAAGAAGCATGTCTCATAGCATGTCTGTTAAACTAACAGTAGAAGTTTAAACATGTGAGACAGTCTATTCCTGTTTATGACAGCAGTTCTGCAGTGTGTTTGTATTTTTATGGCAACATTGTAAATGGTGTCACCCTTTCTTGCTTGAGTGTACAAATCCAGTTGTTTATTAGTAAAATTTTGTTTATCCAACAATTGCAAAGTTACAACATTCATACTATAACGATGAATTCAGACACATGAAATACTTTCCTGAAGCCTGAATGTATACTTGACAGCAATGTATGCTTAATTTTGTTTAATTTTTATCGTAATTGAATAAGAGGATGATATTTCTTTACTAAGTTATTTTTTTAAATTACCATTAGTATGAAACTTGAAACATTCAATAGTGATCTACAGTTTTATCATGTTCTTTGGTCTTCTGTGGGTTTTTTTTGTTTTGTTTTAACAGCAGTATCTCTCAGGATCTGAACTATATTTGTAGGCCAGTTCTATGAGTTTTGCACAGAACTAAATTTCTTGCTGTCACTATTGCCCAATATTCTCGAACATAATATTAAAATATTAGCAGTAAGTAAAAATAAGTAAGTGAAAGTAAAAGTAAAAAAATTATTTTAAGTAAAAATAGTAAGTGAAATTTCTTCTTTCTTTAAGGTTTCAGAAAGACACAAACAACAAAATGAACAATCCAGCTATTAAGAGAATAACAAATGAAATTATCAAATCGCCTGAGGATAAACGAGAATATCGTGGACTGGAATTGGCAAATGGCATTAAAGCTCTTCTCATTAGTGACCCCACCACAGATAAGTCTTCAGCAGCGCTTGATGTGCACATAGGTATTTAAAGCATGTTGTATTCATTACGACATTAATAAAAATGCTTTAAGTTTTGATATCTAATTGCAAATAAAATGACAGGAGTGGTATCCAGTTGGCAGCCTAGCCTTTTATTGTAATTTAGAGTTTGTTTAATTCTTTGACACATCAAGTTGAAAATTATTAGCGCTAATTAAATTCTCTTATTGTACTCTGTGTTTACTCAAGCGTAGCTCAGTCAGTAGAAAGACTTCTTTTAACCATTAAGTTTTGTGTTATGAAAGATCTTTTGTAAGCAGAAAAGGGGCGGGTATGAGTGCAATTATTTCAGATGGCTCCATTTGTCATGTCATACTTTTTTTTTTTTCATGTTAAGTTGTTGATGTCTAGAGGTGAGAAAATGCTGTAGTGCTGGAGGAGTTGGAGAGGCATTCCCTAACTCCAATGATGCTTAAGTGTCCTAACAGAAATACTGGAAATAGAAGGGGAAGGTGGTTACTTTGACTCTTTGGAATAATGGAAACCTTTTCTTATATCTGAGGTATTTCTTAAGCTTGTGTAGTTTCTCAGTTGCTTGGAAAGTATGACGCACGTATACATTACCTAAACATCCTTACTCATTACCTAAGCATCCTCTTGCCATGTTTGTAGTTGGGAGCTCTTGCTGCTATTGGTGTTAGGACAGAAGTAGTAGAGTAACTTTGAAAACTTCTGGCCTTTTTTTATTATGGAGATGGCTGTCACAAATCATTAGTTCAGAGGATCCCAAATGTGTTTTTGTTAGGTACTATGACAGTAATAGCCAGTCATCCAGTTCCTGCACATGTACTGGAGGAGATGTATCTGTTGCTTTCATCTCTACTCTCCCATTGCGCATTGTTGCATACTCTAAAGCAGGACTACTAGACTCAAACTTCCATGTTTCTGGCTTCCATTCTTGCACGTAATTATTGTCTTTTAACCTTTCTGCCTTCACACCTCCTAGCTGGTCATCAATAGCTGCTTATGTTCAGGCAATTACAGGTTATCGCTCGTCCTATAAACCACAGGATAAATACCTCCTTAATTGTGGTTGGCATTTGCTGCCTTTTAACACAGTGCAGTTATTAAAGTCAAGGTATAGAAGTCAGAACATTGTGATCTGCTGCGTCTTTACAGATTATGAGTCATGGGATTGAATTGAAAAATTGTCTCTATAAGGCAATGCAGGCTGATCTGGAGAAGCAATGTGAGACACTAATTGGTTCAGTTACTCATTCTAAATTATTTTTTTTTTTAAAGATTTGGTTTAGTTAACGATAGCTGCACAAGTGTCTACTTGCATCTACAGAATTTATATAATTGCCAGAAGGAAACATACTGTAATATAAAGCACTTTAAAAGACTTAACATTTTAGTATTACTTTTTATGAATGGTTACATGAAATTTTTCTTCCTGCAGGATCCTTGTCTGATCCCCCCAACATTGCTGGGCTTAGTCATTTTTGTGAGCATATGCTGTTCCTGGGAACCAAGAAATATCCAAAAGAGAATGAGTATAGCCAATTTCTTAGTGAGCATGCTGGGAGCTCAAATGCTTTCACGAGTGGAGAACATACCAACTATTACTTTGATGT
Organism: Haliaeetus leucocephalus; assembly: GCF_000737465.1. Taxonomy (NCBI): domain Eukaryota; kingdom Metazoa; phylum Chordata; class Aves; order Accipitriformes; family Accipitridae; genus Haliaeetus; species Haliaeetus leucocephalus. The sequence goes on along the minus strand of NW_010972620.1, from coordinate 12,979,949 downwards.
GTCACATGAACATCTAGAAGGTGCACTAGACAGGTAAACACATTTTTTTATATTTCATTTTTTGTTATATAAGCGCTATTTGCAATTGTGTAAAAGTTTTTTTGATAATCATTATGATATTAAAGAAAGAGTTGAGAGCATTATCTCTTGTTAAAAATGATACCAGATATTTTTCAGTTCAAAAGTTTTGCTCAGATTTTTTCAGCTAGCAGAGTTCTTAACTGAGGCAGAATTTTTGAAGTTCAAAAGTTGTGTTTACACTGAATATTTTTGGAAAGGTAGGGCACAGAATATGATCATGAACTTATGCATTATGCAAATACTCTGATTGTATAATGAAATACTATGCTTCCCATAGGATCCTTATTTCATTGATATCAAAAGAAAGATGAAGTCTAGAAATATATTAGGATGCCTTTAGTAAAAGGAACTCACTGAAATCTCTGCCTTTTGTGGGAGGGGACAGAAATTGAAAGGTGTGTAGTCAGTGAGGTAAAGAGTGGATTTTTCCCTTTGGATTTTCCCTGGATGTCTGACAAGACTGATTTGATTTGTGAGATTAAGAGCCTCTTGCAGCTAAACTTCAAAACAGTAGAAATTCTGAGTGTATGAATTACGATGCAAGGTCCTTGATCCTTGTAGTACCTTATACAATGAATATGTTATCTGTGTTTATAGATAAAGAACTTGAGAAATACAGTGAATCGGTGTCAAAACTGTTACAGAATTTATAAGTTCTGCATTAAAAAATAATATATTCAGCAGTTTTCAGGAGGTACCAAGCTTCAAACTTTTCTGTTACCATTTATGTACAGTACTCCTGACTTGAATTAAAATTTTTCTGTTTAGATTTGCCCAGTTTTTCCTGTGTCCTTTGTTTGACGAAAGCTGCAAAGACAGGGAAGTGAATGCTGTTGATTCTGAGCATGAGAAGAATCTGATGAATGATGCCTGGAGGTTGTTTCAGTTGGAGAAGGCTACTGGAAACCCCAATCATCCCTTCAGTAAATTTGGAACAGGTTTGTCAGAATATAATTATCCATCCATTTGAGTTGTGTAACATACATAGCATTATTGTTTATATAAAATTGTTGAAGACAGATTGAAACAATTCCCTTTTTTTCCTCTCCATACATGTTTATCATGGTGCTTTATCACATTTTCCACATCATAGCCCAAACAGAGCTAGACAAAAACATAGGAAACAGTGTGATCCAAGACTTGCAGTACAGTGATGAAGCATCCTTTATGATTCTGATAATTATGGCAGTGAATGCTGTTTTCCAATTACTGGATTTGTCATAATTTGGTCCTTTTAAGTCTTTGTGCATAACAAAGTGAATGAACTGTGTTTAAATTGTTTAGCCACATGCTCTTTTTGCTAACTAGTATTGCATTAGGACTAGATGACAGCGACTAGGTCAAATCAGAAAGATCAACAGAGTAAGAATATAAAAACAAAATCTTAAGCATAAAACACAACAGTAGTAGCTGGACAGATAAAACGGTTTTGGAGAAATCCCAATGTTATGGCTGTAGGTTTTTTTCAGGCTTTATTATTCACAGAATGCTTCACAACAATTTAAACACCCCAAAACCTCAATTTAAAAAGCATTAAAGTAAGATACCATAGTTGTGGTCAAAACCACAAATGTTTGATGCTTTGGCAGAAATTTAAATTTTTTTTTTCATATTTTCTACATGAATTTATTTTTGAAACTGTTGAAGTAATGGCTATTAATTCATGCACTGCACTGTTTAATCCTTGAGCATGAATGTGTTTTGTGGCTGGGTCAGTTTGCTGGATGAATAGTTGATGCAAATATTTGGTGCAGTAGGATGATAGGAGGGCAGATAATGGGCTTTAAGGACTGGTTTCTTCCTCTGTCTCAAGAAAGAGAAGAATATTTTTGCACCTGTTGATGGAGGACATAGTTGAGGGGCTGGTAGCCAGCTGCTGCAAGAGCATGTATTGCTCTGTTCACCAATAAAGAGACGCTGTCTGAAACAGGGAAACTATAAATGCATTCTTCAAACAGGTAAATTTGAAAATAAAGTCTTGGGAACTACATATTGATAAGCAGGCAAGCATCCAAATTACATTCTGTAATCTCTGCTATTGAAGAGATCATTTATTTTTTATGTAGCACTCAGAAAACATAAGCAGAAGTTGCAGAAATAGTTTTCTACAATTTAAGAAGGTTTTATAGCTGACACGTGAAAAGTTTTCATGGGGAGAATACCCAAAATGTGCTCAAATTCATTAGCAATAGCCATACTCACCTGTTCTTAGATTAGGCTCTGATTCTGAGATTAAATTATAGCCTATAGCCTTCCTGTAGATCTGATTTTGCAGAAGTAAAGCCCAGCTTTGATGGTTTTTATTTACCCAAAGAGATGACAACAGTAATATCGTTTTCATGACAATTGCAGTTGGCATCCTTCTTATTGTTTCCTTTTGACCAGCTGAGATGATGTTAGTCTAGCAGAACACAGGAATGACTCCATTTGATGCTTCAGGTCACTCCCTGTTGCTGTGCAGCCTGTTTTGGCAGGAAACCTTCTATTACTCTTTGTCTGTCCAGAGAAACAAATGCACCTTAATCTTCCAGTTTGCTTGTTAGGATGTGCATTTTGTCCCCAGATACCCTTCACCCATCTTTCTGAATGAATACCTATGATGGTAATTCTTCTCCATCAGTACCCTCAGTAGTGTCAAGTACTTTCCCAGGCACTTCTGCACTGTCTAGTGTCCATTTTCCTACATCTACAAGGTGTCTTCTGATTGTTGCCTCTTAATGTACTTCAGTACTGTAACAGCACAGTTAATGAGCTAAAGCTTTATGTTATGTTATTTTATTTTAACCTGTGTATTGATTCTGTGGGAATAAACACAGTGGGGTATCTAAAACTTCTGCATTTCATTTGTCTGCCGATGGTGACGAATATAGACAAAATCTTTTAAACATAATAACCTAATTATCCTTTTTGGGTGTCGTTAAGAATCCTTGCTTTTACTCACGTGTGAACTTTGAAAATTAAAGCAATATGTTGCTTCAGGCAGCCTCTCTATGATGTTGACTGTTGCAGTTGTAATTAGACTTGTATCTAATCACCAAATATCTGGACAATATACTTGTCTTATTTATGTATGTAACTTTACCTCATTGATTTGTATTAACTTATATCTGTGATTGTAGGATTTATGCACTGGGCATATATGTGTAGCAGGCATGCTATCCTCTCCCAGTCTTTTTCTCTCTTGCTGTTTTTCTGATAAACACATAAGTCAACTTTTCTGCTACATTTTGTTGCCTTATTTTTCCTTCTCATCCCTTGTTCTCTTCTGTACCTGGTCTGACTGTGGCTTGAGGGAGCTACTGATCAAAAAGTTAACAGATAGAGTATTAGTTTGCAGTTCTGCTCTGTAGATTCTGTTGACCATTTTGTGTGTCCATGTAGTAATGGGAAGTGGAGTTGATTAAAATTCAGTGTGCTCTTTGTAGACTAATTTTGCTGTTGTTTCAAGTTTTTACCTTTACCAAACAGGAGTTCTGATTTGACTATAAATGCGGAGTATGTCTTTAGAGTAAATTATTGAAAGCTTGATGTTGATGTAAAGATTGCACTAATTAACAGGAGGACAACTTAATGGAGAAAGTTTGGTATCTTCTGGTTATGGGCTTATTCAGGGAGAGTTGTAGTTCTCTTCCTCTCTAGTCCTGTTCCTCTATTGCAGCTACAGCGGAGCTGTTTGTGAAGCAGAAGCTGAACAGTCACAATTTACAAATCATGTTTGTAAACTAGTAATTATTTATTTCATTTAATAGTCTATAATTTGCGGCACACAATGCCACAGATAATTTCACACAGTGGTTCCTATGACAGGAGTGTGTATATGGGAGTAAAACCTACTCCAAATGTACCAAAGGAAAACCTTTTCCTCCTTCTGAATTAGAGCCTGGGCTTACTTACATTGCTTTGAAATAACCTATTGAAATAAAAAAGATTAATTTAGAAGACTAAAACATCTTCAGTTCTTTAGGAGCGTGCAGATTGAGAGTGGAAGTATTTATTGTCTCTGATAAGCTTGAGACAGTATCGATCCAGTTACTTATTATGGATTGTAATTATTTTTAAAATTACTATCCATCTGGAGGAAAGCAGATTTATTAATTTAAATTTTTCTTTTTGATTTCTAAATTCATAAACATCAAATATTGTTAACTTTTTTTTTTAATGTTACAGGAAACAAACTCACTCTGGAAACCAGACCAACCAAAGAAGGAATAGATGTAAGACAAGAACTATTGAAGTTCCATTCTACTTATTATTCATCAAATTTAATGGCTATTTGTGTCTTAGGAAGAGGTGAGTTTTGTTCTATTGGTTGAGTAAGACTCTACATGTATTTATGTTTGAAGAAAATGAAGTGTATGCAAGTGTCTGAAAATCTAAGGAAAGGAAAAAAGTAAAACTTGTACAGACTGACCAAATATAATTTTATGTTTAGTGAAATCTCCAAAGCAACTTGCAATGTATACATTTATGTGTTTATAAGCTTACAATAGAAAAAATAAGCTGAAAATTTTAAATCCGTTATTAAGTTACCAGTTGTTGTCATTGTATATTTGTCTTATGAAGACTGACACCTGTCTGGTTTCAGGTTGGGAGGGCTTTTGATACTGTTTTCATGTTTTAGACTTACACTTCCACTACAAAAATTTCTGTATTATCAAAGGATAAACCTAACCTAACATTTAGATAAAAAGGCTTTACTTCAGTGTCCTTCTGAATTAACTTAACAGAGGTTCCAGCTGCTTAAAATCTTCCACAGTCAAGATGATATTTTACATAGGTTTGCTAAAAGCTTAATAACAGTGTGTTCAAAACTGTTTGCTTTTTGAAAATATACTGGCAGACTGTTATTTGTATGGTGTTTTACAATAATGCTCCAATGGTGAGTGTAAATGGAATAAAATTCATTAGCAAAGTGAAATCTTCCTTTACAACTATTGGTTTACAGGATGCTGAGTATGAAGCTGATTAACAAAATGTACCTGTTTAATTTCAATCATAGCATATTTGAGCATGAATCGTTTTTTCTTGTAGATTTTTAAAGTGGGCAAACACAGTGAGGATTATGCTTCTTAACTGAATCCAAATTTTGTGCATACACTTACTACTGGATCAGTTCCAGGCTCCCTAATTCCTTTCAATTCAATTTATTATTATATGTCACCTGCTGTAACATCACATATTGATTAGACTATGGTGAAAGGTTTTTTTTTTTTTTTCACCGTTGCAAGCTGAATGTTAAAAAGTATTAGATTTTTTTTTTAATTGTCTTAAAGGTGGGGTATCAGATGTGTTACTAGTAGGTGTGTAGGTAATACCACTGGGGCTTAATGTATGTCATGTGTGAAAATGCCTTGCTTATTCTCCTTGTAGCAGTGGAAACTTTCTGCAAGTAAACAATGTAATAGTGATGAAGACAACTTGTAAATATTTTTCAATATTGTAAATTTATTTTTATTGCTATTTGAAAGAGGTGCTTCCCCCTTCTCAGTTTTGTTTTCTTCTCTTTATTTTACCTGAGGAAAAAAAAATCCTTTATTATCTTTGAAAATATTTATTTATTAATTGAAGTTAAATAGATATTAATCAGAGTTTAAAACAATTGAATTTAAATTCTCTTCCTCATTTAACAGCTCTGTTTTCAAGGTTTCCAGGCATCTTTTTTTCTTTAACTAGTTCTTTACTGGACAGGCAATATTCCAGGACAGACAAGATCTGCATTTCAAATATCAATAAAATGTAGAAAATACTTAAAATCTGTTACCTTTCCAACATTTTTTTGCAATTTGCACGTATGTATTTTTTTACTACAAAATACAAAAATTATTCTTGTTAAAATCCTGAATTTAGGTGGTTTCACTAGTCATTTTCCACAGTTGAATTCTTTCAGTGTGAGTTGCTGTTGTAAATAGTTCAATATTTAGAAAAATTAGGAGCCTTTGAAACATTGATCTTTGGGATTTTTCCTTTCAATCTTATAAAATAAATAAATTTTTGAAAGGTAACTCTCAGGCTTTTTGTTAGTCTGTTTGTATACAAAATGCTGTACAAGTACCCTTATTTGTCATGTATAAGTAGTTGTCACTGTAATAGTGAGGTGCTATTTGGACAAAAGTTGCATCTCATTTTCCCTGAAAAGACACATACCTTTTCTCACTCTGTTATTTGTTCAGGCAGGAGAATTATGCAATTGCTTTCCAGAAGGCTTTATATTAATGACTGATTTGGCTATTTGAGGGCTTGCCTCTAGCATCAAATTTGAAAAATTACAAGTTCCACATTCTTCCTGATTTTTTTTTTTTTTTTTTTAATTTGTTTTCAGGGAGCTCTGCCCATAAAAAGCAAACTGCAGAAAACAAACCTTGTTAGCATTATTCCATAAATTCCTTGCTGAAATACCTTGCTACAAATGTAGCAGTACTACTAATTAATGCATAAACAAATAGTTAGAAATTCTATAACATAAAAATATGTTGAGTTGCACACTGCAAGTCCCCCATGATCTCTCTACTGTTGTGCATTCTGAAATAAATGGATGTCTAAAGCTATGTGCAGCCGAGTAATTCTCTGATTTTCCAACCACTTTATGTATGTAATGTAAAACAAATAAAAATATATGTCACTAAAAAGCGGTGAGGGAATCAGAATATAATTTCTCTAGTAAATAGTAATAAATATTCAAAAGTTTGCTAAAATAATAAAATTAAATTTTTTTTTTATCTAATCAAAAGCAAAATCACTGAGTAATCATAGAACAGTTTTAGTGCAGCAGTTCACATGTAGACTTTTTAACAAAAACTTTTTCAGTAAGAATCACCCTGGCAACTGGAAATCTGTCCTAAAGAAAACCCTTACTGTAGTTGTAAAGCTTAAATGAATGTGTATTTTGCTGATGTGGATAAAAAGTAGTGGTCTTTAATAAAATTACATGCAGTTCACAAAATTGTATTATACAGTGACCCATCTTGGTTTGCATTTTTTTTTTTCTTCCCCTGCACGATTCTCTCAGTGTAGTGTAGGAGCATGCATATGTTGGGCAGGAAGGATTCCACTTTCTAAATCTAACTGGGATTGTTTTGACTAACAATGTGATTGCTTTTTGAAATCTTTCAAGGATTAAGGTTGTAGTTTGAGACATCCAAGAAATGCCCATTTTTTTTCTTCAACATCCACCCTTGAAAGGCATGTGCTAAAAAACTTGATGGATGAGTCTTTCTTATTCTCACTTTGAGATGTGCTCCAAAATGCCTTTCTTTAAGCAGATAGGTATTTTGAAGGCAGTATTTCAACATAACAATATAGGTCAGTTTAGGTGAATTCACACACAACATCAAATTCTTTCCTCAAATGGTCTTCCTCTTGTTTTTGAAGAGTACTAGAATCGTGGACTGAAACTAGAATGGATGTAAAAGTAGAAGTGCTTAAACAGGTCACAGACGTGTGTGAAATTTTGGGGCGCTGAGGACAGATGACCCTGGCTCACAGTGTATGTGAAGTACTGGAGGTGAGCTGAGGCTGAAGAAAATCCAAGTTTTGGCAAAGATGCTTTCACTCTGGAAAATTTGCAGCTGTAATTGCATGTCCCTTAAGCTTTTTGTGGAATGTTTATTTTTGTAAATGTTCAATATCTGATGTGTCTTTTCTTCAGTTCCAGCTTAGATTCATCAGTAAAATTTAAAGATGTTTTTTCTACTTACAGGATTTATTGTGATCATGGTTGAAGCCTTCCTCTAATAAGCATGATGCTTATAGTTCAAAACTTAAGTGTTAATATAGATTTCCTTTCTGAAGTTAATAATCATCGTACAATTAAAACTACTTTTCTGTGTAATTCATGTGTCCCCCCAAAGAATATACAAAATCCAAATTTGCCAGAATCTTCAGATAATGGTTAAGGTTTTCTAATGTTTTTTTATTCTAGAATCCTTGGATGAGCTGACTTGCTTAGTGGTAAAGTTATTTTCAGAAGTAGAGAATAAAAATGTCCCTATACCAGAGTTTCCTGAACATCCTTTCCAGGAAGAACATCTCCGGGTATGTATAGAGATACATCTTCCATTAGGAGTGTATACATTAAATGATATTTTTTATGTCTCAGTAATACATTGTGCACTTCACTACTTCTGTATTAGTGTCCCTGTCAAGTTCCATATTTCTTTCTTAATTTTCCACCCACCTTTCCATGCTGAGTATAGCATAGTTTTATATAGTTTATATTAAAGGTTGTATATTTGATTGCAGCTGTAAGCAATGGAGAGATAATTAATTCTCTTTTTGTTTGCATCATGAATGGCTAAACTGTTGTTCTAAGTTTTACATACTTTTACTTTCGAGATTTTGTTGATATATTTGTAATAAAATGTGCGTGTGTGAGGGGAACATGATATGTACTCCTGAGATGAATAAAATAATGAGAGTTCCCTTTTGTTTATGGATCTCCTTGTTTATTTTCGCCCTCAGCAACTTTACAAAGTGGTGCCCATTAAGGACATTAGAAATCTTTATGTTACATTTCCTATACCAGATCTTCAGAAGTATTATAAATCAAACCCTGGCCATTACCTTGGTCATCTGATTGGGCATGAAGGCCCGGGGAGTCTTTTATCAGAGCTTAAAGCCAAAGGTAAGTCCTTTGAAGGTAAAGAATTAAAAAGTAATTTATTACACAATTTTTTAAAGCTTAGCTACGTTTCACTTAAAATTGACATCTGTATGTTAAATTTAAAGCCCCCAACTATTTGAGTAATTTGAGTTGTAAGTCATTTTGTGCTTTATTTTTGTTTCTGTGGTGGGGAAAGGTAAATAAATAACGGGCACTCTGACTACTGAAGCTATTATTTCTTGCACTCCCCTTTATCTACGCCTGTTTAGAGAATTATATGAACTTTGACATAATGATCTTGTCTCTGTTCTGTCACTGAGTTAGAGACTACTGTCAGGTCCCTCAATGTCTGGAAGACTAGGTAGCATAAATTGTTACAGATTTGTTTATGTAATATATTTTCTTTTTTATATTATAGGATGGGTAAATACTCTTGTTGGAGGACAGAAGGAGGGTGCTAGAGGTTTCATGTTTTTCATCATTAATGTAGATTTGACAGAGGAGGGACTTCGTAAGTGAAGTACTATGTCTGCATTCCATGTTATTCCTCATCTGATGGGTTTGTGTTTGTGTCCAAAGAGACTAATTGTGAAAGCCAATTTATTTTAATTAACTGACTATTCTTATGTGTTTAGATCCTCTCAGTATGCTAGCACACTTCATCTAACATAAAAAACCATCTTATTTGAGGTTATGTTAAAGCATTTCATTAAATATTTTAAAGTAAATTTCTTTATAAGGAAAGCTGTTATACCTGTTTGTGCTACTTGATCATACTATTTACACCTGAGTTAAATTATATTGTAAATCAGTATATTAACATAAGACGTGTTCAGTGCAGTTCTCAGAATTAGCTGGGGATTTACACACTTATCTTAAACATGTTTTTCTCAGATATGAATTTAACTTTGCCAGTAGGATTGTATGTGTACTTAAATATCTTGATGTATCAGGGAGTAATTAAAAATAAAACCTTACATATTTGTGTTCATCAGAATTTTTTCTTTGTGCAGAACTGAGTGAATTACTAAGCAAGTATTTTTTCTTTCCAGTGCACGTTGAAGATATTATTTTGCACATGTTTCAATATATTCAAAAACTACGTACCGAAGGACCTCAAGAATGGGTTTTCCAAGAGTGCAAGGTACAGTGATTGATACATGACATGTGGTGATTGTATTTTTACAAATTTTTGGATTATAAGTAGAAACAGATTCCTTGGCTGTGGAAATAGCCTTTAATAATCACATGGTAATTAAGTTTATTAATTTTAGATGTGCAACTTGACACAAATGACAAGTACATTCAGAATATATTGTCTTAATGTAGATGTGAAATGCTCTTATAGAACTGTGAGCTGACATTTTATGATAACATAATGGAGGTGAAGGAAGAAGTATCTTACTCTGTCTGCAAGGATTTTGCATAACCTTCCTTAGTCTTCACTGGAGGTGGAGCGGGGGGGAAGCATTTGCTGTGAGGGGTAACACTGAATTGGAAATTGAAGTGGCTGTTTTTCTACCCCTCTCTTCTTTCATGTTGAGATTGTAAAGGCGGTAGGACATTTAATCTGCTGTTTCTTGTCTCTCCTTTTGGAGCAGTGAACTAAAACTTTTCATGGAGTACTTTGGTTGTACGCTTCAGCCTTTGCTGAACTGTTCATGCTTCTTCTAAGTCTGTATGGTTCTGTGTGCACAGAGCAAAAATGTGAAGTATCCTATTAGAATTAAATAGTACTGCACTTCTCAATGACTGTGAAATAAAGCCAGTTTTGTTTATATATATATATAGTCTCGTTGGTTCACTACAAATACTTTGGTAAAGATTTCTTGTTCCATCTTGGCTTTATTTGGTGAAAACTGTTGTTGAGTTTCTTCTGTCTAAGAGTAGAAATTCTGCAGATGCGTTAACTTTGTTTCTTGCATTTTGACACCATATACCTGTAAAAGAAGTCTCTTTACCCTCTGCTAAAAGTCCCAATGGAATTGTTTTACTGTCATTGTAAGCAAACACAAGATTTGAAAGAGGTAGTTCCATCCTCCCATCTCATCCTTGTGTCGTTCCCTTGCTCCTCTTGTATCAGTCCCGGCATTCCTGAGGCTGTGAGGTGAGTCAGAAGACCTGGCAAACTAGTTTGAAATGAATCTTTTTTTGAGTTTATTTTCAGCTGAATTGTTGAATTAACCAGACTCTCTGCATGGTTTCACAGAAGGATGGACGGTGCTTTTCATTGGCTTTATAGTCTTAGATCTCTTTAATTCACCCTTGCCATTGTATTCTAAGAATGATGTGTTCTACTTCTGTGGCTAAGACGGCATAAAGAAAAACACTTTTTCTGTCTCTAAACTTACCTTTTGGCTTCCTGAACAAAAGGAACAAAAAAGGAAGAGGGAAAGGCTTCAGTTCATTAACATACAATGAAGATTGCACTGGAACACTATGCATGGGTTGTATCAAAGTTAGTCTGTTTACAAATTATCAGGAAATTTAAATATATGAGCCATGGGCCAGATCTCTTACTACAAATAGGACTTAAAAGACTTGTATAACACTTCACATTGTGAGACTATCCGAAATTGCTTGTGAGTTTTGTGCAGCTTGAATATTAATGAAAACTTTTGTGTTAGGTACGTAACTAATGTAAAATGGATACAACAAAACTCCTTCCTTTTCTTAGGTTATAAAAAGGAAATAAGTAGCCAATAATTATTCTTAAAATAGTCTCTAATGTATGCTTTTCAACCCTTCCTACATTGTTTCCTAGGATCTAAATGCTGTGGCATTCAGATTTAAAGATAAAGAACGACCACGAGGTTACACATCAAAGCTTGGAGGAATGTTGCATGTAAGTGTCTGTGTGTGGTTGGTTGTTTGGTTTGTTTGGTTTTTTTACAGTATAGTAATAATTACGCAGTGTGTTTGATTATACTCTTAATAAATACAGGTATTTGCAAAGGTCCTTTGCACTTCTTGAGCTTAGGAAGCTAATATCACGCTGCATAGATCTTAGTCTTGGCAGTCAGTAAGTCACATTTCCTTCACTCTCTACCATTTTATACTTCTATACTTGCTAGAACTGATTTTACAGTAACTGGAGTTGCTATTTGATCTGTTTCAGTGTTTCTTAAGACATATGTACCTTGTCATTCTGTGTCTACCTGATAGCTAAATGTTCTCTAGGGAAATATTAGAGAAATAATATTTTATCACAAACACAAGCACTGTGTTTCTAAATGCTTCCATAGTTAACAATATTAAAATACTGCAGTAAGCAGAAATGTTCATATTAAGATAGCAAATCAGAAATGTTTGACTCTACTAATGTGACTACATATTGGTACTGAAAGAATTATCATGTAGCTTATACTTAGTCTTTATACTTCTTGGAAAATCCAGTTTCCACATATTGCACTAAAGGAAGATTTAGGTGTTTTTTGTCTAGTGAAAGTTATGCAACTTTTATACGTTGCAGCCATTCTCCATTGCACAGCTAATGTCTACATCTATTCAGAGGCATTTTTGGTTTCTTTGTAGGAATTCCTGTTAATACTCCTACACCTTTAATTTGTAAAGTCTAAAATAATGATTTTCAATTTTAGAATTGTCTTTCTGTTACTAAAAAGCATTAGACCTAACTGAAAACATTTAAATGGATATTTAAAGGAGCTCCTATTTGGGATGCTGTCTCTTGCCTTTTGTTCTGTCAAATGCATAAAATCTCTAACAAATGGACCTCTGACTTCTGAAACAGTCTTTCAGTGGTCTGTATTTGTTGGATCATTCCCAATAACAATTGCTGTTTCCAAAAAAATCAGGCCAGGAAGTTGCTGGGAGTGTTCCAAAGAGCAGGGTATTGATTTAGGACTTTTTTTTTTTCTTCACTGCTTTTCTTTTGCTGTGCTTTGCAGTGTGAATGGTAATTCTGATTCTGCTGTTAGTTGCTTAAACACTAATTGTAAACTAACTTTTCTAGTTCTTTTTATTGCCTCTGAGTCATGCTAAGTTTATGCTTTGACTTAACCAAGCTAGAACTGTTGTTTGGTGATCTCATACCCTTATGAATACTAGCTGTTTTTCATAACTTGAAGAAGAACCTGTGTATAAGTTAGCATGAGTAAATGTAATGTCATAAATTACTATGTATTTATCAAAAGGATTTAAACATTTTTATTCAACAAAACAGCAGTTTGTCTTTAAAGCATATTTGTGCTGGTCTAAGGAGTCAGCACTAAGGTCCTGCTGTCAAATTATATTTCATATTTGTCATGTGTAGGCTTGATGTTTTCCAGGTAGTTGTTCCCTGGTTTGCAGTGTCCTTTTTCTTTTGTTTTGTTTTGTCTCCTTAATTGTATCATTTTTTAAATTTCATTTTAATCTGATTGTTGTATCTAAATTGTTTTATTCTGTTTTATTTTAGTTACATTATGCTTGGACCTTGCGGAAAAGTAATCATAGAATCACAAGATGGTTGAGGTTGGACTGGACCTCTGGAGGTCGTCTTGTCCAACCCTCCTGCTCAAGCAATAACAAAATAACCAAATAAATTTTATTTTCAGTTCCAGTTGGTGGGCTAACTATGGCCTGTGTTTGCAAAGGAAATGAAGTGTAGACTTTTGGTCACTAAATCTGTATTGCCTTGGTAATTTCAGATTAGAAGTGCATAGATTACTTAAAATCTCCATTTATGCAGAATGTAGTTAAATGAGCATTCTTCAGTGTACAGTGAATCTTTTGGACAAGACCTTTCAAATTCTGGGTCTTCAGCATTCACATTTGAATTTTTTGTAACACAGGTTTGGTTCGGTTCATTGTCCTTGGTCTGTCGTCGTCGTCCCCCGTCCCCCCCCCCCCCCCCCCCCTTCCTCCTTCCTATTTCCTGTTTTCTCTTCTTTTT
>NW_010972620.1:12916358-12966365 GCF_000737465.1 Haliaeetus leucocephalus | reverse complement strand
TCGCCCTCCCCCGGCCCCGCCCCCCCCCCCCTTTCTTTTTTCCAAAATCCTTTGTGTGAGTTACTCTATGTTCTGGAATTCATTCCACTGTAGTTTTTTGTATAATGTAAGTAATTCAGAAAGACATTTTATAATATTCTGGTCAAAAACAGTACACCTGTATGGCAAACTGCAAGTACTTGGTGCTTAGGTCACCTGGTATTTTCCCCTTGGTAAACAGATGTTAATCAACAAAGTTTTCCTGTCAACTGCACTAAGAATTTTCAAAGGAGTTTTAACTGTTTTTTTCTTCTTAAATTGCTATGTACCTTAAGAGATTTTCAGTTTGATCCTAAATAAAAAAATGTTAGAATTAAAATTGTGGAAGTTTGTATTATACTTTTAGATAATTGAAATATACTTTCCTTTAAATTACTGTAAATAAGAATTGAATTCTTAGAGAATCCTAAAAAACTTAGTGGTTTTTTAGGTTGTTTGTGTTTTTGTTTGTGTTTTGTTTGCTTTCTTTTGTTTTGTTTTTCCCAAATGCACTCTGGTGAGTGCTTGGTGTTCTTTTATCTTTAAACATTTCCTCCAGGGGTCAGCATTTACCGTGTTATTTTTACTTTAGTTACTTCAAAGCAGTATTTAAAGGAGAGTGAGTTTTTATACTGAGACATAAAATATTTCAAGATAAAAGAATGATAATATGCAGTATATAAAATTGCCTAATACAGGAGAAATATGATTGCATAGTTAGAGTACTACTCCATCTTGTTTAGTTTTAAGAGAAAGGTTTTAGGACATGTATGCATTTCTAATTTGAAATTACCAAGGTAATACAGATTTAGTGACCAGAAGTATACACTTTTATTTCCTATACAAAACAGTAGTTTTTTCTTGCTTAGCTTTTGTTTAATTCACCTACGTGTTTCTGGGCTTTGTTTTTTAGTATTATCCTATAGAAGAAGTATTGGCTGCTGAATATTTGCTTGAAGAATTCAGGCCTGATTTAATTGAGATGGTACTGGATAAATTGAGACCAGAAAATGTTCGGTAAGTTAAATTGCAATAACTTGTATTTTAACCCAAACATTGTAAGAAAGCAGATGAACTAATGGAAATAAAAATTCTTAGATGTCTCTTACAGCTCCAAAGTAAATGTCACTGAAAAAGAGCTAGTTGTTCTATGTGTTACTGTCTCTGTACCCATTGAAAATAAAAATTCTTAAGTACATGCAACTCTTCCTTTTCAGACAGAAACATCCTTTTAGTCCTCTTTATGCAGGGTGTCTTCCTCAGACTGAAATAGTTTTTAGGAAGCTACTGACTCAGAATAGCTCAACTGTTGCTGAGAAAAAGCCTAGTAAAATTATCCTGCCTCACTAAATTCTGGGGACATTTTACATGGAATGCTCTAATATTCATAATTTGCAGCTAGGTCTGGAAATCTGTTAAGAGGATGGCTTTTAGCTGCTGAATATATTTTATTTTCCCTGTGGAGAGCTACAAAACTTTGTGTGGATTAGCAGACCCTCTGAAAAATATCAATTTATGTGGGTAGAAATAGCTGTGCCTTTAGCTGCTAAAATCTCTCAGACTTCCAGAGCATCTCTTTGATATGAGTGTGACCATACTGCACATGCTTTCTTTGCAGAGTGAGCATGCTGCAGTACAAATTTCAGGGCTCAGTAATTGGTCAGAATAGATGTTGAAAGGAAAAGGGGAAACCTCTCTCCTGTGCTTTTGAGGATCTTCTGTTGTCACCCATGCAGGGTAGAAAAGAAAGGCTGAAAGAACAAATGTACCCCATGTCTATTTGAATATCTAGTGTGACCAGGAGAAGGGAAATAACACTTTGCTGAAATGATGATTTACAAGTGAAGAAATCTGGAAGCTGTTGAGAAGAAAATGAGGGCAGGTGAAAAAAGAGCATATTAATTGAGGAGGAGGAAGGGCTGGGCAAATGGTTAAGGAAGGGAGGAAGAGCCTGGGGCAAGAGAGCTGGCAAAGGACATCATGGGGGTAATGTAAGTGGGGATATTGGCAGCTGTGGGGAACTGGTATTTCAGTCAAGGATGGATAGAGTGGCTGGCTAGTGGAACAGTTGGGGATGGTTAAGTGCAGATTGGACAAAAATATGAGAGGGGGATAGGAATTGGGATTTATAGGCAGAGTGGAGGTACGAGAGCAAGTCTAGAAGAAAAGATTGTCAGGCTTAGCAAGGGTATTCAGCTGAGAGTCTTGAATCATGGAAACAGGGCAAACAGAAGAGGCAAAGAGGTCCAAGACAAGGAGCATGAGGTAGGACAGTGGCAGAACTGATGGGACCAAACCTGGAGGAACTGAGCAGAAAAGCCTGTGCAGACTAAGTGCAGTGTAGTCTACAAAGGGCAAAGAAACTAAAGTTTACCAAGTCTTTCTTTTCTGTTTGTTTGTTTTTGCTTTCTGGAGATGTATGCTTTTTTCCCTTTTTTTTCCCCCCATACAACTTCTGTTTCAGTTCTTACAGAATAGAAATGTTCTGGAATTACATGATAAGATGTCAGTACCATGTATTGCTCTGCCTAACCTACCAATGTAGTTGGAAGGTGTGTAATGAAAGTAACAGGAATCTGCAGAAAGAGGAAAGTAGAGGTTTGAGGTTAAGACTGTTCAATGCTGCCCAGGAGAACTGAGTATCTTTGCTTTGTCACAAGCTTCCTAAATGGCACAAGACAAGCTCCTAAAACAAACTTTTCACAGCAAGCCAGTAATTACTCATTCCTTTTTATTTTCTTGAGTATGCCTAAAATCTTAAGGCCTAACTAGAGGGATTGTTGTGCACCTGAATCCACAAACAACTCAACAGAAGCTTTGCTTTTAATGTATGAGGTACTATACAATGCAAAGAATTAAAAAGAAAAAAGTCTTAAAGTGACTATCTAAAATGAATGGGTACTGTATAACTTTGTGGATCTCTATTTGCCTCGCCTTCCTATCTCTGAAAATAATGTCTCTTGGGATATTTTAAAAAATGAAATTAGTTCCTGTAACACTGACATTGCAGAAGAGGCATTTTAGTAATTCTATTTATTTAGAAAAAGAGGTGAATATTGGAAACAGAAGAAGTTGAGTCATGCTTTGAGCATATTGAATAACTGTTTCTTAATTCTGTGCACTGAAGAGGGCAGAGGTTCAGTAGGACAATATGTACATTTGTATGTATATATTTATATGTTTGTATAATGTGGTACAATCTTAATTACTAGAAGGTTGAATGGGCAACAGTTATACTAGCACTTTGGAGCCTGAATTTTCTTTTCTTTTCTTTTTTTTTTTCAATTTGGTTCTTTTAGTAGATCTTTTGTGTATATTGTAATAAATTATAGTATTAAATTAGTGGTGTAGATATGTTATTAAAATGTATGAAAACACAGAAACAAGCTCTTGCTTGGGATTCTGTATATCAGTCTTACTGTATTTGAACATTTGTTTTTCAGTGTTTTGGAAGCCACATATGTAATACAAAAAATAATGATTTTAGGGGTGGGGTGTCTGTTTCTGAATATGATCCACACTGAAATTTTCAGACACTGTTGGATATACAAGGCCAGCGAGGCATGCATTCATATATTTCTAGAGTTTATATATTTCAGCTTTCTGAAATTACTGTGAATTACTTAAAAGTTTGGGCATGAATCTTCACTCTGCTTGTATGACAAAATCTGTCTTGTATATTCATTTAGTTTAAGATGCATGTTACTTTATTTTCAAAAGATTGTACATTTCAAATAATTATTGGATAAAGTAGGATAAAATTTGATTATGAACTGTATTTGCAAATGTCATGGGGTTCTGGTGTTTCTAGGGGTATACAAGTAATGATAAAATGAATGGAGCTGCCTATGTCAGTGACAGTAGTTGCCATAGTAATTAATGCCCTTTAAAGAAGGGCCTATATCTTTGTGTGTGGGTGTGCATCTATGTGTAATGTGTGTGGGATACTGTAACTGAAGCTTGCATATTTCAAGAGATCATATTTTGAAAAACAATACTTTAAAGAAAATTTCCAGGTTCTCTTTCCTATTGTATTAAATAATTCTATTTTGAATGTATTTTCCTGTTGATCTACCACCCAACTTCTTGGAAATTTGATACAAGAGCTTACCTTTAACATAAAGACTGTTTTTAGTAATTAAAAGAGAATATACTTATCTGAAGAAAGCTTGACCAAATTCCACATGAATTTGAACTTTTAACTGGTTTTAGAATTGCTTACAAGCAATAGGTAAACCATTTTTTTATACTGATTTAGTAAACAAGCTACAGGTGCTTAATCAGATCTGATGTTTATTATAGCTTTGCATAGCTTTGAAATGTGGCTCTTAACATTGCAAGAAAACAGTCAATATTATCTTAGGGAAGGATACCTTTCACAGTGTAAATTGAGTCTTTGTTATTAGCCAGAGAACTTCCAAAGCATCTGCTTGCTTAAATTTTCAAAAATTGCTAGAGGAAGTTAATATATGTAAATACATTCATAGACTATTTCAGCTTATCAGATGCTTCTGGGTGCCACAGATCACTCATCAGTTTCCTGTGTTACTCCTGTTGGCTATGCCAACCTTTTCACACTCCCTTCCAGGTGACAGTACTTCAGCATAAAATAGCCATAATTAACCTTGTTCAAAAGGTATTAGTGTGAGAAAGGAAAGTGTAGAGAATACAGATAGAGGGAGAAAATTCAAGTCTATAGAATGTGGTCAGAAGCATAGGAATAGGGGTGACAATTTTTAGAAGAATTTAGAATGCTACATGGTGTGCTTCGTTCAAATGTGTAGTAAACAGCCATTTCACAATGTGTTTTTATTTTAGTTAATATAAGCCCATATTTGCACTTGCAGTTGCAATTCTGCATTCCTCTTTGTCCTTGGTTAAAAAAAACTGGGGAGGGGTGTCAAGAAAAGAGCAACATAAGCAAGAATCTTATTAGAGAGAGAGGAAAAAATAATCAGAGAGGGATGGTCATCTAGTAACTTATGTGCGCGTGGGTCTTCGTGTAATCTTGGACTTTAAACATCTTGGGTCTCACCCAGCTTTCTTCTAGCTTGTTGTTACTGTGCTTACTTTTTGGATGCTGGAAGAAATATGTTGCATTTAATCTTCCTTCAGGACTAACTACATTGCCTTTTCACTTTACCTAGCTTAAGAAATAGATTATAATAAAATTATATAATTTTAAGCATTTGAATAAAAAAAGCTAACTATTGGGAGATAAAGGGACTTTCAGAACTGGAATATACCTGGGTTTATGGCCTCTTCAGTTTATTGTTAATATATTCTTTTTGTTGTAGAGATTGTAGTAGGGCTTAAAGATAGTAAATACAAGGAGGTTAGTTCTCTGAAGCTTAAATACCCACAGCTGTGCCTACAGCTGGTCTGTTAAGGCTTGAATACAAATATGTACAAATTAGAGAGTGACCAAAGACTGATTAAATGCAGTTCTAACAGTGGAATTCATCAAAGCACTGATGTTCTAACATGGATCGAATGAGGCCTGCAGGAGGCCTATAATGATGTAGCAGCAGGCATACTTTGAGTTTGAATGGTATATGGTCAGAGTAATGATAAATGTATTGGTTATTATGGGTAGACTAAAACCATCCTAGCGTTTGCTATTGCCATAGCAACTATACATTCACATTTTAGTTCTTATGTTCAGACTATTTTTCTTCTCCAAAACTATAACTTATTTTTTATTTATTTCTTTTTGAAACCCCAAACATCAAACCAAATTTAAGATTAAGTGTCCTCTTGCTTTTTCCTGCTTCTCTAAATGATAACATTTTTTTCAGTGTAGACTCAAAAGTTATGGTTTGCTTCTATGTAGCTTCCATGATAATATTGCAAGCTGATTTTTCGCAGCTGTAAAAGTCTGAGTCCTGTCAATTTTAGTGGGAATTACATGGTTTTATTCAGGGCATCAGGTGTTTAAAGATCTGAGCTAATTAGACTATTTTCATGTGATTGAAACAAAATATTAACTTGTATATAGTACTATATTCCCTTTAGACACATTTTAAGCACTTATCTTTTGAAATTAAAAGTAGAATGAAATGAACGAGGAATTTTTTCATCCTTTTCTTAACTAAGATACTTCAAAGTATAGTAAAATATAACAAGGAATATAATTTTATAGTATCTTTTATTTTAAATTGCTAGCAAGATAAAATAGCTTGTGCGGGAGGGGAACTTAGTTAAATTTCACTAGAAGTGATTTTATGGTATGCTACAAAGATTTGAGAAAGCTACTGTGGATTTGCATTTTTAGTGGGCTCTCTTGAAAGAATTGAGTTGAGATTATAGATGTTAATAAAAGGGTCCCCTTTGTGTTTTAGTCTTTTATATTACACCTGTATCTATATGCATGTAGTAAACTATCAATCCAGTAGCTCGTTTCCTTCTTTGTGTTTCCTTGAGCAAATTGTATACACTAATAAAAAACTGTGGACGTGTGCTTTTAAATATCTGTAAGTGTTCTGGTTATCTGCCATTTACTGATATTTATGTTCATGTTTACCTTTCTGTTCTCCCTTTTTATGGAAGAATTAGTATGTGCAACATCATCCTAACTTTGCCTGTTGGGTTTTTTTTTTTCCTGTGTGGTTTTTTTGTTTGTTTGTTTTATGCCTTGCATAAATTATGTCTTGCAATGGTTTAGTCTTCATTGATTTGAATTTTTCCTTTGTATCGTGGTTTTATTTATCATTTCCTTTCCATAACCCTACTGGAATTCACCTACACTAAGGACTTTTCTTGACATATCTATATTGGGGTAGCTGCATTCACAGTTAGAGACTACAGTTCAACGTCTTTGTTAAAAGTTTAGCTTTTCGACTGTTATTTTCTTAACAAACTGTGTTTTTTAAAAAGTATGGAAAAATATCCATACTCACAGATGGTAGCAAGTATCCATATGTGCTTCTATTCAACTGAACCATAACAGGAAGTTTTCATATTCTCCTCCCTCCTCCTGCCCCCGCATACTACTTGTTGCATTTAGTGGCTTAGTTTCCCTAAGAGAGAAACCTTTTTAAGATGTAAGTATCATTTTTACTTGCTCAAACTGCACTGGGTTTTGCCAGCCATCTGTGAAGATAAGGGAATAGACTTGGCATGTGTCGCTATCTTAGCTGAAAAATGTAATTTTCCCATCATTTCCAATACAATTTTTCCCCCCTCATCATCTGCAGAATAAATGCTCGTATTAAAATTTAAGAAGTTAGTGACTCATCAGATTAAGCAACTAAAGAACATTTTCCCCTGGATAGTAAATGGACTTTTTTCCTCTCTTCATATCTGAAGTGCAGCACTAGTACTATCCTAGCGGGAAGAAAAATAAAATGAATGCCAAAAATGTTGATACAGAAATTTCGAAGGGCTGGAATTTTACAGATTTACTGAACAAACAGTTATTTCAATGCAGTCAGTGATCCTCATCCCTGATGATAAACATGTTACAAATATGGAATATATGTGTTTGTTAATTGCATTGTATCTGAGTAAAGATTTTGAAAATCACAATTTGTTCACTTATTTCTTCCCACAAACCATTGTGTTTGTAGAAACTTAGTTTTATTGAATGCTAACAAATAACTTGTGTTTCTGGAGAATGATTAGAATGCTGCACCCCAGCAACATCTCTCTGCACGTTTTATTCTGTTTCCTAATGAGATCTGTGTGGAAGTGGCTTTGAGTAGCCTATATTGTCTTGCATCAGTTTTACTGATTGTTTTGGGAGGGATGTTATAAACAAATCTAGGCTTTTGCTGGTTTTGTCTCAGTCGTGTTACTTTATGCATTTGAGTAAGATACGTGTAATTTTTTCCATTATTTGACAATATCATTATTTGGAAGACAAAGTTTAAATTAGTTCCTAAAAAAAGCAATCATTCCTTTTAAAGTATAAATTCTTTTTTTCTGCAGCAAATTTGCTTTGACATGTCTGTTACTAATATCACAAATACTGTGGTCTAATTACTTTTTCACCCTTAGAAGCTTGAGTTTTATTACGTAAATCTGGAATATAATAGTTGATAATCTTTCCTGGAAGTACATTCTTTTTAAAGCACGCATTCTCTTCCCAAGTAACACTCTTCTGTGGATCTGTCACTTGTAGCTTCATTTTAGATTTCAGGAGAGTGAAAAAGAAGATGGTATCTAGTAAATAAGTATCACATTATAAAAATTGTGCTTGTTTTTGAAAATTGACCATAACTGAGGACTACAACAGTTTGCATGTACAAGAGTGTACATATAGAAGTAAATTGCACTGATAGTTTCAGCTGTGTTCCATGTTCATGAATGGCTTGGAAGCCTAATTGCACTGGTTGAGTGTAAATATATTATAAGCAGGTCCTATTAAAGATTGCCTGATTGCCTGTCTTGCTTTTCCAGTGCATTTCAATGCTGTCTTAAACCATGTGGATGTTCATAGTGCTATACAGCACAACACAGAAATGAAAAGCAAAAGTAACAGTACATAATTGGTAACTTTAAAGGTGCATCATGATACATTTAAATAACTGCATAGCATTGTATTTCTATCTGTGGTGCTGCTTTTCCCCTATTCTTTTCCTGTCCTGGTGTTCATTACTGTAGGTGCTTGTATCTTAGTTTAGGTTGTAAGTCTCAGGCAGATGAAATGCCTTTTGGTTTGTTTCATGTGGTTGTGGGAATGTTTCTGAGAGCTCAAAATTTAAGTAATCATTCTAGTAGTGATTTGGGGTATAGGGAGGGCAGGAGGATCCCTTGAAGCAGAACTGCTTGAAGAATTGCAATGCAGATTTCCACAATTTCATTTTCTATACGTTGAGCAGACAATTATTTTTAGCTCTTTAATTTTAGTATGTTCCTACAGCAAATGTTTGGGTGCTTGGATTGTCACTACTGCTTGAGCATCGGTATGTTGGAGAAGGGTAGAAGGAGGGAATGTTAAGTAATAGACATCTGTGTATTATATCATAAAACACCTTTGTCTTGCTCCTCAGACTGCATGATTATTGGAATTTTATCAGGATAATCTTGTAGCTTAAGACTCTTTTTTTTCCTCTTTTTTTAGTTTTTATTTTTTATTTAATGGATGGAAGGGCCTGGTAGGTTGCTCTGAAATTCTAATAGGCTTTATGTTTTTATAGTCTCTTAGCAACTTCATCTGCACACGATGGAGCTTTTGCTCACCAGCTGTCCAAGATAAAATGCAAAACATAATAGAATATTTCTATGGCTCATTTTAATGTAAACAACAGTCTCTCTAATAGATTTCACCTTCATGACTGAGCTAGTGTCTGCTGTGTTGCAAGAACGAATATTCTCTAGGATTAAAGTGCTTAGTTCTTTGCTGAATATTTATTTAGTATTGTTCCTTTTGTATTAAAAATGAAACATCTAACATGTAAACAGGTATGAAACCATTTTATATGAAGTCACAATAAAAATGTTAACCATTTCTATTGCCATTTACAATGAGAGATGAAATAATGTATCTCTTAAAGATGAATATTCTCATTCTAGTTTGGATATTGCATAACTTCTGCAGAGGAGCGGGGGTTGTTTGTATGTGTATTTGTATTCATGCTAATCGTGTGGTGCTTTAAAAGGTGGGGAGTAAAAATTTCTCCCTTCCTCAACCCAGAGGAAATCTGCATCCCTGAAACATGAGATTTGATTGCCCCTCTTTAGTGTGTATGATTTAAAATATTGTCTCGAAATTAGACAGTCTGTAGTGCAAGTCCTACTTCAATTTTTGAATCTATTGCTAGAGATTGTCTTTACAGTTCCATGTGACTGAGATGTACTTGTCATTTACTTAAATGCATCTAGT
This sequence comes from Haliaeetus leucocephalus, assembly GCF_000737465.1. Taxonomy (NCBI): domain Eukaryota; kingdom Metazoa; phylum Chordata; class Aves; order Accipitriformes; family Accipitridae; genus Haliaeetus; species Haliaeetus leucocephalus. Next base: position 12,956,521 of record NW_010972620.1, on the reverse strand, counting down.
GCTAGCTATTTACCCCACTGTTCTGCTACTTGAATTGCAATGCACAGATTTTATTAATAATTGGAAAATCTTCATAGTAGGGGAATCTGGAACTAAATACAGCAGAATCCTGTTTTCTTCAACTCTGCTTGGATCATTTAGTCATTTACAATGTGTAAACATTAGGTGACGAAGGATGAGGACATAGGCATTTACAATATTGATAGTCCACATATTTAAACTTTGCAATGTATTGCAAAATTCATCCCAAGGGTATTCTCCACTGACATATTTGTAAAGTAAAATACTGTAGTTTGAGGTACATCCATATGCCTGTTTGATTTATGCCCCACTTTGCCATGCACATTAGAAATAAACAACAGAATGTTCCTGGCCTGAAGATATTGTGATTAAAAAAAGAACACTTACAATGCATATATTTTGATGTTTTAATGTGCATTTTAGCCATCTGCACAAGATTTGACAAGTTCGCTACTGTGCTATTCAGCATCTACAGATTGTTACATATATGTAGGAGGTAATTGTGCTACCTTTTTTGACCATTTCAGAATTTTTATAAACATCTATTTACTCTTAAAGCTAGCTACTTATTTCTGTTGAATAGTCTTTTTGTGTTGTAGGTTGATAAAAAGAATTAAAGGAGTTCTCTTGATACCTATTATGAAGACTGTGAAAAAAATACTGATAAGTTTGTAATTTTCTTTATTCTGGATTTCCTTTTATTTAGGTGTATTCTTTAGTTCAAGGTGTGTCTGGATGATGCTTTTAGTCATATGGTTTAGTTTTAGGTAGTCCTGTGAAAAGCAGGGAATTGAACTCATATGATCCTTATGGGCTCCTTCCAACTGGAGGTATTCTATGATTCAGGTTTCTAACTGAGTATAATTCTGTTGTACTGACTGTAAAATACATTAATCTTCCTGCTTTTGTTCCCTTCCCCTCAAAAAAACCAAACCAAAACAAAAAAAAAAAGGGGGGGAGAAACAGGTAATAATCTGAAATGAGAATATGAGAATGATACAAAATGAAGAAACCCTCTTACTATCAGCTTATGAATACAAGAGTGAAACTGCAGTGATGTAATCTGAAACACTAGGTCTGGCATAAAATTTCTATAGTCAGTATTTTCACATATCCGAATGTTGATATAGGTGGTATGAAAAATGTTGTCACTTCATTAATGTTGTAGATCTCAAGGACTTCTTTCTGTGTTTTCTGGAACAAGGACAAAGGCTAAAAAATAGAAATTGCGTGCAGCAATAATTGTGTGTAAGTCTAGGTTGTAACACTTTTAGAAAACCAGTAAAATTAAATTATGCTGATAACCTGATTTCATGGTTAACTTTAGTGTTTAGTTCAGTATATGTATACCTGCTATCCACATGCGCTCAGTAATTGTCCAGGGACCATTTTCAGAAATAAATGCATTCTAGTGATGGAACAGAAATAGTACTCTGAATAATTTCTCACAGTCTTTTCTCAGACACATTCATGCCAAAGTGCTTTGTCTCTTTGTTTTCAGAGTTGCAATAGTTTCCAAGTCTTTTGAAGGAAAAACTGATCGAACAGAAGACTGGTATGGAACACAGTACAAACAAGAAGCAATTTCTGATGAAGTTATTAAGGTATGTTAAAACTTTTAATATATTCTAATATCTGCAAGTGAAAGACAGCGGTAAATTCTTTATCCTAGCTTTCCCTTTAGTTGAAGGGAGAACTTAAATCTGCTGGTCTACATAGAATGAAAATTGTACAACGAGTCTGTTTAATGTTATGAGAAGTAAGGATCTTGTGTTAGTCTTTAGATTTCAAATATTTATTACATAGGACAGATGTTTTAATGGTTTTAAACCATGTTAAATACAGGGAATGTTATACCATTTTTGTTGTAAAAGATCCATAATAGGCAGTGGCTACTTAAAAATGTAAGCATAAACTTTTTAAAACTTAAAAGTCTCTATTAAATGTTAATGAACTAATCCGTTCTTAGGAACGGAATCTTTTTATAACTGCGATATCTAACTGTGTTTCTGAAATTGATTTTTGCAACTGACAAAATAACTATATTTTTCCAATTAAATGAGCTTCTAAAAATCAGAAGTCCAACAAAGGAGTTGGGCACATCCTTATTGAAACTTGTTATTGATCTAATCTTTTAAGAGATGGGTGTAAAATACACCCTAGAGCTAAACTGGACCTGCCGAGCATGCTTTGAACAGATGTTGCGTAGGACCACTTCACTTCCTTTAGGTTGTCCATACCTATGTTCTTGATTAGAATTCTTGCTTATGTATTTAGTTTAATGCCTCAATTAGAGTTCACAGTAGCAGAAAAGGTGAGACATAGAACTACCTTCGACTCTACTGTAAACTTTTCAAAACTACTTTTTATCTTTTGTCTTCTCCTCCTTCATCTTGCTGATAGCCTACTCCAACTTGGTTTCCTAGATATTTCTCTCTTTCCCTGTTATCTCAATAGTATTTACACATAACCTAGTGGAACATATTTTAAAATCTTTGGCTACAGCATAAATAAGTATATAACCATTAATTAAGCAGAAATTCTACTTAGCCTCATTGTTTCTCCTGTTTATCTAGAAATGGCAAAATGCTGACCTGAATGGGAAATTCAAGCTTCCAATGAAGAATGAGTTTATTCCTACTAACTTTGAGATTTTGCCATTGGAAAAAGATGCAACACAGTACCCTGCCCTTGTCAAGGTAAGCTATCTGTATTTGTTCTGTTTGCTAGCTAATGTTCTGGGAAGTTAGCAGTTAATTCCTATGTGTTTTTAAAATACAGATCATGTCATGTTCCAAAGTATAATAAACAAAAAATTAAAAAATTACAAGATATTGCTAGAAAGACAGTCAAAAGTTAATTCTTGCTAAGCTTTGGATTATGACTATTTGGTGTCCTGGTTTCAGCTGGGATAGAGTTAATTTTCTTCCTAGTAGCTGGTATAGTGTTATGTCTTGGATTCAGTATGAGAAGAATGTTGATAACACACTGATGTTTTCAGTTGTTGTTAAGTTGTGTTTAGACTAAGTCAAGGATTTTTTCAGCTTCTTATGCCCAGCCAGCAAGAAGGCTGGAGGTGCACAAGAAGTTGAGAGGGGACACAGCCAGGGCAGCTGACCCACGCTGGCCAAAGGGGTATTCCATGCCATGTGGTGTCATGCCCAGTATATAAACTGGGGGGAGCTGGCCAGCGGGGGGATCACTGCTCGGGAACTAATGGGCATCGGTCAGCGAGTGGTGAGCAATTGCATTGTGCATCACTTGTTTTGTACATACCAATCCTTGTATTATTATTATTGTCATTTTATTATTGTTATTATTATCATTATTAGTTTCTTCCTTTCTGTTCTATTAAACTGTTCTTATCTTTTTTTCTGATTCTGTCCCCCATTCCACTGGGGGGGGGGGGGGGGGTGGGCAGGTGCGTGGTGCTTAGTTACCGGCTGGGGTTAAACCATGACATTGCGTTCCTACAAAAATGAATCTACAAACAGCTTGAACTCTCTTTGCCCTTTTGAAAGTGTGTTAACAATTGATAGAAATAGTATTAAAGCTGTTTATTCAGCAGAAGGGTGACTGCCACTCTTATATTTTTTTGAGCAGTGTTCAGTAAGTCAAGCATGTAGACAAAGCTATTCTTTTGTAACTGTGTATGGAAAAAGCTTGTGATTGCATGGAAAAAGGGAGAGTGATGTAAACATGTAAATAAACATCACTCTCCAGTCTCCTGGAAGCATCATTTAATGATCTCAATATGTTTAGCAAATCTCAGTTGTTCTGAGTACCTAAAATTTACTAAAAATTACTTCTCACTACTACAGCATAGTTGTCTTTGCTAATGCTCATCTCTGTTCTAGGCTTAGTTGGAGGATAAATAGGAGAAGTCTTCTGCAATTACATGTTGTGCTTCAGTCTGAATACTCAATTCAGGAATACTTTTTGCACACTAGATTAATATGTCTACTTTAGTGCAAAGACATCCTTCAGGAAAACATATTTGTTCTGCACAGGGTATTTTAGCTATGTGCTTGAAGCTGTATTATTAACAGAGGAGGTCTTCGAGCATATGTTTACATCCATCCTGAACTGAAACCTTAAACCTCAGCGGGGAGACATACTACAGCTCTATTAAGTAACAGTAATTGGTTTGCTATAGAAACTTGATGGTCCTTCAGTGTCTCTGTAGCAACTAGGCAATTGATCCACACAAAAGCTTTGCTTTAAGGCATCACTGCTTTAGAAATGAATTTGTTTTTAGTTTTTCCTTTCCCTTTAAAATATGTTTTCTGAGTGAAAATGTTTTCAATCTTCTTTGATGAAATAAACATTGTCTATTTTGCCTGCATCTCTTTTATTTTCTCCCCAGCTGTATGTCTGTGCCGTTTTGCTTTTGTGGGACCTGGCATTTGTCTGACCTCACAGCAAAACATTGCAAGAACTAAACCAGCGGAGATGAGCTGTACAAAAAAAAAAGTTTTTTTTCTGCTGTTTTATATGCCTAAGTGAGCTTACTATGGACTGGAGCAGTGTTGTGGAGAAGGGCAGGGATGGGAACATAAGTGCAGGAACAGGATGACCGTTTTCGCTGGCACTATGTCACTGGGTCACCTTTGTTGTAATGGCACATCTTGCCCTAAAAAACCCCGAGGAAAGAGGACAGTTAGGTTATGGGCTTTGGCCTGAGGGCCAGATTGTTACTATGGTGCTGTAGTGCTGCTTAATGGCACATCTTTTAATGCCAGCATTAGTAGGGAACTTTGTGAAGCTAACTCTTTCTTTGTCTCTGATCACTCCTGCTCTAGAAAAGTATTTCCCATTTTGATCATAACCTCATTCACAATGCTGCAGCCATTAACTGCTTGTTAAGGTGACATAGGGTAAGAAGAGCATCTCAGTAAGGATAGATGGATGTATACACAAATGTATATAGCAAGAATGTGAATTTAAGGGGACAATGCTAAACTGATATTTGAAGTGCTGAAGAGACTTTTTTTAAAAATAGTGTAACATGTTACAGTTAAAAGGTGACATAACAAAACTTCTTTTCTTGACACAGGACACTGCTATGAGCAAACTGTGGTTCAAGCAAGATGACAAATTTTTTTTGCCAAAAGCTTGTCTCAACTTTGAATTTTTCAGGTATGCGTTGTTAAGTATATCACATAAATTGCTCTCCAGAAGTTTGTTGCTTGTTGGGAATCTGCATTTCTGTGGCAAAAACTTTTTTGCATGTATTGAGGCTTTAAAACATTTGTCCTCGCTTGGGAATATGCAATAAGATACAGATAGCAGGAAGGCTCATGTAAGTTATGCGGTAGTTGAGCAGCAAGCAGTTTGAGGGGCTCCATCTATATTAACAGGAAAAGTTTATCTAAAAATACTTTAAAAACAAGTTTTCTTCTGTGTTTTATTTGCTATACCTGAAATATGCCTACCAATAGGACCTACTACATATTGCAGTGTACCTCTTTAAAAATGGGTGTGTATTATTTTAAATCAATGAATAAATTGCAACTATTTTAAGATAGTGGTTTTTTTAATAAAATGCTATTCTGATAATGGTTTTAGGTTCAAATTCTGTTTTAATTTGCATAACGCAAGCCAGGATAAAATTCTAAGTGCTTAAAATTGTGGCATTTTATTTAACCAACGACTGATTTTTTTTTTTTTTTTTAGAAGAACACCGTCTATTTTATCAATGAATGGGTGATTCTCACTTCAAGATGCATGATAAAGTGCTGTAATGTTAATTCTGGTCTTGCATTATTTTTGTCACAGGAAAATTATTATTTTTTTTTTTTCTTAAAGTGAGCATGACGATGTACCTTCTTAGTGTTCCTTTCAAGTAATAATTTCTAACTTTTGAGTTAAAAAAAAATACTGCTGTCTTTAGAGTGCAGCTATTTCTGTGCTGGGCTGCTGAAAGTGAAAATAATTTCAGGAACTCTCCTTTGGCCTAATTAAATGATTCAGTGATATTGCTGGAAAGGCTATTATGTGGGCTCTGATAGATGCTCATAGATGCACTGTTGAGTCCTTGTTTTGAGTGACCACTTGAAATTTTTCTTGGCAGAATTTTAGGTAGAGGGTTTTTTCTGAGAGTGTCAGATCTTGGTACTGGTGTTGGTACTGGTTGGGGAAAATAGGTTGCCTGGGCATTTCCTCTTTCTTTTTTCTTTTTGAAACCATACGGCAAACATTACAACTGTTTCAACTTCAGTGTGTCAGGAAATGGAAGATCAAAATGGTAACTACAATTGCAATATTTTGCCACCTTTGCACATACCTGGTGGCTTTCGCTTTTACTATGTTTGGCTAAAATCCAAAATAAGATTTTGTTGAGGGACGCTGTGTTTGTTATATAGTTGTGTTTTGGGTTTTTTTTTCAAATCAATTCCAAATGAACTATGAGTGATCCAATCTCTATACCAGTTTGTGAGTAATTAAAAGATAATAATTGATTTTATGTAGAGCACACAAAGGTATAAGTATGCACACATACGCACAATATCGTAGAATCATAGAATGCTTTGGGTTGGAAGGGACCTTTAAAGGTCATCTAGTCCAACCGCCGCTATAACGAGCCAGGGACATCTTCAACTAGATATGTGGTGGTAGTCTTTCCCAGTTAGATTTGTACTTTCATGTCAGTGAGCCCTTTTAAAAAGCCAGGAGTACTTGAGCTTTGCTGACTAATGTAATAGAGTGATTTGCCTCTTTCCTCCTAGGAATGGTTATAGGTGGAAAGGTGGCTTTTTTCTTAGGGTTGGGGATGAGGGTTCTTGCTTTTTCTTTAAAAAAATGAGGTGGTAATTGTATATGAATGGATGTGAGGAGATTTTGACAATATTGGGTACATCATCTGCAAAAGAAGTTGTAAGCAGGTTTGTCTGGTTTTGATACTTAAGATAGATTCTTAGTGAATCTCTGTCTTTTGAGACTGGTAATGCTAATGGTCTTTGCAGGAAATGGTGAAATGTATAGTGTTTATTCATGAGACTTGATGAAATTACCCACAGCTCTTTTGACCAAGTGAATTGGTGAATAAAGCCATCTTAATAACATTGGTTTTCATAAAGTTTTAGCCTCAATTCTAGATTAGGATATGATGACTATGCTGCAGTGTGGCAGATTACAAGAATTTGTTCACACTAGACTGCTTCAGTAAGATAGAAAAACTAGAGGATTTCTTCTGCCTGCAGCCCTGATGATCACGAATCTTTGGAAGAATTCCTGACCCAGATGTTATAGCAGCAACTGCTGTGTAGAATTAAGAGGAAGTTAATGAGGGTGGTTTCTCCTTCAAACATACAAATCCAGTAGGAACAATCTGAGTATATGAATCTCTTGAAGTCACCTTGTTCCAAAACTGAAAATCCCTACATGGCACAGGTCTTGCATTAAAGAAACACTACAGTAAAAACCTCTGATGCGGGACTTATCATCCAGCCTAAGGGATGATGATAAGCTTTTGCTTTTGTATGAATTATGACTTAAGAACTCAACAAGTATCCTTTTTTAAAAGGAAGCAAAGTAACAATGTAATGTGCTGTTGTTTTAAAAACTTCCTAAAGGTATTTGTAAACTCTGCATTTCAAATTTCCCAAGGTTTAGAGATGAATGTTAAAAATATAATGCTAATTATTTTTAACTGGATACTTGCTACCTTCCAGTTTAAGAAATATTTCAAGCAACTTGAGTTGCTCATAAGGTAGCTCAGGATCAACACTTCAGTGTTGATTCCAGCTATGTCACAGTTCTGTTTGAGAGGGGAAAAGACTAGACTTTAAGATTTTTCAAATACAGTGTCAGTGATTGAGTCGTTCTGCTTCCACAAGTCTAGTCAAAAAATGGTAAACTAGAAATAAGCAGTTATTTACAAAGTTGTCAGTAATAGAAGGCAAATCCCAGAACAGTGTTATAATAATTGTTTTCTGTTATTTTTCACTTGAGGATTAATGATTTAGTAGTATTCATTATTTTCAAAACTCCCTATTGGCCTTTGCCAGCTAAATGAGTATACAGAAGTTATAACTGATACAGACATAGTAATCACTCAAACTGATTAAGTCTCTATTCTAGTATCAGAAAGGAAAATAATATAATGAGTTTGGAGGAAGGTTTGTGATAACATAGGATTGACCTACATCTTGCTTTGAATTCAGTCTCGATTAAAAAATTCAATATTAATTGGATTTGCATCATTGGGCATATTGACATTGCTCAGTTTTAGGAAATTCTCATTGTAGGGAGAAATGCAAATAGCAGAGTCTTTTTTTTTTTTTTTTTTTTTTTAACTAACCCAGTAGTAGTAAAAAAGCATATCCTAGGCTAAGATTTCAGACTATAGCAGGCTCTGCTTCTCTAATAGATTTTTTTTTTTAAAAATTTTCTTTTTTACATCTATTCCCATACTTACTTTCCTTAATCTAGAAGGGAGGAGACGTCAAGGCGTTACTAAAAACTGCTAGGAACCTTCTTAAAAATATCGTTGCAATGTATTTTGAAGTTATCAGCATGTGTGTTGTGGTGATGTGATCTTTGTTTTACTACAGTAATGTTGGTATACACTATGAAATACCATGCTATATAGGCATAAAGATATGTAATAGCATGTCTCAGAATATGACCATTAGTGACTGCTTAGGGAAAATAAATGCAAATGGCGTGGTTTTGAATTGCAAGCCATATCCTGACAGCAAATTGTTTTAGATACTACTGATTATTTCTGTGAAATTGATAATGAATTTACATGCACTTCAGAAGCTTTAAAAATAAATATTCAATCATAGTACAAATAACTTGTCTTGACTTTGCATATTTTTAAAACACACAGATAATTAACAATTGGCACAGGTGAAACATGGCTTGAGTATTAGAGTTGCATTTCTCTCTTTGAGAAATTCGTAACAGCATTGTATGTGATCAGATGCTTCTAAAAAACAGTAGAGCTTGTATAGTTGTTGCCATTAAAAAGATAACACAAAAACTACGGTGGTATGAAAATGGATACGCCATGCTTCTTTCCTGAGCTGAACTTAGCATGTACTGCATATTTTTCATACCAGAAATTGCTAATCTCTTAATTTCTGTAATAGAAACTACTTTGTTTTCTGACAGTGTAGAAGTATTAATTACATTATATTCACTACATAGGCTTTCATTTCAGTCTGTTAAATTATGTTGGTTTATTCATGGTGTATTTAGTTTATTTTACTCCTGGTGAATTCTGACTGTGCAGCAAAGGAAACATAACGTGTCTTGATTTATGAGCACAAATAAGAGAATATCTCTGGAATCTTCAATATATTTAGGCATCGCTCAAACCATAAGCGAGCTACATAATTATTTTCCAGTATGTTCATATTTGACTTCAAAATAGGAATCCTTCATAATGGGATCCATCAGCATACTTGCAGTAAATATTGTTTCCTTCAGATCAAACTTAAAAGGCCAAAAGAAGCTGAGAAATAATTTTAAACTGCATATTTTACTTTCAACATTTTCTTCCAGCCCATTTGCTTACGTGGATCCCTTGCATTGTAACATGGCCTATTTGTACCTTGAACTACTCAAAGACTCCCTCAACGAGTATGCATATGCAGCAGAACTAGCTGGCTTGAACTATGATCTCCAAAATACCATCTATGGGATGTATGTAAGTACCCAAATCAAAGAAAAGCTTAGAGCCTTAAAGCTACTTCCACTCATCAACATTTTTACATTGATTTGATGGAAGGACTTTTATTTAAAAAATGGGTCTAAGGCTGTTACTCCTTTTGATCTTGGTTATTAACCATCCTTTCTTTAATTTGAATTTTAAGTTGAATTTTGTTCAAAGTCTTCAACAATCTTTCCATTCATATTAAGCAAATTTTCTTCTTTATTTTTATATCATTCATGCAATTAATTAGTTGTAAGATTTGTTCCTCCATTTAAAAAAAGAAAAAAGCAACCCTAATCCAAGCTTACATATTTATTTCAGTTTGTCAGATATCTGCTAAAAACCTTCTGACTGATGGGGTAGAAGACCCCCTTTTCATGCTATTAAATAAATGGTACACTTCAGCTTTCCTGTTCAAGAACTACTGATCATGAGGCTGCATATACATACTCTTCAGTCATGTTTCTTCATCCATTACGTTGTCACTGCTTGAGGTATCAAAGCATTTATTTTGTTTTTCTTTTTGTTAGTCGCTACATTTATGCTGATCCTCTCCATTGCAACATGACATACCTGTTTATCAGGTTATTGAAGGATGATTTAAAAGAGTATACATATGCAGCACGCCTCTCAGGTTTGATCTATGGCATTGCATCAGGAATGAATGCAATACTTGTAAGTAAGAAAAAAAATGCAGGAAGAAATGAAACAGCTTGGGAGTTGTTGAGCTTGGAGAAAACATTTGACTTCTGCATTTCTAAATGAGATGGTTAATGTTTTTTTCCTTGCATATATCTCATTAATTAAAGGCAAAGCAAAACGGTATTTTAATCAGTACTGAGTGACCTGTTTAAGATTGCAGTGTCTTGTGAACATGTGTGCAGTGCAATTGTTGCATTCTAGTTCACATTTTTACTTGCTTGCATGGTAATCTTGAAAGTACTATTACTGGCTTCTATATAAAAAGATTAACTTTTCTGTTGACTGAATCTCAACTTTACAGATTTTGTTATAATTCTCTAATTCTGCTGTAGTGAGCTGTGGAAATGGATTGTGCATGTGTTCATTAGAGTGCAATGCTGGATATTTATGGCTTTTCCTTAGTGTTTGTTTTTATTACATGTTTTGTAATCTATTTTAAAGTGCTGACAATACTTACTGTATAAATACTGATATTATGGGAAATGGTTATTTCTTACTCAGCTTCTCCTGTGAGATTTATGATAGGAGATTGTAATAGTCTCTGTTGAAGTTCTGTTAAAAGCTTTTATTAACCATCGTTCTATTCCAAAACGTATTTTGAAATTTCCTGTAGAAGTACTATTTCCCAAAGCATCTTAGTAAGAGAATATACTGTATATTGTCTTTAAATTTTCTGTATGAGAGTGCTGCAATTTCTTTTTTTTTTTATCCAATGCAAATATAATTTCCTGGTAGCATTCACTTAACTTACTGTAAACATGGTTATCTGTTCTCAGTTTCAAAGCTTGCTGGTGTTTCCATGGTCAGAGTTAATTACTTTAAAAAGAAAAGGCAGGGGTGGATGTCTGTGTGTAATTTTCTTAATTTTTAGTCACAGTTTAGAAGTTTAGAGTTATTTTAAATGTTAGCGGGTTTTTTTGTAGGGTCTTTATATTCTTCTACTCTAAAGATTCTATTTTCATGTGTTAAATCAGTTTACTTCACTTTGATGTCTGGGAACTTCTAATATTCTTTTCTATATTGTGAGAAGTTTTATAGTCAATAGGTGTAACTGTAAAATGTTGATACTTTAAGCAAGGACAGATGCTACACTGAAAACAGTCACCCATAGTGATTGTTGAACAATTTGGGGTTTTAGGCTAATTTAGAATACGAGCCTTTGTCATAAATCCATTTATGATAGCTTTTTCTTCAAATTCATGGTTCAGGTATGTTTCAGTAACTGTAGAACAAAGAATTCTTCCTACTGGAAAGCAGGAATTTATGTTGGTTTGTGTCCTAAAATGTAGTTTTACCTTTAATAATTAAACTGCACAAATCCAAATAAATTCTCATTTTGAGATACCAAATTTTGAAGTTGTTTTCCCCCCCAAAGGCCTTCCAAATGCCTTTTTCAGTAGGCAAACTTTCTGTAGCTTTATGCAATCATATAGTCATTTTTAAGTTCCTATGTTGTTTGGTTTTTTTTTTAATGACCAAGTTTATTTCATATATACTTTCAAAAAAATGGGTATGATCAGATCAATATCTCATCATGATTGTAGACTAACTACCTTGGTGTTTCAGCCCAGCACCATCCTGCTTATAAATTGTGCTGCTGTTGACAGTACCCCTTTTCTTGTAGTACTGCTTACTTATGTAAAATATTTTTTTGAGCAACAAGATAAACATGCAGCAAGGTTAAAAGTAAATTGGAGAGAATATTTAAATAGGCTGTCTGTCAATCCAGATTTCATTACTAAAATGAACAACCTAGAGTAAAACCATTTCAGTACTCCAGATGTACAGTTTAGTGACTGGACTCAATACTGGTAATCATTAAAAATCTGTATTCAGAGTACAATTTGCTTACATTGACATGAAATGACATTAATTCTCTGCATTCATAACTGCTGGGCAAATACGCAGTATTATATTCATCAGTTATCTTTTGATGGGTAAAGGGATTTTATTTCAGAACAAGTTTGTGTTGAATAATGTTGAATTTAGAGTAAGTGTTGAAAAGTGTATTGTTCATTGAATTATACAAGACTTGGTAATTGTTCTATTCTTTTTATCTTCCACATTTAAAGCAAATTATGCACTTTTTCCATAGCTTTCTGTAAAAGGTTATAATGACAAGCAACATATCTTGCTCAAGAAGATCATTGAGAAAATGGCTACTTTTGAGATTGATGAAAAACGATTTGAAATTATCAAGGAAGCGGTAAGCTACATGAGAAATTTACATTTTGGAGTAATTTAAAATGGAATGCATTGACTTGAAATGAAATCTGAGGGCTGATGATCCGTGGAAATAGAGAGTGAAATCCTGCCTCATTGGGACTGCAGAAGCTTTTTTTCTTTTGTCTTTTTTGTGGCCATGAGTTCTCTGTAGTGTTTGTATTACATTCTTTGGTTAAAAATAACTGGTTCTGGAATATTCTTTCAGTAGGTCTGTCTTATGATTGATCAAGGGATTGCAACTTGCTTTGATAGAAGTAGAAATCTAAGAAGGGGGATGGGAGGGGAAATCTTAACTTTATATCCTGTTTTACAATTTGGAAAGGCCCCAGTGGGATCTAGCCATAAAAGAAGGGGAAAATGGATGAAGGGGGAAAGGAAGTGTTGAAAAGATTTGCAACATTTCTTCTCCCCAGATGTGAAGAGGAGCTTTGCTCCTGGGCCAAGATCCTTTGGTGCAAAAGTAACCTGCTGGTTAAGTACATGCTGACTTCTGAAAGTCTCACTTCCTAAATTTAATGACTGATCTAGATATATGGAATGTCAGTTAGAGTATTTTTTTTTTAGCTCCTGAAGTACATTTATGAACAGTGATTACGTTTGCTCAGCCAAACAAGATACATAATTGTTGTTCTGGCTCTTTCTTTAGAGCAGGACAGGTAAAACAAAGGAAATTAACAAATTAGATATTGGCATTCATAGCAATGAGTTGTTGTGGAGGTATAAATGAGTGCACAAGGATTAGACTGGTGGTGGGGAATGGACTGACTTATGGCCCAGAAAGTTTGCAAATAGCGTGCAGTAGATGAGACGGCTAGAGTTGCAAGGAAGATCACCCCATGGTTGCTAAAGTCTGTCTTTAATCCTCTGCTGCTGGTGATTTTTTGAACAAGTGACTGGCCTAGACAGACACCAGGGCCATCTTTAGTTCATTACTATTTAGTAGGAAATTCTAAGCAGGTAGACATCAAACATGAGGTAGATTTATTATAACAGCACTTTATTTAGGGCTCTGTGTACCTAAGATACATTAATTGCCTGGAAAGTTTTAACTGGATGTGATAAATGTCAAGGTACAAAAACCCAACTCATGGATCTGTGAATTATCTGTTTTGGATTATTTTCTTTTAGTTTAAGGTGTTTGCCTGATTGTCTTTACAGTTCACTTGAACTTTTCTGTATTATGCATGTTTTTTCATTCTATAGACTTTTGTTACACAGGCCTTTTGTGTATGTAAAATAAGACAAAATACAAAAAAGTCAAATCAAGATGGGGAGATTGCAGTTTTTCCCCTCATGTCTACACCTAACAGATAAGAGAGATAGCAGCTTCTAGTTTCTGTTTGGACCAGATAGAAGGATGCATCCTCAGCACCTTCATGCTCGCTGTTTGTCACTCATGTGCTATGAAATTATTGTACTGGAAATGATCCCAGCTTGCCAAAACCGTTGGTTTGCACTTTTCAGTTCCTCTGGTGGAGGAAAAAGGTTCTGTTTATTTTGTAAAGGTGCAGTTGGACTAGAAAGGAGTTTCTTTGGAGAAGCTCACTGATTCTTCTCTCATGCCTCCTTTATCCAGGCAAAGAATGCAAAGAATTTCCCAGATGCTCCTGTATTTTTCTAACCAAGTCAGTCCAGGGAAGCAACTGGGAGAAAAATACATTTTCTATTAGTGATATTTCCCCACCCCACCCACAGACAGTCACCACAGAATATGTATTTCCTGGGTAGAGTAACTTGATCTAAATACTTATTTAGGTCTAACTGCAATAATATGATTTCCAGCCATTAATTTTATGGACAAGTTTGATTCCATGCTTATTTCAACTATCTTAACGGTTACTGCTTAACCCATGGGCTCAGAAGCCCACATTATTACGAAGGTAATTTAACACAATTTTTTAACAAGTCTAACAAGCAAGAGAATGTTCTTGACATTTGAATGTATCTTTTTTGATGATACACAAAGTTGAGAGTACAAGGTTAATATTTTATGTTTAGAAATAGAGTTCTATAATTTGAACTTAATTATTTTGTTTTAGTACATGAGATCACTTAACAACTTCAGGGCTGAACAGCCTCACCAGCATGCAATGTATTATCTCCGACTCCTGATGACAGAAGTTGCTTGGACCAAAGATGAATTAAAAGAAGCTCTAGATGGTAATGATCTGCCAGTTTTAAACTTAAATTATTTTATTTTTTTCTTATGGAAAATGTCTTGTTACTAAAGTAATTAAGGTACTTATTTTGAACTCTACCCATTATTCAAGTGAAGCCTCTGCAGTGCCAGACCTGAGCTGATGCTGGTGGATGTTGATGCCTCTGCAGTTGTCGTCCAGTTTCTAGAAAGTATGGTAGTTCAGGCAAAAGGCCTCAAATGGCAAAACTTGGAGGTAAAAGTTCAGGCTTTGTGGGCATGAGCCTGGGTATGGTGAATCCAGTGCTTAACCAACTCTGCTAAAATCATTTGGCTCTAATTGACATCTTGCAGACACATTGGAGTATATCTGCATTGTACTTACCAATGTGCATACTATTTTGTTTTTTCCATTATCAGGGAATCCTCACTCCTGTTTCTGTAGATTAAATAAAGAACTGTAGGCAATAATGGTAGTAAAGAACATTGTGGTTCTTAACAAAGAGCAGGTGCCCCCTATATTTGGAGGCAGAAGAAATTTCAAATTAGGGGTTTTAATTGAATTTAGTAATAGCTGAAGAACTCTTCCCTACCTGTATCTTACTGTGTTACAACAAAAGGCTGTTACTGGGACAGTTTGCAAAATATCTTGTAAGATCTTCTTGGAATAAACTGAGACGTTCTTTTCAAGAAGAATATCTGGATTTTGTATTTATTTGAGGGATTGGATTCAGAGTACATATCCATAGTTGTCAAAGACTTGACAGATACCATACTTTTTGAAGTTGTGATGCTGAAAATGGCTTCATTAAGATAGCCTCTATAGATGCCCTGAGCCAGCTGCACAGGGCTGTGTTTTTTCTGCAGGATTGCTCCAGGATAGAAATATAAATGTTTAGTTGTATAGTTTCATGAATGATTGCAGGCATCTCTGAGATTAGCAGTGGTGCCAGTGCTACCTGTGAAGTCAATGACAAAACTAACGCTGATTTTCATGGCAGTGGATTCAGCTATATGTAGGTCACTCCTTCTTTTAATGACTACTGAATTTTGAAAAAAATAAGAGGTTTTCTGTTCCTTGTGTAAGTTGTCTTTATAAGATTAATGCTACTGTATTCAGCATAAGAATGGCTAAAAATGGAATGCTGGAAAGGAATGCTGTCTACTTAGCGCTGCTGGAAATCTGTTCGAAATACAGGGGATTTATCCATGATTTTTTTTCTCTTTTCCCCTCTCACACTCAATGTGATCATAATCTTTTGCACTATTAATAAGCAATTCTAGGGGCAAAAATTAAGATTAGAGTTATAAAAAAATAAAAAGTTGATTTGGAATCAGGGAAAAATGTGGAAATTAATTTTTTACTGGTGATCACTTACCTCTTAAGAGAGGGAAAGACTGATAAGCGTGGTATAGGTTTTTCTAATACAAATGAAATCTGTTAGATATGTATGCATCCCCCACTGAATAACTGAGTGACCTTGTAATCTTGATTGCACTTGTCTTTGCAAAACTTTTTGTTAAATACACGAGTATTGTTAGTTTTTATTTCAGTTGATAAAATGACAGAATGAGAAATTAATAGATTTGGTGATACAGTGTGGGTATTCTTGTAGTGTCAGGGAATTAAGAATGGAGATGTTGACTTTGGGATGAATACTCCATCCATTCAACCATCCTTCCTCTCTTATTCCATTGCTTATGTATGTTAAACTATGCTTTGTATTATATATGAAAACTGCTTTGCAAAGACAGGTTAGCATAGAATGTGTGTGTATGTGTACTCTGGGATATATTGCAAAAATATTTTTCTTGTGTATTGTTTGTTACAAAGATAATATCAAAACACCATATTTGAGGTTCTTTTTTAGTCTAGATGGTAAATGCATAGTGTGTTTCTCAAGCATTATAAACTGTGCTGCTTGTTTAGTTAATAACTAAGGCTTTATCTTGGAACGCCACCTGAATGATTGCAACTGTTTTCTCTGGAGAATGAATGTTTGTTCAGCATGATTGGAAAGAAGGCTTTTTTTTTCTTTTCTTTTTGGAAACTGGGTCAGATGGCAAGTGAATTCTAAGCGAAACCAACTATATGATGAGTGCTGCTTATTTAGACCTGGAAACTTTCCAATGTTGCATTTTTAAGGAGAGCTTCACTTTTTCATGATGATGAGTTTCTCCTCCTCTAAGAAATGCACCAGATCTAGTGACGAGTTAGGTACTTTTTAATGTAAAAATGCATGTAATTGATTTAACTGTCTAAATATCTATTCTAGATGTCACTCTTCCCCGCCTCAAGGCCTTTATAGCTCAACTGTTGTCACGGTTACACATTGAAGCTCTTCTCCATGGCAATATAACAAAACAGGTTGGTGTGATACTTTCTTTAATAAAACAGTTTTTATTTAAAAGCAGCACAAAAAAATGGAAGACTGGTTTAATCTTCTCAGATCTTAAAGCAGTTTTGCCAAATGTGATTTCATAATTTGACTTCGTACTTTTTTATCTTTATGGGAGTATCAGTGTCATTTTTTCCACTTTAGATTTATTAGGCTAACTGCTGCCCTTGTATTGCTCTTGGAAATTTAATAAAAAACAAATTATGATCCAAATATTTTAAAGTCTATGTTGCATGTCATTACTGTGATGTGATCAAGCTACATAAGGAATGATGTGCTGCAGATCCTGCTTTTCCATTTGAAAGTGTCAGGCTAACTAGCAAAGATTTAAGAATCCAGGATCCTTCCACCTTGAAGTACTTTGCAGAAAACTAAACAGGAATGGTGGGCCATAAAAATAAGTGTCAGCTCCCCTCATTTGTGTCTTTTTGGGAGTAAAAATCAGAAAATGTTTGTTCTGTCCTTCATTAAAATAATAATGGTTTGTATTTGCATAGGAAATCTAACCAAATATTTGAACATATATACCAATACAAAATGTAGCACCTTGTACATTTTTGCACTCTTTTTTTTTTTTTTTGTAGGGCTGGTGTAGCAATATTTCTATGTTATACCAGCTCTGTGATACTTCACTAGCAGGAGATGTTATAAACACTGCTAGTGACTGCTGCATGTGTGGACAAGAAAGTTAACTAGTAAGGAGGGGAAAAATAAAAAGATGAAGGAGCCAATAGCACTGGATGCACAAAGTTTTCTTTTTCAAGGATGTATCTAATTTTTTTTTAATTATATAGAGTATTTTTCATGTGGAGAAATATAAAAAAATAGTCTCACTTTTTTCCTTCCTGATTTCTTATACATTTGTATATGAAAGTCAGTTCTTTCTGAAATATAAATGAATGACCAGGTTTTTTAGATTTCCATGATGGTGCAGTCATAGCAGAAAAATGCATTCTTTAGTTGGCATAATGGGTGGCTATTGAGGAATCCTACAGCTAGAGAACTGGGAAGGATGTATGTACTGTTATACCCATAGCTATGTAATGTTTAGAAATGATCTGCAAACTCCCTAATGGATGCGGGTAGGAAATTACTGTCCTTCAGTGTCCATGATGTGATATCACTGACAAAGCTCAGAAATTTTAACCTGCATCTAAGAATTTTTTCCGACTAAAATTAAATTAAAATTTACATATTCTTGTGACACCTTTCAATACTGAAAAATTTTTTAGTGAATCTGTACTTTTTGAAAAATTAGACCTATCTAGCTGCTTAAAATTCCTATTTCTTCTTGAATTAATTTCATTCTCATATTTGGTTTTTGACTGTTCCTTTTATTTATTTGCTGCTAGTGAGTGAATAGTAAACTAATCCTGTTCAGAATATCTGTCTGAACAGTCTTGTTGCAAATATTTTGTTTCAATATGCTGACTCAATTGGAAGAATATATTTTTCTCTAACCTTTCAAACTGTGTTTTGTTAGACCTCAATCTTTTTGTCTTTGATACTGGGTGGGGGTTTTGGGGAGTGGGGAGGACACGTGTGTTTATTAAGTTTCCAGACCTTTTGCATATTTTTAAGATCATTTGTGTTGTGAGTTTGTGGCAGTGCAGACTAAGAGATTTAGGCTTTCAGCCAAAACTACTTTGTAGCAAGTTACTGTAATTTCCAGTATACAGGCTACAAGAACATATAAGACTTAACAGGTAAAGCTTTTGAAGTTAAATTCTTGAATGACACTAACGATTTTTAATTTTTTCACTATTCATTATTTTTTAATTATTACTATTATTTTAATCAATCAAATAAAGGAAAGTATCTGGGCAATGAGTCCTAATACTACCAGCACGTCAATGGAATGCATGTTTGAACTTAACCATTAATTTGTTTTCTTAAAATTGGATCTACTGAAACGTCATTTGCTTTGCAAATGTACATTGTAGGTATCTCATTTTCAAACTTAGAAAGATGAGTACATCAAAGTGGTGAAGGGAAAGGGGGCAAAAAAAAAAGCCCATTGAACTTTAATTTCAGAAGCATTGGGGAGGAGTAGTAGTTAAACACAGAGACAAGATAAATGTGGGAAAAAACCCACAAACCCCTTGCCCTCTCCCCAGCCCCCACTTCCTCTTATCTACTTAACCTCTGCTGTATTTTTGTTAAATTACAATATCCCTATTTGCTATTCCTGATTTTTTTTTCCTTTTTTCTTTTCTCTCATGTCACCATCAACAATTGGAAAGTCTTGCCCTGCCGTTAGGTACAGAATAACTAATGATCATTAAAAGTCCTCCTATGTTTTCTCTTCCAGGCTGCATTAGGAATTATGCAGATGGTTGAGGACACTCTCATTGAGCACGCTCATACAAAGCCACTTCTTCCCAGTCAGTTAGTGAGATACAGAGAAGTGCAACTTCCTGACAGTAAGTTAAATGATTTATTTACAATTTTTAATACACATTAAATTGAGATTCTCTGTTTGCTAATGGCATTTTAAAATTAATATTATTCTGTTGATAGGAGCTTGTTTTGAAATCAGACTTACTTCAAATTATTTTGAACTTTAAATTTAAAAATACAGTCAGGGTGTGGTTTTGTTAATAAAATTGTGCACTAAAACATCATCTTTCTGGTGTACCTGAAAATGAATTTGATTTCATTTTTAATCTGTGTATGTAAATTGGACGACTTGGGGATTGGAACTAGATGATCTTTAAGGTCCCTTTCAACCCAAACCATTCTATGACTCCATGATTCTGTGATTCAATCCTAATTCACTCAGTATGATTTGTGGAAGTAAGAACTCTGCCCCACACTCTGCTACACATAGTATACACATTTGAATAAGCACCATTCTTTGAGCACTTTCAAGTATTAATTGACCATTCAGTGAAGGATTGTCCTGAGTTACTCTTGCTTTTTGAGAAAACTAAAAGCTCTTACACAAGTAACTGTTTTTTTCTAATATAAATTCTTTTGGTCTCATGGTGTTTGTATACGATTTTACTTCTGTTGTGCAAAAAAGTCTTATATATAAGACAGGAGGTTTAAGGAATTGCTGGGAGTTATACAGGAATGATGACACATGTAGCTATACAGCCAAAGCCCCTTACCCATAGCTGATCATCAGCTTGTGGAAGCTACCATATACCAAAGAAGCTATTGGTATTAAATGCTAAATTATTTTTAATGTTCATAAATGTTTCTGACAAATTGTTTTTAGAAACTATTTACACAGTAGAGGTAATGCAAAATTCCACTCCAGTTCCAAAAATACTTGCTTAAGGAGAATCAGCCAGTTTCAATTTACTTGTTGATATGCTCAAGCTATGACATTTCAATATGTTAAAATAATCTTTTCTTGTTTCATGAAGAGTATGCTGTTAGTGGAAATTCTGCTTTAACAGTCCTAAACCATTTATTATAATTCCATTCCACAAGTGATAGAACATTATCTTTTTAATTGTGGACAATAAGAATGTACATTTTAATGAACTTAAATGTTTCAACTTTGTCTTTTAGGAGGTTGGTTTGTATATCAACAGAGAAATGAAGTTCATAACAATTGTGGCATTGAAATATATTACCAGACAGACATGCAGAGCACTTCTGAGAATATGTTTCTGGAGCTCTTTTGTCAGATTATCTCAGAACCATGCTTCAATACTCTGCGCACCAAGGAACAATTAGGTAAATTTTCCCATAGTGATTATGTCTCTGTATACTCACATGCACGTGTACTCACACACTTCTATGAGACATGATGAGGTGTTCTTTCCCTGCTTAGTGAGTGTCATTTAAAGGGCACTTGGTAAATGTAAATCATTTAACAGATGATGACTCAAATGAATGTTACTGTGCACAGACTCTAAATTGAGAAGCAGCAATCATAAATTTTAAGATAAGTCTGAAATATCTGAAACTAACTCTGGCTTAAAAAAAAGTTTGATCACTGTACAGAAAACTTCATATCTAGAATTTTTACAAAAAGGACATTAGGTCAGCTTCCTAAATTTTAGATCTTCTTAAAGCATCAGTTTGGTCTTTTCTGCGTGTGATCCTACTTCCAGGTGTACTTGATGTTTCATAAGCCCTATCTTAGGAATACTGCTGTGTGGGTAATGGTAAGCTGCCATGTTGGTGAAGACCTAAATACATTTCAGGCTTTTTAAGAACTCGGCTGTTCACTAATAAGTACAAATAATTGTTACCTGAGCCAGTAAGACTGAGAACTAGTAAGGTTGTTCCAAACCAGGATAACAACGAGAGACAGACTGTGTGACAGTTTGCGTGACTGAAATACTAATGAGGAGGAGTACAGTTTTTCCAAAGGTGAGAGGCAGGGGAATGTCTCAGTGTGATAACTATGAACTACCAGGGAGATCAGGCAAGAGTAGACTTTTTGTGAACAACTAGCAGAATCAGCCATACTATATTCATCAGGGATTTTAACCATCTAGATACCTGCTGAAAATAGGGCAGGACCCAGGTTATTTAGCAGGATTTTGGAATGTGCTGGTGACAGGTTTTGTATAGAAGTTGGAGGTAACAGCTAAAGAGGAAGCAGGGAACAAGCGTGAGGGTGTGTCCAGCACTGCGTAACTGCCAAATGATAGAGCTCACAAGACTTAGGAGGGAAGACAGTAGAAATACCAGCAAAATTCAATACACTTCATGGAATTGTTAATAAGATCTCTGAGAAAGTGAAGAGAAAAAGAAGTTCAGGAGTTAGCAGTTTGCTAAACAGTAGAAGTAGTAACAAGAACTCATTCAATAAATGCTTTAGCGGTACGAGAAAGAGGAAGAGAAAAATTGTCAATGGGGGGGGGGGGCACCTAAAAATGTTTTAGGATGGATTTGTTAGTTTTCACTTAAAATGTCAACTGTGACGAGATGATTTCCAAAATAAATACTGGCGATCAAAGTCCAAGGCTTACCTTTGAACTGGAAAATAACAGATTAAAAGTTGTTCAGGTAAATTAGAAGCTTTTAAAGAGTTCAGCCATGATGAACTCTACATTCATTAAAAAAAAAAATCCAAAACCAACAAAAACACAAGGAAAACCAAAATTATGAAATCCTGGAATTAGAAGTCTTATAGCTGAGAACTTGTGGATGATAGATGAGGTACTGGAAAAAATAATCACGGGTAAATGCTATATGTTTCCTTAAAAAAGGAAAGAGAAAAGCAGGGAAATTACAGATCAGTCAGCTAACTTATTCCATATTTTCCAGGAATTAGAATTATCAAATCGGTTCTAAATTCATAGAAGGTAACTGGGAAACTATTACTGGACAAACTCAGGTCAAACTAACTGAACTTATTTTATATACAAACAGAGTTTGGCTGTATGGATGGAAGTGGTGATGTTGTAAGTCTTTTCTTGATAGTATGAAAGGCACGTAATATTCTCAAACAAGCTAGAGAGAGCGCCTAGGTGGGAGTGCTACACATTTGGATGCAAGACTGTTTGGAAAGTCATGACTGGAGAATAGATTAGCTCATTTGAAAAATGGTGTTTTACAGAGCTCTATTGTGATCCAATGCTATTTAGTATTTTCATCAAAACTCTGGATGATAGAAGAGTGAATATGCTTACTAAATCTTCAGATAATACTAAGCTGGGAGAGGCTGCAAGTGTGTGGGAAGATAGAACTCAAAATTAGTTTGACATTTTGGAAACACGACTTGAATGAAGATGCAATTTGTTAGGAACAGTTTGGCAGGAATAATCAATGGCACAGATACAAGCTAAGAAGCAACTGGCTAGGTAGCAGTTCTGTAGAAAACAATCTACAGGTTACAGTAGATAGGAAGTAGAACATAAATCAGTGGCGTAATGCTGCTCTGTAAAACACTGGTTTATATATAAATGGGAGCTTCCAAGATGCAAACACAATAATACTTCTATATTGTTCAGGTAAGGACTTTGAAATACTGTATCCAGTTTTGACATGAGCATCAAGGAATGATTAGAGAGCTATAAAACAACATTTGAAAGACTGAAATGTGCAGATTAGTTATTGAAAGAGGGGAGGAAGATGGAAGAGAGGCTTAGTTGTTCAGATAAGTAAAAGCTGCACCAAAAAGGAAGGAAATAATATTTTCTTTGTATCTAATTGATAAGATGAGAAATAGTGGTCTTATATTGCAGCAAAGAGAATTCAGATTAGATGTTATGAAAAAATAAGTTCCTAATGTTGAGTCTAATGAAGCACTAGAGTACAGCTTAATTTCCGGTTACCTAATCCTGATGACAAAATTCCTTTTGTTCTGTCTTGGTCTGCCTCATCTCCTCCTCACCCTTTCCCTGAACTGATATTTACCTCAGTGAAATAAAGACTTTTAAAACAAACAAACAAACAAAAAACCCCAATCATTAGCACATTTTGAAAACCTGCATTATTTCATAAAATTGCATTCTTGTCAAACATGCCATGTTTGGCAAACTTAATGCTGAAACAAGGGGTTTCTTTTAATTTGTGACTATTCTTGTTTTGCCAAGGTTACATTGTGTTCAGTGGTCCACGTCGGGCAAATGGCATACAAGGACTGCGATTTATTATCCAATCTGAAAAGCCACCACACTATCTAGAAAGCAGAGTTGAAGCATTCTTAAAAACTATGGAGAAATGCATAGAAGATATGACAGAAGAGGCCTTCCAAAAACACATCCAAGCTTTAGCAATTCGTCGTCTAGACAAACCAAAGAAGCTGTCTGCAGAATGTGCTAAATATTGGGGAGAAATAATTTCCCAGCAGTATAACTTTGACAGAGGTAAGACAAATTATAATTCCTTTAAAACTGAATGCTCTAGTTTGGCTACACTTGTGACTGTTGAGTGTCATATTAATTTGGGAGCAACTTAAACTTTTACATAGCCTGTGCATAATTTAATATATTTCTTGGTGATTTGTGTCCTGTAAATTGTATTTCTTCCTTCTGCTCTGAGAAAATGACCTCATTTGTGGAGCCTGTGCTCTCATTGCTGTGGGAGCCTTTAGTAATAGAGGATAAATATGTTCCCTGATGTTCACTATATGATGGGGGTTGGTGAATGCTTCATTGATCTTCCGTTCTTTCCCTTAAGGCTCAGTGAGACATAGAGTAGGTCAAGGATTGGAAGTGGTTTGAATGCAAATGTTGATATTGCATAAGCTGAAATGTCTTTCTGTGATGTTCAGATGTCTGTATTACATATGTGCGTAATACTTGACTGAGATGCATTCAAATACACTTTGACATTCCTGAAAGTGCACACATGAACCCTATTCCTCTTCCCATTGCACAGTTCTTTCAAGGCAGCGATGGCAGAGGCAACAGCAGGTATCTTAACTAACATGTGACCTGTATCAGCTTAGAGTAGGCTTAAAGAAACATTAATTTGGGGTTTGGGTTTTTTTTTCATACATGATACTTTGAAGATTACAGGCTTGTAGAAGACCAATTGAGAACCAACTTCTAGTATTATTACTGAAAATGGACTGACAGTTCTTACATGGTGATCCTACATAGTATTTAAGTTGTATTTTTCCCTTTTTCATTGTTTGAAGGTTTTTAATCAAAAATACTGAGGTATCTTAGTAATACAGTTTCTAATGTAAAAAAAATCAGTTTTAGGTACAGATCAGCTTTTCCTCACATTTTCATCTCTCGACTCTTATTCACAGCTATAATTTTCCATCTTCCATGCATAATATGCTTCCTACATAAAACTCTGTCTGTATCCCGTGACTTCTCTTCTGCTTTACATGCACAGTATTGGCCTTCTACAATAGCAAATACAGTCTTTTTGGTTGACAGTGACTAACTGAACTGTTTTAATAATGAAGAATTTTGTCATCTAGCTTGGTCTTGAGAGAGTAAGAGCTACTGACGAGGTTTCATGCCTGAGTGTAAGGAGTGACATGGAAACTTATCCCCTCAAGTACTTTTTTTGTGTCTGATGAAACAGTTTAATTTTTCTCTGCCTTCAGTGTTTCTGTTTTTACCATACTTGGATCTGTATTATCTCTCTGGAATTTCATACTTCCAGCTGCAGCCATAACTTTCATATCTAAATCTCTCTCAACTTATTATTTCCCTTGGCTTTTATGTCTTTAATTCCCAACTACCCACTAGTAATTTTATTTCATTAATGATTCTAACATGACTAAAATCGTCAAAATCAGAAATTCATATTCCAGCCTTAAGAAGCGAAAGGGTTTTTTCTTCAGGTTTTAACATGTTTATTATTTCTACTTCTACTGTTTTACTTAATTTAAAATTTTTCTCCCAAATGTCATCTAATTTTCCAAACTGTGTTGGTTTTGTTGTTTGTTTGTTTTTTATTTCCTCCATGTAGAACTTCATATTGATTACTTATAGCCTGCCTCACACACTTGTTAGCTGCATATTTGTTCTCTTGTACACATTTCTTACTTGATCTGGGTAACCCTAAGAAAAGCAAGCATGCCTACAACAAAAAACATTCCTGCTTATGCAGTAATTAAATTGTAATGAACTGATCATATAATATTATTTAGATGAAGTGATGTAGCTACTGAGACACATTGTCCCCAGGTATCTTAAAGGTGATTATTTCTTAACACGTATGATGTAGGCACCATTTGTTACATTTGTTTAAAAGTACATCCTGCCAAAGCACATCTTACCATCCTATTTCCTAACTGTGAATAAAAGCCATCTATAATCAGTCTGCATTAGAAATGTGTAACATTGATTTGAAGATAATATACAGAGCAGGCATATATTTTTTTAGCTACTGAATAACATACAGTGCAATCAGTATTCTTCAAACATGCATTTTCTAGTAAGTTCAATCAAATGGACTTACTGAAGTATAATTTTCTGCCAAGCTTCCAATGACACTTTTAGTGATGCAAGTATTAGCTTGCAAGTTAACAATGAAAAGCATATCATTTGCAGTCAATTACAGCATCTGAATTGGAAAGAAATCTACTTTGAATAAGTAGTGTGCTAATAACAAGCTATGATTTGCAGACTTGTTCTAATTTTTACTATTGTTGTGCAGATAACATTGAAGTGGCTTATCTAAAGACCCTGACCAAGGATGATATTATACAGTTCTACAAGGTAAGTTAGTCATGTAGCTAAAATGTTACTTGGAAAGAGATGTAGATACAACTGGATGTTATTTGTGTGAACTATGAAAGCATATACTTATGCCTGTTCTAGGCCAATGATATGATTGATGGAGATACCTTAATAATAATTTTGTTTCCTGAATCTTACTTAGTTTAGTGGCAACTAGCATACTGTAAAAATTGTGGAGAAGGATTGGTTTTTGTTGTGTGTGTGTGTTGGTTTGGGTTTTTTTCCTCTTATCAGCTCTTATTCTCCTCTTGTCTCATACATCCTTTCTTTATCAATAAAAAATGTGCTGCTCTATGACCAAGCTTGACCAAAATTGCGAATTTGTTGTTTTATTTTTTCTTCAACTAGTAAATGATTCAGCATATTTCATGTGTGTGAATTGTGAATGAAACAGATATTTTAAAATATTTGTTCACTGTAAATCAAAACTTCTTTTTCTTCCTGTCATAGTTAGGCAAAACAAAGGAACAGCATAACGATGTACATAATTGTACATTGCAACTCAGCATGAAGTTGCTAGCCAGATAGCCAATATAAGCAGTTGAAATACTAGGGGTCGTCTGCGCCACCCCCCCCCACCCCCTCCAGTAAATTTGGCCTCATTCTTTCTGTTTTCTAACAAATTTTATAGGCAGTAATTCACTATATTGCGAAGTGTACGTATTGTTTTATTACTTATGGAGCAGCTAATAGCTCAGGGAATACTTTGAAAAATAATGTAAACATATGTCTTTGGAACTTACTATTGGATCAAAAAATTTCTGCCTATGAAGAAGCATGGGTATGTGTGCATCTATGTCGTCTTGTTTTCTCTCTTGGCGGGGGGGGTGGGGCAATGTCTTTCAAAATAGTTTCTCTTGTACTCTGTCTTATCACTTTCACTATCCAAGGTCATTTTTACATTACTGTCTATTTTTATGAGATTTAGTCTTAATGCTTAAAACTCATTTACATGGCACAGTGAACACTGACATCTTTGGTTTGTGTTTTTTGTTTTTAATAGTATGATAGCATGAGTGAAGATATGCAGCAAATACAAACTTAGTAAATGGAATTTCAGTAGCTGTTGTTTAATAAATTGTAACTTGAACAAGTATCCATGTTCTGGTTTTGTAGGAATCTCTACTATTTTGTTTACGCTAATGCTCAATACGTGATTATCAGTATTCCAGAGCAGAAGTAACTGGCTAGATTGGTGAGCTAGTCCAGCTGAATTTAATAATTGTGTTCAGGGTGATGTACTTCCAGAAGGCTGCTAGGGATTGA
The DNA here is from genome assembly GCF_000737465.1 of Haliaeetus leucocephalus. Lineage (NCBI taxonomy): Eukaryota > Metazoa > Chordata > Aves > Accipitriformes > Accipitridae > Haliaeetus > Haliaeetus leucocephalus. Next base: position 12,928,987 of record NW_010972620.1, on the reverse strand, counting down.
AAATTCTGCAGAGATTTTAGGTTACATTCCTGATACTATGATAGTTAATGGCTAAACTGCTATTACTTTGAGTTTTTCTGAGTCCCAAACAGTACATGAATTTCTTAAATTCATTGTAAAATAATTTAAGATACTGTATGAATGATTTTTAGTAATATTTGAAGGGACATCCCAAAATTTATCCCTCATTTTAAAGCTTAAATTAAAATTTAAATGCTCTCATTCTTTTACTGTTTTATAAATGTAATGTCTGAGTGGTTCTTCCCACACCTGAAGGACTTGATGTTTTTTACTGTAGGTGCTGTTGGCAATAGATGCTCCCAGAAGACACAAGGTGTCAGTACACGTCCTTGCAAGGGAAATGGATTCCTGTAAGTATTGTGCTGAATATAGTATTTAATCAATTCCTGTTCAAGCAAGCCATGTTACATGATATAAATGCACTATAAGAAAAACTCAGCTCTGGAGATTACATACTTTTCAGAGGAAAAAGTACTTCTTTTTATGGGTTTTCTTCACATGGCTGCTTCAAATTTTCTGGTTGATGTTTGTGACCAAGTTCTTCAGCCATTCTGAACTATACTGATATTAGAACAATATATCTTAAAATAGTACTTCTTTTTTCAACAGGATATTTTAAAACAAACATAAAACTCTGTGTAGTCCTACAGGGAAAAACAAAATTAGGATTTGTAGTTATCAATACAATGTGGGTTTTTTCTGTTGTTGTTTGTTTTTTCCCTGACAAGCAATGAATGTCCACAATTTTATTCAAGCACTCTCAAAGGAAGTAAATAAAAATAATAATAACAAACAAACAAAAACCCCCAACTCTTTGGGAATGTCAAACATTATCTTTAAACTTGAGAAAGTCGAAGTTTATTTAAGTTTTATTTTCAAATAATCTAGATTAGCTGTGCATTGTAAACTGTGTTGTTCTGTTTTAGAATTCAAGAAAGAAAAGGTTGAAAGTGTTTCTGGTTAATATAAATAAGCTGAGAAGAAAAACTTCTATGTTGTTTTGTGTGGATTTTTCACCAGTTTATATTGGACTTAAATTTCAACATGTAACTGGTTGCAGAGTCAAGAATATTAAAGGCTTGTGTGTAGGAACAGAAAGAAGCAGATGGCTGTGTGCCTGTCATGAAACTCCTTCCAGTCTCAGAATGATTGATTTTTATGGTACTGTGGAAATTGTAACTCTGCAGCTGAGTAAGGAAGACTTGCTTCAAAGCATCTTTCCAGTTTTCCTGACTAATCATTGCTAAGTAGAAATAGCTCTAATATTTTTCCTGTCTAGAGAAAACTTTTTAAAGTGTAGTAACTATATTGCCAGAATTTGCTTGGAATGGTATCTTCCCAAGACAAGGGTGAGCATGGGAGACGACCTAACAAGTGGTTACTCTTACAGAGATTATAGCAAGGTGTTCTCTCCACATACTCCCCTGTCTTAAACCATTTAATCTGGCACGTGGCCTCTCTTCTGCCATGAAAGAGAAATGGGGATTTTAATGCATTTCCCATGAGTCCAAATAAGCATTCTTTCAAGTGCACGTGCCTATCCTCTAGAGGGTAACCAAAAGAGGAAGGCTAAAAAGCTTCTCAGAGGGAACCCTTCCTCCTGGAGGCAGACACACTATTTTCTCTGAGAGTGGAAAAGAATCGGAAGCAGTATAAATCTGGGATTTTAGGAGGGGAAAGCACTTGAACTCCCAAGGTAAAGGTTAGGGTTGAAATTTGAGTATGGAGGTAGAAGGGAGATTTAAGGAATTTAAGACTAGAAGTTCTTACGGACAAGTGGACTGGATGCAGGAAGAAGTTTTGGGGGGACTGGAGTAGGGCATGCATGGGGACAGGCAAGGAAGAGTTGGGGTTGCTATCCAGAATTTTGGTACATGGAGTAACCCCCATGCCTCCATAGGCATGTCCTTACTAAAAGATGTGGTGTTGTTACATTGCTCTTGCTGCGTGTACCACTGGCACTTACTACTGTTCTCATAATTTGTACTGAAAAACAGTTTTAAGTATTCATTGATCAGTAGACTAGCAATTTTTATTTCTACATTCTCTTTATGTATAAGTAAAATGAATAAAAGTAACTGCCTCAGCACATGTTCTCAAGTCAAATCATGGATTAAGCTCTTTGTATTTCTAAAGACAGCCATGGAATGTAAAAGCAAAATGTTCAGAAAATCTTATTTAGAGATACTTTAAAATTAATAACCTGTGCTTTATATAGATACCTGTCTTATAAGAGAAAACAGTTTATTATGTAAAAGGTACTGATTAAATTATGGTCCTGAATTAATTTTGATGATGTTAAATAGGCCCTGTTGTTGGAGAATTTCCATGCCAAAATGATGTGAACCTGGCACCAGCACCACCACTACCACAGGTAAAAAGAAACAACACACAAAAAATCCCAGGCTGTATTCTTAATATGGAAGTTTAGTATCATTAAATATAATTTTATAAGGAGAAACAAAATTCTTGACATTCATGCTGTTGTGGGGCTGATGTTTCAGCTCTTTTCTACATGCATTGTCATCCTCAGTAACAACAGGGATTTTTCCTGATTTTTTTTTTTTTTTTTTTCTTTTAGTAGTCTGTCCTGTTAGCCTTTGTTCCTTGTATTCCATTGAAATGAAAGCTATTACTAGTAGTTTACTGCGTATCTACACTATGGAGTAAATACAGGTTGTTATTGGCTGAAAATACTGATTGTATATAATCAGATGTATCAAGTGTCAAGAGGAAGATGCATATGCATCAACAAATTTATCATCTTTGTTTAAAAAATAAAACCAAAACCAACCCAACCCCAAACCAACAACAACAAAACCAACTATCTTGTCATTATCTTAAAACCTAAAATATTAATGCATATTCCTGTTAATAAGCAACTGTGGAGGAAGCAATTTGACAAATTCTATTCATAAAATTATTACAGATTTCACTGTGTGGTTAGATGTGATAGCACTGGGCCCTTGCTGGACGTTAAATGAATTTTATTGAAGAAGGATGGTAAAGTTTGTTCCAATAGATAATTGACTTTTTGCAATGCGGTAGTAGATCTGTGTTCTTATTGAGTCCTTATAGGTGAAATAATCACCATGGGTGGAAATTTCTGTATGAATTATATGTGAATATATTAGCCGTTATGACTGAAATATTAAAAAGTTATTTTGTTACTGCAACTAAAAGTAATAGTTCATTGAATTGCCATTGTTTTTATGATCTTACCTTAGATATTCAAAGGTAAGTGGGATATTCTGAAGTAGAATTTGCAAATGAAAAGATAACCTCTGCATTTACTAAAGTTCCTGCCATTATTAGTAAGGCAATTACTGCATTATAGCTATTGTTTTAAATTATCTACAGTAAATATGAAACCATTTATTTCATAAGAAATGACACTATATTTTGGGGGATCCTGTAATAATGAAGTGTGAATCACTAATATTGTAGAAAAGAGCAAGAAAGATGTGTTTATATGTAGCTGTAGCAACAGTTAAAATGAAAAGCGAGGAATTTCTCACTTTTCTGATTAAAGATATTCAGCAGACTTTTTCTTGCATACGCTTCTTTGCAGCCAAGTGTGATTGAAAATATGACAGAATTCAAGCGCAGTCTGCCGCTCTTTCCACTGGTGAAACCACATATCAATTTCATGGCTGCAAAACTGTGAAGAACCCCAATGGATGAAGAAATGCAAATGATCAGTACTGATATGGTTTCAGGGGACTTCATGATGAACAAAATTATTAAAGATCATTAGGATAAATGGTTCTGTCCGTTATGAAAGTCCCAAATTCCTTCTTGGTTCATTTGACATTAGCTGTGTGTTAGGGATAGAGAGTATATAAAAATCAGTTGTGGTCATGTGTCATTTATATTGCAGACAACCTGTTGAAAACCAAAATCAACTGAAACAATACTAATAAAAAACTTGTAGATGCAGTATATTTTTAAAATAGTAAATCCCTTCAAATTTTCATTTTGATAAAATAACCCTCCAGAGCAAACAAAATTGCTTGAAATATCCTTGTTACTCCTGAAAAACACCATTTAGTATCCCAATAATTAGCTTATTGGGGTCTGGAGGGGGTGAGAAAAGTAGGTCCTTTTTGGGATGGGGTCAACAGCTTTTCTTAAAAATAGAGACTTTCACATTTTTTTGAAGTGACATGTTGAATGATACTTTTTTAATTGATCCTTAATGCAACCAACATATTTTCTATTTAAGTTTTATGAAGACCAGTGGGGGGAAAAAAAAGGAGATTTGACAACATATTAAGTGAGAGAATTGTCATAATGAGAATAATTGAAGATAGGGGCATGATTTTAATCTTTCTATACGAATCTGGGGACATTTTATATTAAAACTAGTAAAATGCTGGAAACACTTTAATAGTGCATCTTATTTTTGTTATCAAAAGTGTTGTCCTAGTCTCTTGATACTGTCAGCATCCTGTTCAGTCTTTCAGTGTTACTGTGAATTGTTTCCATTTGGTATACAAAATACTTTATTTGGTGTCATTTTTTGTTCTCAGTTACGCATGTACTGATGGAGAACTCGGTCTGTCTTGCCTCATTTGTTATGTTAGGTCTCAGTCCAGCAAAGTGCTTACTAGTGCAAATAACTTTAAGTACATGTTAGTTCTTGACTCAAGAACAAGTGAATGTCAAATATGGGCCCTGTAATGGATCAGATACATCATTATTCTGATACATGTGTGGGTCCTTCTTGTCCTTCAGGAAGGCATTTGGGACAGTGCAGTACTGGATTAGCAGTACTGCTATAGCACAGGTTGTGGTTCAGGTTACATCACAAAATGTTTGTTCCTACTTCTTTTAAGAAGGCTGCGCAAAACCCGGAAGGATCAAGAATTTTGCTGAAATACTATAAGTATATATATTCCATAATTTAGTAAAATGGTAAAACAATATATGGTGTCTAACCCTCACCAGTTTTCTGACTTCTGCAGTGGTCTTAGGCTTGGGACAGCCCCCAAATAGAAGAAGGTAAGGGACCTTCTTACTAAGTTGCCCTACCTGTTTAATGCATAAAATTGATTGTAATTATTCAGACAGGATAGAGTATGCAAAGCACTGAAGATATAAAATCTGCTTATCCAGGGGTGTTACTGAGAGTTTGCTTCTTAGTAGAAGAACCTAAGACTAAGGCCCTGATGTGACACACTTCTTGTTAGATGTCACAATCCTGGTATATTCGATAGGGTTGTCCTTGTCTCTGAATCGATGTTCTTTCTTACACTGGCTCTGAAGCCAAATTAAATGAGTGCTTGACAGAGTAAGGGCCTTAAGTTGTGTTTATCTGAGAGTCTTTTCTAATTGAATAAACACAGTGTATTTAAAAGTTGTTTTAAAGGTTAACAGCACATGTTTCAACATCTTTTCAATAAATTTGATGATAGTTTGTGATGTAACCTGTTGCCAAGGAAGGCCACTAGCATTTTTTTGTAGCTCAAACATAGTATGAGCAAAACCAGTAAAGGTGTCTCTGTTCACCACATTTTTCATGGATCCTTCACAAAAAATGGGCTTTTTACCCTCTTGCATTTTGCTTTTGTTTATAGTTTTCTTTTAGTAAAAATATTTGTATTATATATATTAAAAGTTTTGACAACATATTATAAAAAGATATATTTTGGGACTTAGTATTTAAACATACCACTCTTACGGTGAATAAAATTAAATGGCTTCTATCATGTGTAAAAATAAATAGAGAGATATATATATTCATGGAAGTACTATCAACTCTAATTTTAATGAATTATATAAATAAATTGGAATAGCAGTGTATTTAACACAAGCTCACAAATAATGTTTTCCAGAGGGAAAAAATGTAGAATTTCAAAATTCTGTGACTGGATGTGGAAACCCATGTAGTTTTCCAGCAACTCTTAATTGCTTTTAAGTGTTCTCCAGCATTTTACAGTTTCTGAGTTTGATATAGCAGTAAATTTTGATAAACTCAGGCATACGAATGGGTTCATTTTAATGGATCCAAAGCTGCAGTGTCTACAAGCAATAAAAAACTACCTAGAATACACTGTAATTCAATTTTAGTGCTTGTTAATTAGTTTATGTAAGAAACCATAAATTATTATTACATAACTGTAATTTTTGCAAGTGCTATTTTAAGCAGTTGATGTGGAATTGGGTGCATGTGACACAGCCAGTATGACAGAGTGCTAGAGTTATTCTGTTTACAATAAACAATCTGAATTTAATGTTTGGAGTTTTTAATTTGTTTCATTTTAATTTTTTGCATACTGGTAATGTTACATCTATCAGTCTGTGCATGTTTTTTATTATATGTTAATTGTGATTTTCTGCTATCCAGTTGCTCGGACTAGTCAGGCTGAATAGCACTGCTGGAAAAGGGTTCCCAGTCACTTCCAGGGAAGTTTCAGAGGACCTCCCCATGTGGCATCCCACACCTTTAGGTATATCCACCTCTGTTGCTCTCTTGAGTGTATGAAAACTTAATAATACAAAGGTAGAAACACTTGCACAAGACAGGATTTTAATTATCAAATCTGAAATTGTAAATTCAGAGCATCGCTGCAGCCAGAGTGAGTCATGCCTAGTGCAGCTTTACAGTGTTGCTTTTGAGAAATTACTTTCCCCTGGTCACTTTCTTTGTTTTATGCACACCAAAAGATTACATTTTGAAAGGTTAGGAATGTGTGATTTTTAGAACAGTAAATAGTGTCAATTCTGAGTTCTGACAGCGTAAAGATACAAGTCAGCAGGCACTTCTGCTGTTCTAATGGGGCTCCTTGAAGTAATATCTGACAGCAATGTTCAGAGACAGGTTTTGTCCCTGGCATTGGAATGAGTGGTTGGTACTCGCAGCAGAGAAATAAAATGCCTGCAACCCACCTGGAAAATTGTTTGTCCCGAACATCAGGGCTCTCTTTCTCTTCCACTCCCAATCGTTAGGGATTGGTGTAAGTCTTGACTCCTTGGCTTTATTGTCTTTTGCAAAAAATCAAGCTATCCAAATTTACTTAAACTATTTCTGTTAGCCATAAAAAAGTGCCTGAGCTTTTTCAGAATATTGTTTAAGCGCTTGGATGTGAACAGCCCTTATTGATAATGTGTTCCACAGTGAGTGGATAAAGCATTACATACCTTTTTAACTTCATTTATTATTTTCTAGCTCTTGTCACAAGGTCAGCATTCTACACAAGGTCAGCAGAATTTTAGTCTACCTTCTCTCTACCGTTTAACTGGTTAATATGCTTTTGCTATAGGTCCACAGTAAAGTGAAAAATCCTTATCTTCTACATCTTTCTTCTTATGTTTTTTCCATATTTTTTTTCAATAGCTGACCATCAAACTGATATGGTCATCTACAATGACACCTGGGTCCTTCCCTTGAGCTCCTAGCTAATTTGATACTCAAATGCAACTGTTTTCAAGACAGTTTTTAATATTGTTGCTGCATGCTGCACAATGCAAGGCACTTCTGTGCTATTTCCAAGTCAGAAGAGATCAGAAACTCAGGCACCTTTCTTACCTTTCATGTAACTTCAAAAGAAGCCTGGCCTGTGTAGATTCTGCTGAAAGGCTTTTATTTGAAACATTTCAGAGTCTTGTTTACCATTCAAAGAATATACTCATAAGTTTTATAGTATGTGCTGTTGGTGGAATATAACGCTAATAGTATGTGAAATCTGAATTGCAATTCAAAGGAAGAAAGTGTATAAGGCCAAAGGCCCAGCAGAATGGGAAATGTCACAATTAAACCAACCTATTTGAACTCAAGCACCTAAACAGAATTTAAGATTGAAAATACTTATGGCTTCTTGAATTAGTATTTCTAAGCTCCCCCAAGGCTATTAACTAAAAGTGCAGCATTAACATCACACTGCTGAGCATTTGCTGCTGTTAACTTTTAGGACTCCCTCTTTAGTGGTGCAATGCAAAATTCTGAATTAAAGTTCTTGACCGACTGTGCAATGGATGAGGCATCCAAGCTTAAATCCTACATCTTCTGAGGATTTGCTACCACCATACTGTGTGTTAGATGTGCTTCCTTTTGCTTCAGCTTTCCATTACAGCTTTTTACTGCCTGCTCGGCTTCCCTTTCAAGAAGGGGAGCAAGGAATCGTGGTACTTTCCTAGCAACTGCCAAAGATAGGTAAACATTTCACTGGAGCAGCAGCTGGAACTCAGGACCCCCTTCCAGCCCTCCTACACAGAACTGGGTGTCTCATGGTACATGTGAGCTCATTACATGCACATACTCTGGTGGTGAGTGCTTTCTCTATAAAATCAGAACAGGCTCAACAGTAAGGGAATCAGAAAGTCCCCAAGCTACGTCACTAACCTCCCAGGAAGTGGGAAAAATAGCTGGGGAAAATTCTGATAGAAGATGGAAATGAAGTTGATTTTTTTGGTAACTGTGGCATTAGAAGAACATGCTTTTTGTATGAAGTCTGTTATAAAGGATGGACTTCTATAATGGGAGAGAGAGAAGACCACCTGCCCAGGGAAATGCAGGAGATCAATGCTAATGCATTTTACATGGTTAAGGCTGAGTAATTTCAGAGCATGTGCAAAAATGGTATTCTGGGATATCGAATGTAGAAAGTGTGGGTGTGTACAAATGTTAGTGAAAGCTGAGACTGGGCTTTGAAGATCTAAATTTTGGATGTGATACCTTTTAGCAGACAGGGGTCTTAAATTTGCTGAATAGTATTAAGGTGGTGCACTTGATAAGGCAATTTTGGAACTGGTTTAAAACACCAGAAATACGTAAACATTTCACAGCAGTAGTGTTCAAAAATGGTTCACTTGATATTTTTCAAACTTTCCAACTTGCTTTGGAATGAAGTAAGTTTAGCGGGACAGGTTTCAACCCAAATGATTATTTGCATATGTGTGTAAAAGCCAGGGAAGTTCACAACAGGTTAGTGTGCTCATCAGTGCGCTGGGGTCAGTAAACTGTCAAACAGTTCAACATTTCCCCACTTTATCTTTTTGTCATTACAGTAACTTTTAGCCTGCTAATACTTGTGCATTCCAAGCTTTCTGCAGTACTGGGGGGGGAAAGTGTTTCTTATGACTACTTACAGCAAGTGAAGTTCTATGTTTCAACTGTGAGATACCAGTATCATTCACTAGCACATACCTGTTGAGGGTGAGGCTTCAGGAAGCTGAAAAAAATCTATGCAGATAATTCCCCTGTTCACAGATTTGATTAATATTAATTTCCAGATGAAATTTTAGGAAGAGAAAGTAATTGTGACAATTCTGCAGCATTAAGTGTATTTTAGGAACACAGGAATTTGTATGTATAACTGGATCTGGCATCTCCACAAGCTGATTATTTAATTCTGATACTCTTTGTGTCATCTTCAAAGGCAGAGACGTCGCTGTTCATCTCGCATTGTGTCATGTCTCTGACCAAGGCGGGGTGACCAGATACTCCCATTGTCACATCAGCCAAAAGTGTCATTGATGTCCCTTTAGCACTGGCATGCATGGGGTGTGGGCTACGTGTGAGTTCTAGGATATTTTTTCTGTGATTAGAACTTGCCTTCTAATTCTGGCAAGCTTTACCCATGAAATCATACAAAGATGACATCTATAGTATGTCAAAGCCTGGAGAGCCACACTGGACTGCTGCTGAAGCTCAGCCAAGTGGGAGATTTATGCAAGTAGAACTATTTCAGAAATAATTTGAAAACAGGTGCTACTCAACCGCAGCAGGAGACTGATCTGCTGTTGTATGCACAAAATTATTTTATTGCTGTGAATAATCTAATGTACCTTATGCAGCCTTTTCCTGGAAGTAGGCATATTTGAGTGGAATAGCTTGTAGGCTTTGTGTAACTTGAAGAATGCATATATGAAGAATGCTTGTAGTTTGGATTTTCTACTTGAATTTAAATGTCAGTAATCTTTAATGATGTTATGAATGTGAAAATACAAAAGATTGTATTAAGTTCAGTGTATACAAAATGTGTGAGCTGGGGTGCTTGCCCACATTATAAGCCACTTAATAAAAATAATGTTGAAATGCAAGATAATGCATATAAGTTGATAGCAACTAGTTGCATGCCATTTTGCACTTCTTGTCTGATAATCATGTCTATCTGTCATGTCATTGTGTATAGATTATAAATTCCTGTGAAAAGGGGTCATGTGTTATGTCTGTAAACTACCAGTGCACAACTGTGGCGCTGTATAGGCTTTTTTAAATGTTGAGTTATTGAGAGTGAATACAAGACCTTATTTTCAGGACAGCTTGTAGTGTCTGAACAGTCGGAGTTTCTCTGAGCTTTGAAAGCAACAGAATAAAAGTAGCAGAATCTCTCATTAATTTTATTAGGTCTACATCCTCTACCAAACAGACAAAAAAAAAAGGTAGTTGAGATAATTAATAATTAAATACTTAAGCTGGCCTGACAACTGGAGTAAATGTGTTGCCTTGTAGTATATTGGTAGCCCTAGATTATAAAATATGTTTATCTTAACAATGGTTTTGGCATAAACTCTGACTAGTCATTTAAAATGACTTTAAGTACTGTTGGAATAGCTTAATAGTCCTGGAAGACTTTAACATTCATATTTTTTCTTTAATTTGAGATCCAGATACAGGGTCTCAGTCTTTTATAGAAATAAGAGTCCTATCATTTCATAGCTTGTTGGACTGAACTTTAATTTGGCGATGCTTTTAAAGAGAGATCTTCTGTGACAGAGATCTGCTCCAAAGATGCCAGAGGAGCTGCCTTGCTATTCCCTAGGAGTCACCATACACCATGCAAGCAAAAAGATAAATGCCAAGATAATGTGTATCTACGTTTTTAAAGTATGCATTTGCAATGTAATTAATCTATCACTTTTTCTTAAGCTAAAGTCAATAATACATCTTCTCAAAACTAGGTGGAAAGATTCAGTAGACCTGGTTGTCCAGCAGCTCAGGAAGAGGCAATTCAGAAAATGGACTGCAACACAAAATCAAAACTGAGTATAGATTTATGTGTATGATTAAATAAGACTATAAGGGATAGCACAATCAGTAAGCTTAAGCTATTTTATTTATTCTGTTGGTAATTTCTGGTTCATTGAACATGCTGAGGTGCCCTCATAAGTAATACCAGAAATGTACTGGCAGTAAAGCGTGCAGTCCTGGTAGACTGGTGTTGGCAGTAGAGATTGCAGAATTTGGAGAGATGTAATGAGACTCGACAGCACTACAGTATCCACAAACCAACAGCAGCTCGTCGATATCAGAAGTGGAATTCATAAGGTTCCTTCCTGGTCCTGAAAGTATGAATAGCTAAAGGTGTCAGGAGAGGAGAGCAATCCTGTCTTTGTTGGCCCCTTGCAATCTCGGATACCTTGGGCAAATAGTGAAGTTCTGTTCTTGAGCAGCAGCTACATCATACCAAATCTCCTTGTGCAACAGGTCTTTCCTTTGCTTCAATTTAATATTAAATGTTACTACCTTTTTCCTGTCGGAAAGGTAGTTTAATTTTATCTCTTTTGCAGTATTTATAGTGTGCTAATTAGTGCTATTTCCAACCAGTTACCTGTGCCTCCAGGTAATGGCTGTGCATATGTATGTGAAATTACCTGTTCACATCTAGTCACTCATCTTTGGAATGAACAACAGAACTGGGTGTTTTATTTATGGTGATGCAAGAGAGTGAAAGACCTGAAGTTTGATTGATTTTTTTTTTTTTTTTTTTTTTTTTTTGGTCCTTTGTTGTCTTTAGAGCTGGCACTTACCAAAATATTTTTGACCTGGAAAGTCAAGTAGAAGTGACTTCACTGACAGTAAATACTGAACTCTTTAGTGCCATTTCTACAGTAATAAATTTAAGGGTAGGACTGTATGCTTAATTTGCAGAGGAAGTTTCAGGTTCATGATGTAGTCATGCATATTCAATAATTATTTCCTACTGTTTGACCGGGTTGGGGTAAGGGAAGACCAGGAAAGAAAGAATTGATTTTTGTTTTTTTAAGGTTTTCTTACCTGTTTCAAAGTTTAAAGAAAAATTGCTATGCAAGAGAAGAAATCAAATTTCTTAGCTTAATTTGTAGAAAGTGTCAAGTTTTTTAAACAGGTATATTTTAATTTTTTTAATATAAAGTTTAATTTTCATTGCTTGGAAAATGGCATATACTTCAGAATAAAAATGTCAGCTTAAAAGATTCACCATGAAACAAGAAGCTTTTGCGGTGTCTTTCCTTCACCCTGTAATTAAAATTCTTCTTGGTGCTACAGGACACAACATTTGCTGTTATTCCCTATAACAATGTGAAGAGTTGTGCATCTCATCTTTATGCATGAAAATGATTTTCTTTGTTCCGCTGAGGAAAACCGTGTTTGTACGATTTTAAAGATAAAAATATAAATAGAACAATAAATCACCTTTAAAATCGCAGAAATGGCCCGGATGTGTATTTTAAAAGGAGAAAGACTGCGTGAAGTCTTTTATCTTCACAAGTTTCGCGTCGTCTTAAGTGTCCCCAAAACCGATCGCGTTCTGAGACGCCGACGCCTGCGGGGTTGGCCGCGGGGCTCCCTTGTTGCCTCCGCCATTTGCTGCCGCCCGCAACCGGAGGGGGCCCGGCGGCGG